>NW_017728939.1:1877725-1986153 GCF_001723895.1 Crocodylus porosus | reverse complement strand
CTGGAGGACCGGGTGAGGCTGTAGGGGTGCGAGGAGGCCTCACGGGAGCTCCCCAGTCACTTGGGGGTTCCCGGTCCCCTGTGTGGGCAAACGAGTGGTGCCAGGGACAGCACGGTTGTGTGGCCCCGAGCCGGTGACTATAGAAAGACCGGCAAAGGCAGAGAAAAGCCACAGGAGCGGGCGGATACTTGTGAGGAGCCCTGGAGAGGGCACGGCGAGAAGCTCCAGGAGTAGACAAAGGTACTAAGAGAGGCCCCAGGAGTAGGCAGGGCACTTACGATAGTTAGGAGCCCCAGCAGAGGTGTGGACTAAAAGGACCCCAGAGGGACTCCACAGTGATCAGAAGGGTCAGAAAGGCCAGGTAAGTCTCTGGTTGCCAGAGCCTAAGTGGAGACCTAATAGTTGACAAGGACCCAGAAGGGCCAGAAAGGCCAGGTAAGGCTTAGGTCGCCTGAGCCTAATTAGTTACTTATTACAGACAGGAACCCAGAGGGGCTAGGCAAGGCTTAGGCTGCTGGGCCCAGTGATCGAAGCATCACCAGTAAGCCCGATAGAGCTAAGGACCGGAGGGGCATCGGTTACGTGACAAGCCCAGGGGTGCCGGGCAGGGGCGTCGGTTGTGTGACAAGCCCGGGGCGCCAGGCAGGGCGCTGAAGGGTAAGGACCTAATAACATCCAGGAAGAGCTGCAAGGCTTGGGGTGTACTAAAGGGGAGATAGGAGGCACGCACTGCCCATAAGGTAGTGGGGTATTGGGTCACCCCACTCGGAATGGGGGGATAGTATAAGTGCGGTGTTCAGGGTGATAAGAGGCAGCCTCCCATATTGAACCTTATAACATCAAAGACGTGGCTGGTGAATAGAGGGTGCTGGATTGCCTACTTGGCACGGGAGGGGGTGCTCAGGAGATTACGGCCACTCCTAGGCCCCACCCGTGACAACTGGGAGCTGGACTTGGCGCCATCTCTGAAACTAAGGTCCAGGTTATGTCCAGTTATTCTCTGGTGGATCTCCATCTCCTCACCTCCAGCTGTAAACTCACATTATATCATATTTCTCTGTTTTGCACCATGTGCATCAAGAAGAATAAGTCACACTTCCAGTAACACTGGTAATAAGTAATGGAAAGATTTTTCTTCCAAGACTGAAAAAGCAGCACAAGGGGAAGAGCTTCTGCTCAATATCATGCCAATTTCCCTCATGCCTGACTTAGTACAGAGCTGAAGAGATGGTACCCATATCTTCACAACAGAAACACAGGGACTAGTCTGTTCCTGCATGTGAGATAGTGAGGGATGAGGGCCAAGAAAGGACCTGGTTAAGAGTCCACTGTAGTCAATGCAAGAAGAGAATGAAAGAGAGGTTCCTAAGGGACAGGGTATCTGTCTCCCACCTACGACTCTGCCCATGAAAACAAAATAACCTAGATCCTTGATAAGTAACCAAGGTCGTTACCAAGAGTGGTTTTATGTCTCCCTCTCATGGCCAGATCATGCATCAAATCTTAAGAAGCTACTACTGCTTCCGAAGGAGCGGACCTAAACTTTTAACTCAGCCAGCTGAGTCTCATGCTTTTTGATGTAGACATTTGAAATTCATTCCCTACAGACAGCCTACCTAGGGATATCATTAGGCCATACACTACTTGGAAACCCTTCTATCCAGGCTTACACTGTCTGGAATGATAAAAAAAGAGAGAGAGAGAATCAGAAACAAAGCAAACCAGTGAATATAAGGTATTGCTTTTCTCCTTTTGAAACTCCACATCAGTCCCTCCCCAGGCTTCAATTTGCTGCATTGTATTGTAATTTCCTTTAATGCAGTACTGGCTTCTAATCTTTTCGCATAATTTGAAATATTGTTTCTTTGGATCAGTACAAATGGTGCTGTTTTTTTTTATTTTCCTTTCCCCAGAACATTTTTATGAAAATTATGTCTCAACAGTAGCATCTTTTACTTAAGCAAAAAGTGGGGAAAAGCATTATAGTATGAGCTGTGATGGTTATTACAGAGAGATAATGTGAGTGGAGCCATTTAGCCAATTTACTTTTTAACTAAGGGTTATACTGAATGGTCTCATTTTGATGCACCGGGAGTTGCTTACTGTACCAATTATATACCTCCCCACCTGCTCTGGAAGATGCATTGGTATTGTTTCTTTTTTTTTCCTTAGTCATTTATCCTAGCAAGAGAAAAGCCTTTTAAAAACGTACACAGATTGTGTCACTTGACATGTTCTATTTGAAAAACAATAGTCTTTCATAATTAAAAAGAAAACAGTTGCATTCAAGACTCATTTAAAAAAAATGTAGCCAGGCCTTGGTGGCAAAGGCAATCTCTCTCCCCATATGGATGGAAATTTCACAAATTAGTGTAAGGAGGATCTTCATGCATTGCTTTTAATCCCCCAGGGAAATTTAAGGCAGCAAGAAATGTGGCATTTTCATCTATACCACCACCTTCACTCAAAGGACCTCACAGTGTTTTGCCACTTTAAAAATGGGAGTTTGCAGCACTGGTCTTCTTCATAATGTCTTTGCTTTATTAATTCAAACCAGTTATTACTGAAGTCCTTACCACAAACCCGGTTCTATCTTCCAGGGATGACCCGGTTTCCCCAGGAGGGTAAAAAAATGGTGGACTGGACCTTCTCAGATAATGCTTTTACTCATGGGTTTCTTGGGGCAATGCAGAGCTAGCAGGAAGCTCCTCTCACCTAAACAGGTGAAAGGGCAAAATCCTATTTTACTTTACATGTAAAAATGGCATGTAGGTAGCCACCTAATTGCAGTTTTGAGTACTTTTGGACAGTGTGTGATCTGTTATTGCCTGTATTAACCTACTGAGCACACCCAGTAGGGCCTCAGTGCAGCTGGGCAGCTGCACAGGGAAACAGAATTTCCTATATATGCACACAAGACCAGGGAAGATTTAAAACCCTAGTAGAGTATCATCCATGACTATTGAGTGCTAGGTTCCAGAAGAGACATCTAACACCTTCTACCTATTGGCTCTGATGCATAATAGTAAAAGCACTTGACCTGCTTCCCTCGTCCTTTACTTGCTTTTCAGCACAGTGCTCCAATCACCAGGTCCTGGGGTAAACATTGCCTAGAGCCTTTTCCATCTCTTCTCCTGGAGTTGGCTCACTGGGAATCCAAAAGAGGGAGAGGCCAGGAAGCAGAGATTAAGCCAAAAGGTATACCTGTCAGCAAATGGATGCTGCACTGGGAGAGGACCCCAGGTTCTAGCTTGAAGTCCTGCTCCCAATGAGGCAGAATTATTCTTAGCACCCTGTATCCAATGCAGGGGAGTCAAACATACAGCCTGTGGTAGGGATCCAGCCTTCAGAGTAACTTCATCTAGCCTACCAGGATACTAGTGAGCCATAAAATTTGGGGGCATGGCTAGCGATGGACATTCACAGAATTTGGGGCCCTGATGGACATGGCCATCAGTGGCAGGACCTCACAGCTCATGCTCGCCTTGCAACCCTTTGCACTCCCCGGCACACCACCTATGCAGACTGGGGGACACCGACCCGGTCCACTTCTTAGCAGCCAGCCGCCGCCAGCTCTACATGCTCGTTTGCCGTCTGGTCCATCACGCCGCCCTCACGGTCCACCGGGACACCGTCTGGCGGGCCTACTTTGGCAAGGGTGAGGCCAACGGGCCCCGGTGGCAAAGCCTGTACTCGAACCTGGTTCTGAGAGCTACCGGGGACCTAGGCTGGTGGCTCCTTCATGAGGCCGCCGCGACGGGTGTGTGGAAGGCACACTTCCTCCTGGTCTCCAACCAGTGCCCCTTTTGCCCTGAGAGGGAGACGCTGGCGCACCTCGTCCTCGAGTGCGCCAGGTTGCAGCCCCTGTACCTCCTCCTCCAGAACATGCTCCTCAAGTTCTGGCTGCACTATTCCCCGCACCTTTTAGTTTATGCACACCCCATCCGTCGCCCCACCAAGTCCCGGGACCTCCTGGTCAACCTCCTCCTGGCACTGGCCAAACTCGTCATCTGGCAGTCCAGGCAGGAGGCTCTGGACGGGAAGGTTCCCGGTGCCCTTGGGGCTGTTTTCCGCAGTGTCCTTCGCGCGTGTCTCCGGGTGGAGTACCAGTGGGCAGTAGCCGCCGGCGAGCTCTCTCAGTTTGTGAGCCGGTGGGCGCTGTCCGGGGTGCTCTGCTCGGTGTCCTCCGGGGGAGCACTCGTTTTGCACCTCTGACCCAGAAGGGCACACCCTGTTTTCTTTTGATTTGTACCCCGTATGTATTGATGTCTTTTAAGGCGCTGCTCGCCCTCACCAGTGGCAGCCCCGTGGCGGTTTTTTTTAGGCTTTTAGCTGTTCTTATCACCTGTTTGCTTTTAAGCTTTTAGCCTTTTTACGCTTTTAGCTTTTTAGTCTTTTTAGCTTTTAGCCTTTTAACCGCCACCAACACCATCGAGCGCTAGACACCAACGGCAGACCCCTTCCAACGTATTAATTTATGTCCTCTGGTGCTCATCGCCTGATGAATCATCGCGACGACCGGCGGAACCAACCCTGCCAGGGTGTAACGACTTTTTGGTCCCTGCCCGCGCCCCATCCGGGGTGCGGACGCAACGTTCACCAGTGGCCGCCCTCCGAAAGCGGCCCCAAGAGACTGGTGGCTCAGCCGCGAGTTGCAGACATCAAATAGTACAACCAGCTGCAGGCCAAAGGGTTGCAGACTGTCTCTGCCATAGCAAGTGGCTGCCTGGTCCATGGCTGCTTGCCTTTCAGGACACCAAGATGGCTGTCCTCACCATGCCTGCTCACCACTGCGTGGAGCCCCATGGGGATCTGGCTGGGACACACGGTAAGTTTGACACCCCTGCTCCAGTGAATAGTCAATGCAAAATCCAGTCTGCTTCAAGAGGAGGGCTGGAGTGGGGATGGGTCAGTGCCTGACCCATAGCATGGGAGGTACATGAGATGGGATTGGTGAGGGACACTGCAACCTTTCCCCAGCTGTTGGGCTAAGGGAAAGGAGGACTGCCCCTCCCAAAAGCACCCTGCAGTTATTCTGCTCCATTCATGCCAGTCAGGCATGTAAAAAGAAGCAAGATTTATACCTGAGGGTGAAATCCATTGCCATGGGAAACTCTTGCACAACTTGCCTCTCCATCATACTTATATCCTTAGCTTAGGCTGTGTGTTAGGTCTCAAGCCCACTGTCCTGGGGCAAGATTCCCCCTAGCTTGTTCATTTAGTAATAGGACTTGGACTGCCACTCTTAGAGTCAATAGGTTCTTCCAATATGAAGAGATACAGGACTGCACTCTTGATGTGCAGAAAAAAGCCCGTTTCTCTGCGACACTGTGCCTTGCGTACACCCCAGCACAAAGTGTTTCTGCATTGGAAACACTCGACACCCTTTTTATATGTGTGTAAATGATTGCCCATGATGCAGGACATCACAGAACTGGGCCCAGATTGGGTTTTTGGGTAGGATATTTTTTCCTTGCAAGAATTAATAAGGGTAAACAAAATGCTCAGACAGTCTAAACAATCCCAGAGGACTTAACTAAAGCAGGGCATGAGGCATTGTTGCTGTTTTAATTCAGTTGCAAACAACCTCCAGCCTCATTTGTTTTAATAAAGTTAAAGTAATGGACTCACTTTGGGAGCCAGATGCAAACCACCGAAACCAAAGGAAGTCAGCATATTTACAACAGGTAAGGTTCTCGTCTGCTGCAACCCAGAGCAGACATTAGGTAATTGCTCTGAGAAGTGAATCAAAATAACTTCTCTTTTTTTGCTGACAACTTTAAAATCATGCTTTTCATGTGTGAAATGAAAGATTTGTATAATTGCTCGTCCTTTGAACTCTGGTTTATTAAAACTCTGACATGCACATTAAAACAAAATTATTTATAAAGGAGGGGGAAATACATGCTAAGTAATATCCACATATGCAAAGACTTGGGAGGATAAGAGCACAAATATTTATTGTTAGCACTAATGAAGGGGTTCAAAGGGTTTTCAGTAATGTTTTGAGAGGGGGGAAGAAAACAAAACTGCTGTTTTGTAAGCTTGATTCTTTTCTTGTCTTGCAGTTTGCAAGAGCTAGGCAAAGTGGGACAGATTCTGACCCCATCTGCTCATCACCACTTAGGTATATGCTGGATAATGGTTTTGTGTCCAAGGATCAGGGAAACCAGAGATGTTTAAGTAGAATTTGCTATTGAAATCAAAGGGGAAATTTGCTTGAAAATGGTTGAAGGGCCTGTATGGATGCAAGGGGGCCTGAGGACTTTGTGGTAATTCTGAGCAGGTCCTGGTGCTCTTAACCCCTGGACAGACCACACATTAACATTGTAAAATGGCTTAAAGAAGGGGTTTTCACCCTTTTTTGGTCAGTTTACTCCCAGCAGCCAGTCGAGAAGCAGAGAGTCCCCTGGCAGCCAGTCAACGAGCAGGGGTGGGGGGTCCCCCAGCAGCTGGTTGATGAGCGCAGAGGGTGGGGTCGGTGGCTGGTCGATGAGCAAAACCTTCCAAAGTACCCCCGGGGTATGCATACCCCCAGGTAACAACCCCTGGATTAAAGGACTCTTTCTGCAGCTCAAAGTTATGCCACTCCAGGGCAGGATGATTTCTGCTCTGCACAACCCGGCTCCTGGTCCATTAAGGTGGGGGCCACTCCTCAAAGATATGCTGCTCAAATTGAAGTTCTCCAGTATCCCAGGATGCAGTGGCCCTTCCCCACCCCCCTGTTCTGCGTGGACAAACTTTCCACCTACAGCTTCTAGTCCTGCCCATGCTCACTATGCCTCTAAAGGCTTGTCACAGCTGTGCCAGTGGGGACAGTCAGAAGTTTCTAAACTAAGGGTGTGATGGCTCCAAACTCCAAGCCAGCACTATTCTGATCATCACTGGTGCAGCTCACAGTATAATGTGTAACAAGACCCTGAGTCCAAGACAGCCTAACTAATTGTAAGAGGGTACAATTTAAATACTTGAAGAATCCAGAAATAAAGGTATAAATTACACTCACCTTTTATTTTGACAGTAGTAACACAAATTAAAGGCAGGAGTGCCCTTATGAATATAAAAAGGCTGGAGATCCTGTTGTTCCCTCCAGCTTTCTCTTGCTCGGAAAGATCCTCAGACTTTTATGCTCGTGGGTAGGAGCTAATGAGATGGGTACGCTTTGACATCCAAGTGAGTCAGCAGAATAGCTCAGTATCTCAACTAAGGGCCCTTATGCCTGATGCCTGACACTAAATTTTATAGCACTCATGTCTTTCCCCAGGCCACCAAGCACAATAAGGCTTGACTTTCATATGTGTTCAATCACGTATCACCCAGCAATACAACAGCCTGCACTTTAAACTGGTTAAAGTAAAAAGGGGAAAAGAAAAACTCAGTGGAAGAGAAAGGAAAATTGACAGGGTTATTTGATATTTGTCCTCATTCCTACAGTGATTGTCAGTGCTAAGAATATTTTTGACAATGTCTATGAAATATCAGATGGGAATGGTGGCAACTGCTGTCCTTGATATAGTAATTCAAATAGATTCAGCCCATTTCTCCCGTCATCCTAATTTTCCTTGTAACAGAATTGGAGTGCAGGGGGGGAAGAAGCTTGACAGGCCCTTTCTTTAACTTTTAAGTCCTTAAACATCCTGACTTTCTGGATTTACATATTTTATTAACGTGGCGTCCCACGAAGTGGAACAAAAATAATAGACATTCAGAATAAATCCATTTTCTGCTCTCGCTGTGATTAACCCCTGGAGCTCTCAAAGTGGGATCATTGTTAGGCCATTGTTAGTACCAACCAATACCAGAGAGAGAGAGGCTACAGGAGCAGAGGTGCCTCCCGAGAGCCACCCTGGCCATTGCTATTCACTTGATATTACATAAACTTAGGTAATTTATTAAAAGTTTCAATTTACATGTTACCGAGCCAGATCCCCAGCTGGCAAAAATCCGTAAAAACTTCCCCTGGGTTAGTTAAAGCAGCGATGGATCTAGCCATAATCATTATTGTTAATATTGTCTCTCTCTAATACTTATCAGGATGTCTGAAGAGCTTCAGCTTTTTTAGCGCAGGCTTGTCCAACATGCGGCCCACCAAGGCATTTTCTGAGTCCCATGGTGCTGTGACGGGAAACTAAAGTAAACATTTTCTGGGTCTGCAGCTGGGTCTGCACTGGCCAGCAGAAGTGGCGGCGGAGCTGTGTGCCGCTCAGGATGGGACAAGCCCGGCTGGAGCAACAGGGGCTCAGCTGCATTTTCTCCCTGCCTGCACCAGTCAGTCCCAAGTGGCACATGGCTCCACCGCTGCTTCTGCTGGCTGGTGCCAACGTGGCCAGCCTCCTCCAGTCCCCAGCAGCATGTGGAAAGCCAGCATGGGGAGGCCTCGCAGGCGGGGTCCTGGCATGACCTCTGTGGGGCGAGGCGGTGGGAGCCGCTGTCTGCCGGACCCTGTGCTCTGGGCTTGCAGTGCTGAGACCACCAGGGCTGTGTGCGTGGGTGGCCAGGCACCACAGTGAGCAGGGCCATGCGGGCGGGTGGGTGAGGAGATGCGGTGCAGCGGCTGCCTCACTCCAGCCCCCCTCAGTCAGCGCCAGCTCGTGGGGCTGCATTGCTCGGGGGATGGGGATGTGGAGCTATTTATTTCTCCCCTTCAGTCTCTTGGGCAGTAGCTGCCTGGATGCAGAATGGGTCCCTCCTGCCCCTGTCCTCCAGCAGCTACCATGAACCTTGCAGTAACAGGCAGGTGTAGTAGGGCTACACAGGCAGGCTCTCTCTGGCCCAGGACAGAGGGTGTTTGAATACGGCTCACCGGCCCACTGGGTGATAAAAAGTTCATGATCCAGCCCCACATTCAAAAAGGTTGGACACCCCTGCTTTAGTACATTTATTGCTACAGTGCAACCAGGAGGTGGAGTTTTCACTTAATTCCCCTCCCGCAAGGAAGGAACTGAAACCCACCGAGACTAAAAGTCAGATTCAAAGAAGGACCCGTATGTCTCCAACTGAGGCGTTTCAATGCCTAATTTAAAGTTGCTTGGTCCCAGAGTGGAATCCAAACACATAGGCATGCAGGCTTCTTACAGAGTGCATAGAGACAGCTAGGTCAGCAAAGTAATCCAAAAACCCCATATGCCCTGTGGGGAATTGTCTCAAGGTAATTAATAAGAAACACTAAATACAGCTGCATCTCTGAATTCCTATTCCTCTCTGGAGGTTCAGACCTGAGTCAGGGCTGCAGGCAGGCATCATCGCAGCTGTCTCAGGGGTGTTTAGGCCTAGTATTTAAAGTCAGGTGTCTGAGTCCAGAGCCAGGAGTCAGCAGAGGGGCATACCCAGAATCATGCCAGGATCTGGAGCTGAGTCATAATGAGGGCTAAGCCAAGGGTAGGCAGCAGGGCACAGGATCCCAGGCACAGGGAGCAAAAGTAAGTACCAGAATACCAACTACAACAGAATTTTGTGAGGATCCTCATCCTCTCAGTGTGTGCGAGGCATGCTCTGAGTACACCTACTGGATCAGGCCTGGCAAGGGACTCATGGACTCGACAGCTTGAACCTTAAGAAGGAACTAAGGCTCAGGCCAGAGCAGTTCTGGCCTTCCCCAGAAACAGAGCTACACCTGTGGGGCATGCAGGCCAGACAGGGAGGCACCAAATGGATTTTAGACACTTTTCAGGCTAGGAACCACTACGCAGGAGTTCTACCAATTTCAGACTTTGTGCCAAAACCTGCTCAAGTCCTTTTGTTAGATCTAGCCCTTAGTGGCTTGCCTGAGGTCACCAGGGAATGCGGGGTAAAGCTTTAAATCCAGGACTTCCAGTGCTAGGCTCGTACTTTAACTACGGGATTGTGCTCCCTTTCTGCTCTCCTAGCCTTGTCTAATGCTGTATTTGGTGCAGTGCCTAAACCAATGATCCCTGTAGACACTACTGGAATATTAAGAAGGATTGCGTTACTATATAAGTATAAAATAGCAACACAGAAATGATTATCGCATCAAAAGGAATAAATATGCAGTGAAGCATTATGTTTCACACATCATATGCTTGTCCTTTTCAGTTCCTGTGGATATTGTAACCCAATCATGCAGGGTACACAGCAATATTGGAAAGGTCCAGAGGTTCAAGGAGTCTACTACAGCTTTCCTATGAGGTGTCAGAATTTACAAGATTGCTTTAAGAGTTTGGGGGGAAAAGCATTACTTAGTCCAATGTGTTTCCTCCGCAATAATCCTCAAAAGGGTCAAAAACTATTTCATACACATCTGAGAGCAGGCTGTGGATACAGAGTTCAGACATCACAGTAGATAGAGAAAATTAATTGAATTGGGCTCTTTCCTAGAAGCAGCATATTTGTTTTGAAGATGCTTTTCTCCTCCCTCCCTATGTTCTACCATGATATTAGAACTGGTTGCGCAGTTTAGTTGTGTCACTATAAGCTGGCCCAAAACCCACTGACATCAAGGGACATTTTTTCCATTGATGTCAGTGGACTTTGTTGATTGTGAGTGCTTCTGTTACAATGCTGGGTGTGTGTGTGTGTGTGGGGGGGGGGGGTTCTTATTTGTTTTCAGCCAGATGGCCTTGATTTTACCAGTGTATCAAAGCAGAATTGAAATGCAATAGGAACTGAGTGTCTTACTTCCTTTGAAAGTCCAAGCCAAATTGACCTGTATGAGAGCATCCAAATGAGTGCACACGTGCCTCTTGTAGCATCTTAAACCAGTTTGAGATACCAGAAGAGGCACGCTGTGAATGAAAATATGTTCCCTGTGCTGCATATTTGCAGTGCAGGCTCAAAATTTGATACCTTGAAAGCCAGGTCAGACTAGGTCAAGTTAGGCGTATTCTCCATGAGGCTCAAATGGTGATGCATGGTTATGGCATTGTGCCTACAGCAGGCCATGGCGCATCCGTGATGGCCAGAACCAGAGGGATTAATAAGCATTAAATCTGTGCTTCTTGGAAGCATTTGGTATTTTGCCTAACAGGTAATATTAGCTAATATAAAGCTTGTAAGTTCGTAACCCACAAATGTAACTTGTCTGTCATAAGTTTAACCAAAATGGTAAAACTAACTTTTCATATTAATTGTGGAACTGACTGGGCCCCAAAGGCGAAGCTGTAGCTGCAAGATTAGCTGACCTAACTTTTTTGCTCAGGGTTCAGCCTTGATAATAAAAACTGGATCCAACTGCCTGGCACACCCAACGCATTCCAGGAACACACATCCCAAGAAAGCATATTCAGAAAAACCTAAAAGGGTTGCACTTAGGCGGAGTAATATCAATTTCAAACCTAAAGATGCTGCATTGTAATTTGCTTATTGGATAAAGCAGAGTCTAGGTAGTAACCTTTTATGATAATTTTTAGCACCTTTCAATTCCATAGGGTAACAGCTATAGGGCAAGATTGTGAATGGCTGTAAAGCCAACAGATTAGCATAAGACTAGTTATAAAAAGCGTGCATGTCAGGTGACCAGCAGAAAAGAGGGAACCGAACAGTCATTGCTGTTCCAAGCCCAGACTCCTGACTTCCGGTGTGAGTTAGGATTAGATCCTGATCAAGGGACCTTCCTTGGTGGTCCCTCCAACAGCATTGATCGGAGACACCCGACTTCGTTGGAATCACTTGGCGCACACCTGGCATTGAGGGACTATTGATAAGTTGCCAATCCATGTCTGTCTATCTGTTGCTTTGAACAGCCCAGTGGCCGATACCCTCGCAGTGCCCAGTTGGCCTGTGACAGAATTAATCCATCTATCTGTTGTTATTATCTGTTGTTATTATTTACTGTTAGCTCTTTAATACTGCGTTATCTGCTTATTGCATTTATCTTTCTGTTAACAGTTGTGTGTGTAAGCTATAATAAATTTGCCTTTACTTCACTCCCAACTTCGCCTCCTCGATCCAAAACTGAACCGAACAGCCCAGTAGCTGATACCCTTGCAATGCCCAGTTGGCCTGCAATAGGATTGATACACTCACAGCACCCAGCTGGTCTGTTACATGCATTGCCGCCTGAGCCTCATGGAAAATGTGCTCAGCTGGCCCGATGCTACCTGGCCCATGCAGCTAGCGTACGCCTTTGCACAGGAGCTGCACGTCCCAGAGCCGTGCCTCCCAGTCCTGTGCAAAGGCATGCTCCTGCTGCATGCTTTCTGCCCACACAGACTGTGGGTCTGGCAGAGCACTGCCACCAGCATGGCCCAGCTGGCTGCTAGCACCGCGCGTGTGCAGTGTCGGGGGATGTGGAAGCAGGACGCGGCCCAGCACAATGTGCAGTCTCTGTAAGCATCACCAGGCCCCAGGTGATGGCCCGAGTGGCCTAGGACTGCCTGAAGACACATGGCCCTGTGCTGTGTGCACTGTACCACGCCATGCTGGGCCGCACCCACAATCAGTGGCACAGGTGGCACTGGATCTGAGGTGGCTGGGGCCATGTCACGCTGCTGTGGGCTCTGACTGCAGCAGGCCCTGAGCGCCCCACAGCTGCTGCTACTTCTGCCGCTGCGTGGGGGGCTGTCTATGAGCAAGACAGGTAGGGGCACCTCTGATTTTTCTACGACAAAAAACCCCCAAAATAAATACCAAAGCATATAGATATTTCAAATGTATTTTATTATGATGATAGAGGCACTGGCAGGCTTCCAAGTTGCTTTAAACTTGTAAATGTATCAATAAAACATTGCACAACTGATTTCTCTCTATATAGTACCGTTTCATTTTAATAGCAGAAGAACACTATTTTGGGCATTTTAATGAGTGAATTTGGGAGTTTTTTAATTAGAGAATTCACATTTTTTAAACAGGGAATACCAGGTTCTCTGCCGATGAGACAATTGTGAGACCCAGGTAGAGAAGCCTGCCCAGGGCAGCACTGGGGACCCAGCTGGAGGGCAGATGAGGTAGCTGATCTCTTGGCCATTTGGGGCCAAGAGAACATGGTTTGACAGTTCAAAGTGGGCCACTGCAAGGAGCACATCTTCTGGGCGATAGCTGCCCAGATGGCAGAGCAGGGTCACCCCATCCGGGTCTGGCAGGCATGCAGCCATGGGGCTGAAGGTCCAAGGGGGCAGATGCTGTTGCAGGTGGCATCAGGTCACACTAGGCAGAAGCCCCCACTGCCAGACTGCTGCAGTGGTTAGAGGATGCAGGGGCTACTCTAGCTTAGGGCTGGTTCAGAAGTCCAGCTGGCACAAGGGGCTAGTGTCCCCAGATACCAACTGGCTGGGCCTCAGAAGCTCTTTGAGCTTCTCACTAGGGCATCTTTTTATACTGTTGTACCCAAGCTATAGCTCCCCCTAGATGCAGATCTGGGAAGAGCTGGGCTGGGTCATTTTGCCCCAAGTGATACAACTTGCCCCACAGCAAAGTGCATGTCTGGGTATGTGTGCCGAGGCAAAAAAACTCCAGTACAAATTTTTGCTGCTTCTATTTGAGCTTCTGCGAGCGCAGATGCCTGTATGTGTGGATGCGCTCTATGAGATTTTGGGTTCAGTATCCGAGGCAGTAGAGCCCAAGACCAACTTTCTACTCTGGGTGAGATCAGGGGCTAAAGCCTATTTCTTGTAATGCACTTACATCATCTTTACAGAGCCATATAACTGCAGGGTTTTTTTATCTTTTTTCAGTTTCCACCTTAGCTCTGTGCACTCAAGGAGGCATACTGTCAGGAAGCATGCTCAGTAGGGCTGTATTCTAGCTGGGCAATGAAACAACCCAAATACATAGGTACAAGGCTTGGTAAATCACAGAATTGTAGTCACACTGCTAGTGGGTGTTGGATGCCTAGTGGTTAGAGCACTTGTCCAGGGAGTAGGGACCCGCGGGTGTTGGCTCCTACCTTCTCAGAGGGGGTGAAAACCTACTCTTTGAGAATGCTCTAACTGCCAGACATTGTCCAGACCCCTCTCCAGCCCTCTTCTTCCAGCAGATATGTTCACAGGGTGAGTCTAATTCACAAAGAGGAACAGAATTTGACACTGCTTATAAATGGCACAAATGGGAAAGCAAAGGGAAACAGGATTTTAGCTCCAAGAATCTACATGAGCCTCATGACCTTTGAGGCCTGCCAGTCTCTGTAACCAGTAGCTCACAAGGGGGCAATGTGTGGCCAGCAACACGTCTGGCTGCCCTTCACTCCCTAACCCAAACAGTCAGGTACCCATTACAGCTGGGCCAACTGAGGACATCCTTGAATACAAGTCCAGAGAAGGGTTCAGGCTCATGCCTCTAGAGGCACAGGAATGATACTTTAATCACCCCATGGAAATTACATGGCTTTTCTAGATCTTGATGTATGGTAAGGTAGGGATTTTCCAAGTACCACTTTACTCATATTGCAGAGGCTGTAATAGCAGGAGGTCTAAGTATTTGGTTTTTAGTTCTGATTTAGACTTCATTATTCATTTTGTGCAGTATGTGTATTGGCAAAGTTCCTGCTGTACAGTTATTAAACTTTTATACATGTGTAGGTGTATAATTATAGCAAGTTTATATATATATATTTGGATCTATCTATAAATATGAAGAATAATTATCTGCAATTATCACATGCTTATTTAGTAGCTAAGTGTATATTGTTTCCCTTGAAGAACATAAGCTCTCAATTCATGCCAAAGGTACAATGACGCCAGCTTTGGAAATATGCATTCTACACCATCAATTATAGAGAGAATGTTTATTCATCATCTGAGTGGTGGTGAGAGGTGGGAAAAGCCCAAAAACTTGATACCAATTCCAGAGCAAAGAGATTTTAAAATCGTTGACGACATTTGAGGATGGGTGGAATGAAACATGGCACCCAGACAATCAAGGACAAATTACAGACCACAAGGAGAGCCAGGCAACAACACAGATAAACTCAAAAGAAGAAGAAAAAGATCTTGTGATTAAATAACAAACCTAGATCCCAGAAAATCAGGGATTAATGTTTAATCCTACTATAAACTTCCTTGGTGATGTAGAGAAAGACAGTTTAATATTAGAGATGGTAAAATATCTAGGCATACTTTTTTTTTCCAAATGGAAAGAGGTCTGCTTTTTTAAAAATGAAAATGTTTACAGAAAACACGTGCTTTATTTGCAAGTTTCTTGTTTATTTATGATCCCCGATCCCTTAAAAATAGATTAGTTTATGAACGCAAAGAATGTTATGCATACATTTCCAACGTTCAATTTTCATTTTAAGGAGTAAACATATCCATGAAAAATAAGAAAAATTCACCTGTGAAAAGAAAGTTTTAACTGATTTCTAATAAAATAATCATGATTTATATTCAGTGAAAGGGAAGATGATCAGAACTTCTCAACCTCAAGCTATAAAATTTTCAGTAGCTGCATCTACACATGCACTAATACACTTTTACTAATGTGCATTAAATTTACTACTTCCAATATGAGGTACTAAATAAATGTTCATTAGGCTGTGCTTATGAGCAGTAGCACAAGCACACACTTTTTAGGTGATGCTTAATGCACAGTAGCCTATTTTACTGAGTGTTAACATAGTAGTTTTTTATGTGCTGCTTTAATGTACAATAGAAAAGGCTACTGTGCATTAAAGGACATGATTAGATGAACCCGCAGCAAAGAATTATTCCTAATTTTTCCACTCAGTGGGCATTTCTACAAGTGTGTTTTAATGCACAGTAGCCTATCCTACTGCGCATTAAATCCGTGCGTCAAAAAATGTGCTCATGCATAGTAGAATAGAATAGGCTACTGTGCATTACGCATCACCTAAAAAGCATGCACTTGTGCTCCATATTGGAGGTACTAAATTTATGTGCACTAGTAAACGCACTTTAATGCATATGTAGATGCACGCAGTGTCACTGACCATGAATGTTGTGTGTCCCCTTTGATCAGGTGGTTGACGTGCTGTATTTTCTACCTATGCACATATGAAGATGTGCCCTTTTCCAAAAGAACTTGCTGTTAGTATTCCACATACATCAAGTCAAGTCTATAAGATACTTTAAAATCAGAGGTAGGCATTTCTGGCGAATAGTAAATTTAACCAAAAAAATGCAGATTCAGGGAAACTTAAGCTAGTTATTCATTAATGCTCAGCTTGGTTAATAGTTTCAGCTGAAAAAACATGAGGAGAAAATCTAAAAATGTTGAAATGTTTCATTTTGACATTTTCTAAAGAAAATTTTTGGGCATTCTATTCCCAAAATGACATATTTGCTTTGTAATTTATAAAAAAATTGGAAGTGTAAAATAAAAGTTAAATAACTGCCAAATGAAACTGAATATTAGTTTTGGGTCAAAATATTTTGGTTTAATTGAAAACTTGTTTGGAGTGGGGAGGGTTTGTGGGGGGGGGTGTTTGTTTTTTGCTTTTTTTATTTCACTTCCTCACTCCTTCCCCTACCCCACTTTGTATCAAGTCAGTCAAAAATGTTTTGGTTTTTTGGCCATTGAACCAAAAATCCATTTTACAAGCAACTCTATTTGAGATCCTTGGATGAAAGTTACTAAAGAAATACAAATAGTCATTATCATCAGCAGGGTAGTTGGCAGTGGAAATTTTTCACTCTTGCCTCAGCAAATAGAACTGGTTAAAATAAAGTGTTAGTGGTTTCTTTAAACCCAATTTGTTCATGTAGTTCTTTAGCTACTCATCCATGCTGAAACAGGGTAATGGATATCCGCTATAAGACAAGTATGCTGGCTTCATTTTAACAGTCCCAAATTATAGTGGAGGGCCCAGTCTGCCATAGTTAAACTTCACAAGTCATTTCTGTTGAAGAGACAACCCTTCCAAGTACTCTAAAATTGATACATCTACACGAGACACTGACTGCACAGTTGTGTAGTCATTTAGTACTTGTAGTACACAATATGTCTGTGTGAAGTGGCTAGTATTCACTTTGGATTCAGTTTTGGCTGATTTGGGGGCAGTGATTAGATTTGATGATTCGAATCACTGTCCTGATTCAATTAATACGAATTTGATTCAGAGATTCAGCTGCTGCTGAATCTCCAAATCTCTGAATCAGCCAGGCCCATCCTCTGCTCATTCTCCCAGCCTGGAAATGGCTGCCTTGCCCACCCCAGCTCCTGACACTTTGGGGAAAAAAAAAGTCCCGACTTACCAGGTGTTACTGGGCAGTGGGGCGACCCCCACTGTTCCCCACTGTCCCATGCTGCATGGGGGGCTCTGCATGATCCCTCTGATGCCCCCTCCCCAACTCCCCCATCACCACCATGGCTGCCTCGCACATTGCGGCTCCAGCCCTTTAAGAAAAAAAACCAAGAGAACCCCAAACTCACCGTTCCTGCTGGCAAGGGACTATCCCCACTGCCCCCTGCTGCCCACATGGGGGGCTTTTCCACGAGCTCCCCAAAGCCCCAAGGCTTCTGCAGGAGCAGTGAGTCCCATGGCTTTTTTCTGTATTTTTTTTTTCTTAAAGGGCTGGAGCCACAATATGTGGGGCAGACATGGGGGGAGCTGGGAAGGTGGGGAGGGGCATCAGGGGGCTTGTGCAGAGACCCCCATGCAGTGGGGGGGCAGCAGGGATCACCTCCCACCTGGCAGCACCCAGCGAGCACCAAGGTTTTTCTTTAAAGTGCCAGGAGCTGGGGTGGACAGGGCAGCCATGGGGGGGGGAGGGGCTGGGGGGATCAGGGAGTAGCTAGGGACTGTCAGGGTCCCCCCAAGATCCCCTCTCCCCCCTGCCCCAAGTATTTACCAACTCAGAGTGGCTGCAGCTCCCTGTTGCAGCCACAAGGGACTATCTGAATTATCAAAGCTCTCTGAATCTTTTCCAAAGATTCAGAGAGCTTTGAGTAAATTCAGACTTTTTAACTGGTCCCCTGATTCAATTTGGATTTGGAGATTTGGCCACCAAATTGGGTTGAATCTCCTCCGAATCTAATCACCATTTGAAGCGTCATACAGCCCTAGTCTCTATGTCTGAATCTTTCCAAATCTCTCTGAATTGATTTGGAGGGTTCTAATTCAATTCAGAGAGATTAAAGGGTCCTCTGATTCAGTTCGGGTTCAGAGATTCAGCCACCAAATTGGGTTGAATCTTCGCCAAATTGAATCAGGGACTGAAGCTTTGCACAGCCCTTGTACACAAGTGCTAAATAACTGTGTAGTAACTGGAGTTTACTGCACAACAGCATCACTAAATGTCTTTTAGTTGGTGCTGACTGCACAGTAGCTCGTTACTACTGTGCAGTAGTGTAGAATCATGCTTCATGCCATGTGACACTACTGCACAGTGGTAACGAGCTACTGTGCAGTCAGTGTCTTGTATAGATGCGGCCACACTTAATCAGATTTCCTTGTAAACTATTGGTCTCATGGTGATATAAGGTGGGATTAGTGATCTAAATTTGGGATTGCAGAAGGAAAGAGTTCCTGGGATACAGCACTCTGCTGATTTTGTTAAATGCTGTGTTTTTCAGACACACACTTGGGGCTTAATCTATGACTCTGATCACCCCCACCTAATCTAAATTGTTCAAGATTGTGGCAGTGCACCTTTGGTGTCGCCATTTTAAGGGCTTAGATAGACCTACCAGCAGAACAGCCTGCAGGTAGCTACACTCCCCAGCCAGGAGTCGCATGGCTGGCAGGGGGCTGCCTGGTTGGGGAAGAGGGCTCAGCTGCTGGCAATAAAAGCAGGCCTGAGCAGAAGGGCCAGCAGTTTGCTGGCTGCACCTGTAGGGAGAATATTGCTCGGCTGGAGCTGCTGCTCACAACATCTTAGAGGTACAGACCAGGAACTACTGGGGATAGCAGGAGGTTCCTGGTCCCGGGGAATGACATAAAACTACACCCTGCTAGGGATGGACGGTGTGGTGGGGCTACCTGTGGCAGAGTAGTTCCCAGGAAATGCCACACCAATTGCCTCCCTAGCAAAAGGCAAGCATGGGGTGCGTTATAGCCCCAGCCCTGCAACCTGGTGGGTAACTCAGATGTAGGGACAGGCACAGGGGCCAGGCATGTCTAGGGAGGCACCTGAGCCCCATTGGGTGTAAGACACACACACGGCCACAGTGAGGGGGCATAAATGTGTGTAGTGGCCGCACAGAGTAGGGTTTGTGGTGGCAACCTGAAGGACTGTGCATAAGGTTGCAGAAGAGGGTCTGCTGAGGTGGACCTGAAGGGTTACATAGGGACATGCACAGTAGGGTCACAGGGATGACCTGAAGGGCTGCACACAGGCTGGCCCCACAAGAGTGAAAACACAAGTAAAGGCCCTAGTGAGAGGGCATAAGTGGGAGACCCACATTTGTGGGTGTGACCCACATGTGAGGGAGGGGGCAGAATGACCATGGTAAATCTACAGATGCCTGAGGCCACAGTTGGGCTGGAGGCTGAGCGTTACAGCTCAGTAAGGGAGCCAGGGGTAGTAAATAGTGGGTAGTTTGGGCCAATAGAGCTGAGTATTTGGGATGCCATCTGTGAAGCATGTGACATGGTATACAGCAGGTCAAAGCCATGTGTAACACCCTAGGCACATTGGGGCAGTCTCCTGTATTTTTCTAACAATTTTAAAACACCAAGACATGGCAGGTGAGACTGCCCTACACAGGTGGGCGGGCCAACTTTGAGACCTGGCTCTTAGATGGCCCCATCACAAAGAGTTTTCTCAAAAGCACTGTTGAAAATATTTTTAAAAGAAAAGTTTAACTGTTTATAATGGTATGTGCCTAACACATGTTCCAAAAAACCAAAATCTCCATGTATAGAAAGACTAACTAAGAGGGCTTCCAACTGGCTACTTTACATATTACACAGGTGACTCTAGGGAACATGCTGAAGCCATTGAACCCTGAATCATCTCCAGTCCTGTGTATACCTGAACATGGTTGAACACTGCTCAAAAAGGCCAGAGTTAAGGTTGATCCATCATGAACCTTCTCTCTTTACTGCCTAGTTTTCAACAGTTTGAATCTCTGAATCTCTGATAACCAGGAAATAGAGAGCTAAGGTAACACAAAAGTTACCAAATTTCCACATTTTAGAAGGCAGCCCTAGTCAGCTTTACCTTTGTCTTAATGAAATCTTTGGGGTGTTAATTCTATTAATTTAGGGTTGATTGTGATCACACTTACACTAGTTGTAAATCTAGAGGTAGAACACTACTCACAAACATTACCCCAGGTTTACAGTGAAGCAACCAACATTAAAATCTGACCTGCTGCAGCTTGGGATAGTGCCAGGACAGCATGCAGCCTCCATGCTTGTGTTACTATTGATTAGAATGCCCATTTAGTAACACCTACAGCCCTTTTCAAGATTATGGCTTTTGTGCTAGGTGTTGTTCTCCAAGCACAAAATAAGAGACGGCCCTGCCCTGAAGAGCTTGCAGCCTAAATAGAAAAGACAGACAAAAGATGGAAGTCCAGCACTGAAAAGGGATGTGCCTTGACTAAGGTCACACAGGAAGGAACCCAGCTCTGCTCATTCCCATAGTCAGCTGTACAAGACTGTCTATTGTACTGTCACACTTTGAACCAGCAATAGCAGAGCACAGTGTGTCTTTGGTTGCTGTGTTCATTATGCAGTTCTAGCAACAGCTCAGAAACGATCCATCTTCTGCTTTCCCCCCCTTTCCCAAGTGTGGATTGATCAAAGACACAAAACAAACCCCAAGCGCTCATTTAGGTTTTCAAAATCCCCCATGAGAAAGCTTTCTGATTTAGGTTTTTTATCCTCTTGAAATGAATGCGGTTCAAAAATTGACACACAATATATATATTTTTTTCCTACAGCATGTCTCATTACTCTTCAGCAATTAATGTCATTTACAAAATGACATCCACCAAGCAAAAGAATATGATTATGTAAATTGCTGCAGGAAGTAGGCTGGTGATTTCACAAGCAAACAAAATGCATAAGAAAGGGAAGACAGAAGGGAGGGAAAACACTGGAACAAGTCCCAAACCTTCTAAAGATTAAGCTCAAATGGCTTTACTACATAAAGGTTTGGGGGTCTTCCTTTTTTTTTTTTTTTTTTTTTAAACCTTTTATCCAATGAGTCCAGGAATTGTTTCCATCATTTCAGCTTTTGGTTCTAGTTGGGTCAGAATATTGGCAATGCATTGGATCTGAAAAAACAACATTATACAGGGTTGCCCCTGAAAGTGATTTTTTGAAATAAAATCAACCATGGCATCTATATTGACGACTGGATGTATATACTGAATGACTGGATGCCAACGCTGTGGGAGGCTAGTCATCCAATTTGCATTTGCAGAAAAGGATCATTTTGTCCTTGCAATGATTTATTAGTCCATTGTTGTCTTTCTTGCTTTTGACTGTAAAATAATGTATATCCTGCATATTTTTATGATGATCATTATTACTGTTTCATTCTTCCCTCTGGTGTTTTTGACAGAGATGTTCTTCTTCTTCTTTAACCTTTCTGCCCTGGACATGGAATGTAGAAAGTGGTTTTGCAATTTGTCATGATTTCTTTTTGTATAAATTGTTTGAAAGGCAAAATTGTTGTTATTATGCCAGAATTTTCTTGCTGTTTATGGAAAAAAGTCTTTAACAGTAACCATGAAGAGAGAAAAGGGAAAATTACATTTTCCTGCAAAATGGCGTTGGAATTTTAACATCATGATTTTCCTGAAGAAAAGATTAAAGGATCAGATCAAATGAATTTTGCCATCCGAATAAGAGATCTGTCTTCAGATGGGGCGGGGTGGTGATGGTGGTGAGGGAATGGTTTAATTTGACAGAAGGCTTCAAGATAATCTGACAGATTCATTTTGCAGACAGATACAATCAAGGTATTAGGGAAAACACATTTCGTCATAAGAACACTGTTAGATGTTTGACATAATGCATTTTATCCAGAATTGGGCTTTCGTGGCAGTGACAGTCATTTTCTCTCTGATGAAGCACTTGATTATTATTTCAACTGAGAAGGTCCTCACTCTACTGCAGGTGCGTGATAAATAATGACAGGGTTAGACAGGAAACCTATGTGAATTCCACAGACCGCTGGACCTTGTTCCTTATGACTCCATGTTATACCTATGCCATTCTACTCTGCAGGAGTTCAGGCTGGAAGGAGTCATGTCACTGAGTGTGAAACAAATATCTGCACCAAAAACGATGGCTTCAGTCCTAACTCCTGCAGCTGGCACTGTCCCTGGATGACACTGGACAAATCACTTCACCTCGCCTTACCCCAGTTCAGCCATCATAACCGGTAGCAGCAATGACTCTTTATTTGCATGCAGTGTCTTACAGTTCCTGTAACAGGGCTTCATTTAGTCCCCATTACAAGGAAGAAGGAAAGGGTCCTTTACGAGAAATGAAACAGGCTGGTAGGTCCTGCCCTCAGCAAGTTATAAGAGAAGGACCTTTGTGGTATGGGACAGAAGTATTCCAACAGTGGAAGAGGACTGAGAAGGCAACACTGACAAGTTATCTGAATGGCTACCATAGACTAAAATCTATTACAGAAGGAAGGGCCAACCAGAAGAGACACTGCACAAGGACACTCTGAAGAGTTATGAGAGGTGCTACACCTGGCCAAAAGTCCTCTCTGTTTAGGGCCTCATCCACTGATACCACATCCAAGTGTGGCATGTGAATTAGGTGGAGAGAAGGTGAGTGAGAAGAAGATTTATTGCATATAGGGACCATGACGTCTGCATTGCATCTAGAGAAGGAGGCTGTTGGTGGGGAGGGCATGTCACATTTCCCAGATGGAATTGAGCCCTTGTTATGTTAGGGGCCATACTGTGTAAGGGACAACTCCTGCCCGGAAGAGTTTATGATCTTTTTTCAGGTTGGCCAGTTACTCACTTCTTTTTTCCACTATGTCTGTACAGCATCAAGAACATTACTGAGGTTCCCAAGCAGTAGCACAATACAAATTGCAGATCGTAACAAGAAGCGGCTGGGGAAAGCTGTATACAGATTCCCCCAAGTTACAGATGTGGAGCAAAGGCACAGAGAAAATAACAACATGTCTACCCTGCAGCATGAATGGACAGTTGCAGGGATGGCCCCACCTACCCACTCCTACTGAGGGTAAAATTACATGTTAAACTTAGACCATAGTAACGGCATTTAAAATGCAAGCATCCATATGTTAAAGGCCATTAATTTGTGCTAAGTTGCTTCTTAATGTCTCAAAATTATGTCACTTCAGGCAAGAGTTAACTTTGGGCCTTGCTACCTAGCTCCTGTTAGGATAACTTCAGTCTGATTCACAGAGAAAAAAAATAGCAGTTTGCAATCCTCCAGTATCCCAGAATGCACTGATCCTAGGTTCTCTTTCCCAATTCAGTTTCCCTCCCCAGAATCTGGGAAAGAGCCCAGGTGTCCTGGTTCCTAGCCATGCCCCTGCTTCACATGCCCTCTAGTGGCAAGTCAGAGCTGCTCAGGCAAGAAACAATGTTAACCATAAATATCGAACTGCTCCTATCATATTCTAATTTTAACACCATGAGCAGCAAGGACTGCACACACCCACCTAACCCCCCAAGAGCCCTGTTGGGTCCGTAGGGATAATGGTGGGGAACACCGCAGGACCACAAGGAATTACCAGGGAGGAAGAGCGAGCCCAGACCGGTACTCTGTGCGGCACCACAGCGCCACTTTTTGAGTACAATGTTTGTCCAGCTGGGCAGCGGCTGGCTGATAACATCAGTCTCATGCACTGTCACAGGAAGTTTTAGAAGGCACAGATAGTGCTGAAAAGCAGGGGAGAAGAAGCCAGCACCAGGCAGAGTGAGCCTATGTGAAAGAGATGTCGAGGGGCATTGCACAGTGGGGCATGCAGCTGGATCCCCACCAAGATATGGACACGAGAAGACAGGGTTCTCCTGCCAGGAATCTCACTCCCCCTCCCTTTTATCCTCCTGGAGAGGAGACTGGGGAAGGGAAATAGCCTGCTGAGGCTTGTACCAGCTGATTTTCTATGAGAATCCTTTTGTTGTTTTTTCATTGCTCTCTATTTTGTTGAGACCCATTGGGTCAAGTAGGAAGGGCCACTTCCTGTCAGGGGAAGGCCCAGAGCCTTTAGTTCAGGAATAGGGACTGGAAGCAGGCAGCAGAGTAAACATCAGGCACACTTATGATGCATCCACAAGCTTCCCAGCATAGGGCTGAATGGAGAAGCTCCAGCCAGTGTGGAATAGATGAGACCAGAGAAGAGAAGCAGCAACTGTGGCCAACAAAGTGATAACATCCATGGTTGGCGAGTGGATGGGGTAAAGGGGAGGTGGAGCCCTGAGTCAGTCGTAGCCATACTGTGAGTACCCCTATGGCTGTCCACCATATACATCACTGAACCCCTTCTTCTGCAGTAGTATCAAGATGTGGTAGGAGAGCTGGGGAAGGGCCCTGCTCAGAGCACTTGTGTAGCTAGTCACCAGCCAAGCTGCGGCAGGACACACCACTTAGCATTCTATATATTTAGTATGGTCTAAGTGTGACATGTAACTTCATCCTTATGCGGTCTGAACCCTAAAATGTGCTGCAAAAGGAACCATGGGAAATCTCTTGATAATCACTCTTAAGAGCTCTTTGTCCAGCGTGCCTCAGCAAGGCTTTTGGGACAACTACAGAGTGTCCCATGGGATTAATGAATATGAACAGAAGCAGCTAGCAAGGCATGCTGAGGGGTATCCTGGTTAGGGAACATTGACACTGTGGTGTAGATGTGCCCTCAAGTGACTTATCTGAGGTGACACAGCCAATTTTGGCAGAGCCAAGATTTACAATTGGATCTCTTGAGGTCAAATTCACTGTTTTCTTCCATAAGACTCTCCTACCTCATGATGACACTACAAAGCTTAATAAACTATTAAGTATTTTAGAGCTTCAGATGAAAAGTGACATAGAAGGGTAAAGTATTATTAATAGTAATAGTACAAGATTTAATAGTATTGGGCAAACGTTTTGCAGCATTTCATTCAGTCTCTTCCTGATATGCTTTGTATAAAGCATTACAGAGAAGCCATGGTTACATTTTTATTAAATGTCTATTTATATATTTTATCATTATCTGATATTTGTATTGCAGTAGTCCATAGAAGCATCAGATCTGGAAAAGAGCCAAGAACTCCACTGCTTCCAGCCTTGCCAACTGATGCTAGGTTGAAAGCTCAGGAGTCCCTATTCTAACCAGATTTTCAGGGATTCCAAGCTCCTTAAAGCATGTCTTGGACTCAGAGACTGGCAGTGATGGCTCCCAGATTCCCAGCTCTGAGGCAGCTGTACCATATCGACTGCACCAGGGCCGCAGACCCTAAAGTACCCTCTGGCTGACCGCTTAAGGAACTTCTTGGGATGACCGAAGTGCAACTTGTGACAAATTCTGAGTTAACTGACCAAAGTATAGGAGTAATATACTATTACCCACTCAGGATAGGGATAGGTAATTAGCCAGCCAGGCTAGCCTGAAGTCAGGCAGAAGGCAGAGCAAGGTGGCACCATCAAGTCACTAATTCACTCAGAAAGATATAAGCTTTTACAGGTGACAGTCTACTTTGTCTGATGCTATAAATAAACTTGAAGAACAGGGGTACTAAACAGAATGGACTATAGTAATTTAAATACCAGGAATAGGGAAAAGGGGAGGAAAGGATAGGGAGAGAGGCCACTGCTGGAAAAAACGAAAACAAATGTGGGTTAAAGAACTTAAAAGAGATAAACAAAATAATTATTTCATTGAAGGACACGAGTATTTTAGAAACTAGTCCAAGTAATGGGACACCCTCTTAGTATACAAGGGGACATCTACAGGTGCATTTAAGCACAACTAAATTTAATGTGCATTAAGCTAATGAGCATGAAGTGATTTTTGGCAGGTATCTACAAGTATAGGGACTTGGCACTAAAGTTAGTGTACTTGGCACAAGTCCTTGCAGCCCTGCTATGCACCCGTAGTGGCTGGGCAAACATGGCATTAAAGATTATGCCGGGTTGTATCTACATGTGAGTTAATGCGCTGTAACTAACTGCACCTAAATTTGATACCTGCATTTTCAGGTATCAAGTTTAGATGCGATTAGCCTAGTGTTGCCATTTTCAATGCACATTAAAGGCACACATGTGTAGACACATGCCCTTAATGTACATTAAATTAAGCTAATGTGCATTAATGCGACTCACGTAGATGCATGTTGATTGACCCTATTATGGGAACAGGATAACCCTGTGTAGAAATGCAGAGGTTTTCCTATTCCTGTAACAGATAACATAGGTGCTACAAAAGAGGGCCATGAGCCATGAATTGTGTTTGGGATTAGGCACCTTTCTAGAATCCCAAGAAACCTGAGAGTGGAGAGTCACATCCTTGTCATCAGCATTTCCTATTGATGAGCTCTAGACCATGGGTGGCCAGAGTTACTCACCCTGGGAGCCACAACTGATCCTCCATCGAAGTTCAAGAGCCAGACAGTGGGGGTGTGCAGAGTGACCTCAAGTGGAGGTGCCCTCCTCCCCCACCCCCCAGCACTACCAAGCTGCTCCAGTTCTCCCTGGTTGGAGCATGCCCTGGGGTCAACAGTGTGGCTGCAGCCCCTGCCCTGGCAACCTGGCACCTGAGCCAGCAGTCCTGACAGGACAGAAGGACTGAGGAGGGCGGGCTCAGAGACTGCTCCCCATGGGGAAAACCAGAGCAGCAGGAGGTGCTGGGCTGTGCTGTCCCCTGGAGCTGCCTTTGGCTGAAGCCGTGCCCACTTCTCCCCATGTCCAGAGAGCCGCGAGTACCGTGCTGGCGAGTTTCATGCAGCTTGCGAGCTACAGTTTGGCCACCATGGCTCTAGACTTACTACTCACTGCACTGACCATCTTGATAGTGGATACTGTACTAGGGATTTAGGCTTGGGCTATGGATTTCACTGGGCGCATCTACACAAAATGCTAAATGCACAGTAGCCTACTAGTATTGCACAGTACTGCTTCACAGTGCAAACAGTGTTAATATGCTATTCTGTAGTATTACTAAGCAACTGAGCAGCAGCTCCACTAAAAAAGTCATGTGCCAGTGCTACTGTGCAGTAATTTCATAGATTTCATAGACATTAGGGGCTAGAAAGGACCTCATGAGATCATCAGGTCCAGCCCTCCCACCATAGGCAGGAAGTCAACTGGGATCAGGTGACCCCAGCAAGAAATATATCCACCTGTTGTTTTGAAGGAGCCCAGAGCAGGTGCTTGCACCACCTCTGGGGGGAGTTTGTTCCAGACCCTGGACACACACACTGTAAAGAACTTTTTTCTTATGTCTAATCTAAATTGACCTTCCTGGAGTTTATGGCCATTAGACCTTGTTATCTCTTGGGGAGCTCTGGTGAACAGCTGTTCTCCCAGGTCCTGATGTACCCCTCTTATGTAATTGCAGGCTGCCACTAAGTCTGCCCTGGGCTTCTCTTCTCCAGACTGAAAAGTCCCAAGTCCCTCAGCCTCTCCTCATATGGCCTGCCCTCCAGGCCTTGGGTCATATGAGTGGCTGTCCTCTAGACTCTCTCAAGCTTCTCCACATCCCTCCTGAAGTGGGGGGGCCCAAAGTAGACGCAGTACTCCAGCTGCGGTCTCACCAGGGCCAAGTAAAGTAGGAGGATGATGTCCCTGGTTTTGCTTGAAATGCATCGGTGGATGCACGCCAGAGTTTGGCTAGCTTTGCCAGCCATAGCATCATGTTGGTGGCTTATATTCATGTTGTGGTCAATCAAAACCCCCAAGTCCCTTTTGGCCATGGTGCTAGCGACTGAAGTACTGCTGAGCCTGTAAGTATATTGGAGGTTCTTCCTACCGAGGTGCAGCACCTTACACTTCTCTGCATCGAAGGCCATCAGGTTTTGGTCTCTCCACTTTGACAGCATGTCCAAGTCAGCCTGAATCCCCAGCCTGTCCTGCGATGTGACCACATTCCCCCATAATTTAGTATCATCCACGAACTTGGCCAGTTGACATCTGACTCTCAAATCTGGATCATTGTTGAAGATGTTAAAGAGTACTGGCCCAAGTACTGAGCCCTGAGGGACTTCATTGGTCACCCTGCACCACATAATGCCAGTTACGGCATGTTAATTTAGGACTTGATTATGCAAGTACTAAATTTAATGTTCTGTAACTATCGTGTATTAATGAATATGTAGATGCACCTGTTGTGAAGCAACCTGCCCAGAAGTTAGGCTTTGCAATAGGCAGTATCACAACAAAGCACCTGCGTGGATCTGGCCCTACATGATTTGCCTACGGTCACACAGTTCTATGGTAGAGGGGGGAATTAAACCCGTCAGTGGGTACTCAAGTACCGAGCTAGATTCTCTCTCAAGCTACACATAAACTTGCATGCATGTAATTAAATTTGTCTCTCTCTCTTTTTGTTTTTACCTTTGTGGGAACATTTCTGGATTAAAAGTGGTTCATGTCTCTTAAAAAAAATGGGCTGCATGGCAGCTGGTTTAAAACCCCAGTTACCTGTGAGGGGATCATTACAGGGGCAACAGAGAAATCTTCCCCATCCAGCAACACACAGCCTGTAGTGCAACCCTCAGCTACATTTCCCCAAGCATTGGACTGGAATTTTCTGTATTATTTTCCTTCAGTTTCATTTTTCTCTTGTTTTTGTTTCTCTCTTTTGTACTGTAAAGAACTCATCAAGCGCATTTTGTGTGCCTGTGTCGGCTTCATTTGAAGATATAATGATAGAAGTGTGGGTTCATTCTCTGAATCTTTTTAATAACCACCTCTTTAGTTAGCCGGGTGTGAGTGATAAATCACAGGCTCCACTGTTGTGGGTCCTGACAATGCAGGGAAAATATTTTTAAACAAAGAAACAAAACATTGCATATTTATCTAATGAATAAATCACTCATGGTGCATAAATAAACTACGTAGCGCTTCAGCAGGGCAGAGTGGGAACATTTACAGTATCTAGGCCAGAGAGGAATAATCTAACTGGTGAATCCCCTACATACTTCTAAGCAAAAAAGGCACCAACTGTGAATTTAGGGAGATGTGTTTGTGACCTGACTTCTGCCAGCAAAAGCCAGAGAGACCTAAATGCTTGGCCCAGATTGGTTCTCTACATTGAAGATAAAAGAGCAGTAAAGGCCAAAACGTCAGTGGGTCTGAGTTTCTGCAGCCCCACTGACGCCAACGGAGCTGTACTGCCTTATACTAGGTGAGGATTCAGTTCATTTCTTTGTAGCTTTTGACACTGGAAATCCTGTTTATTTTTCAGTTTTGCTTAAAGTAACCATCAGTTGACCCAATTTTGCAGATAGGGACTCGTGGCCCAGAAAACTGTTCTCATCTCCCTACCACTAGTTTTTACAAGTATGACTCCACCGAATATAGAGGAGTTGCACTTGATCCACACTGGTATAATTAAATTCATATTAAACCTAATGGTTTTGCTTGTGATATGCGGTGGAACCACAGGCACTGCTGCAGTTTCAAAAATAAATATAATACTCTCAAAGTCTAGGCACACCTTGCACCTGTACTTTCCTCCTTGTTCTTTCTGCCCCAAAGTGAAATTTTTGGTGGAAGCTGAAACCAAAACATAAGAAATATTTCACCCCCCAAAACTGCTAGAATCACAGCAGCATCACAGATTTCCGCACTAACATCAGGTACATTTTTCAGGGAAAACGGACTCTAACCAAATGTAAAACATCCTGGCTTAGTAGTTCACTCATCCTGAGGTTCGGGGACTTATATGACTTGTGGACAGTACTAAGGTTTTGTGAAAGGCTGGTGACAGGCAGTTGGCGACTGTGACAAAGGACATTTTTTAAACAAAAAATTACCCCCCAAATTGAGGTAGCACAGGTTCTGAGATTTGATCTGAACACACTTGTTAAGATAACCCCTGTTATTCCTGGCTTGATGATTATGTGAATGGGAGTGGACTGAATATAGGACCTTCAGGTTGAGATAATTTAATATTTAGCTGTGGTGTTTCAAACTAAAAATAGAGTTCGGCCAGAACTTTGTTAGGCAAAAATCATCCATTGAAGCTAATGGGCTGGATCTCTTGCTGGAATTACAATGCATGTTTCCTTCATTTCTCTCAGGCCCAGGAATTACCCAACATCTTAGAGGAAGTAGGCCTAAGAGAAATGAAGGGAAGATGCATGGGGAGCTCTGTTGGAGGGTATGATATATAGCAAGGATACAAAGAGATGCCAGAGCAGGAGGCAGAAATGAAAGACTGGATGCAGATTTCATCTCCTCATCTATTGGGAGTAGTACAAAGAGTTAAAGAGCTTTGCAAAGACTGAAGGGGACTTAGGAACAAAGGCAAAGGCAGAAGACAGTTCCCTCTGAAGGATAAGCTTGGCAAATGGGTTTCTCTATGCAGCCCAACCAGAAAGCAGAATAAAGGATCACTGTATCTTCCATTATGCTGGTGATCGTCAATGTGAAAAGCGCCTGAAATATGAAGGGAAATTTCAGGGTCCAGAGTGAGCTTCCAGAATGCATGTTGGGTGGTAATTAGCCAATTAACCATCTTTTGCTTCCTGTAGCAGAATTTGTAATCAATTTCTTATGGGATGCAACACAATGAACACATAATGGGATTCTAAATCCCCACTGCCACTTGTTAACCACAAGAATGTGTGCATGTGCGTGTTAAACAGTTTGTGTTAATCAGCTTGATGCTGTAAACCCTGAATAACTCTGTCAACACCACTAGAAATATTCCACACTTACCTCAATACAGCTGAGAAACAAATTATTGAACTAACTTCAGAAAGAATTGTGCTCAGCACCTCTTCAAGGAGTTATTCAGCAGTCTCTGGATCAGACCCACCAAGCGTTCACCACTAACTAGGAGAGCTCGGAAATGTAGGGCCATGCCCTCAGGTAGTGTAAGTCCACGTTATTCCCTTAATTTCAGTGCCTTTGCATTGATTTGCACCAAGAGAAAATGTATCTTTTATGCCTAAGAAGGAGTATTTAGAGGGGGGAAAAAACGCTTCCGTCTTTGATAGCACTATTTGTTAAGATGAGCCCAGAAGAAGCTTTAGTAATGGCTTCCAAGTGCTGATGGTTTATTCATGGGTTTAGACCTGCTGAGTGGTACTAACCAGGGCAAGTTAGAAAACGAGGATTAGATTTTTCAAAACAGTTCAAGGATTTGAAATATGATCTTGTCTTGATGCAGAATAAAAAATGAGTCATTTGGATTTTTTTTTGTGTGCCCCCCCCCAGCCAAAAAGAATATATAGAGAGACAGCCATCTCCCCACCACCAAAGAAGAGCTTCACAGTTATTATGCTGCCATAGGACATAGAAAACAGCTTCAAATCCTTGCTCTTCATTCAAGGCAAGGAGTTGAATCGGGGTCTGCCACATTCCAGCGTAGTTCTTTCATCACTGGCATTCTGGCCCATCTCATTCAGAGAAGTGAGACATCTCTCTCTCCCCACTTCTTCCTCCTGCCCCTCTTGTTTTTTTCTCTCTTCCTTTACAAACTCGGGGGCCTGATCATTTAATTGGGGAAGTATTTTCATCAAAATCACTGATTGGAGGATTCAGTTTGTAGCTTCTATGCTAATGAAGATTTAGGTCTAATTCATGGGTAGAATAGGTTCAACAAGAGAGAACGAGAGCACATTCCCTCATCACAGAATACCCTGTAGGCTCAGTACAGGGTACCATCATAGGAGGTAGGAAATAGGGATTGAAGTCCCTTCAGATGAAGGTGAGATTTGAATCCAGGTCTCTCGTAGCCTAATCACTAGAGTGTTGGATAAAATATAGGGGCTGTGTTTTGTGAGGAAGGGCTAGCTTAGCACCCTCATCCAGGAAAGAGCTTATAGCTGTGAATCCAGTTGAAGCTGAAGTCACACCACTCCAGTCAGCCTATCCTATAAATGAATTGAAGTGCCTACCTATTCACTGTGCTGTTTTCCATAAGTCCCTTTCTTGGGTATCAGTATTAAACTCTCCCTGACTGAGGAACTTATATTTAAAACAGGTTTATATAAAATACAGCTTGGGGTAATGTCGTTGATAATCTCCATTGACAGTGTATGTCTATGTGAATTTTAACTCATACCCAGAGTTTGGAAAGGCCTTTAGTTGTGCTGTTTAGTAAATAGAAAAAGAAATGAGTCAAAATGGAGTACAACATTCTGAATTTAAAAAAATAACCTAGCTATCTGTCTTCTTACACTACGCTCATCATCACCCTGGTATCTAGGCAGCAGTGGCATATATGCTGGGCATTTCCATTGTTTCTGATCAGTCCCTGGCAAAGCTTTTGGGGATTTTGCTGAATTATAAACAATGATTCATTTAAAAAGAAAAACAGAAGACATTAATTTAATTCAGGTATGGAGCAGTCTGAGTAATAGAGTTTTCTTACTTATCTTTTTTTGTTTTTTAATTTAGTTCTTGAGGCAGCTCTCTGTTTTCATATTCATACAGCAGGGTAGCTTTCCTGTGTTGGGATGCCACTGGGATTGCCATAATTAATGTATCTAATGTGAAAGTTTAAGGTTCATTAGGTTTAGAACTCAGGCAGTTTTTAATCAACCATGTTATGGCAAATCATTAGAAGCTAAACCCAATTTGTAAAATATTGCACTACTGTTTAGCTGTATTTGAGATCTGCACAGGGATGAGGAGGTTATGTAGGGGGGGGGTACAGGAAATGCATTGCACCTCTGAGATTTCTCATCAAATTGAGCAGGACAGCAGTTGGCAGTACAAACAGATTTTTACCCAGGGGAGACAGGAATGAACCCTTCTCCTAATAAAAATCTCATCAAGGAGGAATGAATAGCTCAAATCAACAGTAGTAACATTGGTGATATCTCCCTTCCACTAAAATGTCATCATGGGAGCATAATCACGAGTCCTGACAAGATCCATTATGTTACCTGGTATCAGCAGGACTTAAGTGATCCATGTGACTTAAGTTTATGCCCTCTGCAAAAGTGCTCCCATTATGGGAATATGATAACCTTCCAGAAATGTGCAGATATCTTCTTATTCCTATAATAGTGGGCACCTGCACTCCCAGAGGAGGTATCATAGAATGAGAGAAGTAGGGCTGGAAGGGACCTTCAGATGTCATCTAATCCAACCCCCAATCCAAATCATCCCATACAAACCATACTCTAAACTCTACATGTCAACCCTAACACAACACAGACCTAACACCCTAACCTGCCATAGGTAAAAATGGGGAATCATGGCAGCCAATGTCCTGCTTCTATGAGACGTCAATACATCCCAGGTACAGGGCCATATGCCCTGCTACATAAGAAGCAATCTGTCCATGGAATAAAATTCCTTCCAGCCCCCAAATATGGTGGTCAGTCTGACCCTGAGCAGATGGGCAAGACCTTCTAGCCAGGCACCCTTTTTAGTATTGCTATAAGTAAGCCCATTTGGAAATAGTCAGAGGGGGTGTCTATACATGCATTAGTGTGCTGTTGCTACTGCATATTTAGTTTAATGCCTCTAATATGAGAGACCAACTAAATGCGCAGTAGCCAGCGCTACTGCACAGTAGCAAAGACGCATAGTTTTTTCATGAAGCGTAATACTCAGTAGACCAAATCTTCTGAGCATTAGCATGGCTTTTGCTGTGATGGGCTAATGCACAGTAGAATTAGTCTATTGTGCATGAAGGGTCTCATGTAGACATGCCCAGAGTGGTACAAGACCTTAGCATGAAGGCAGTCAGATTGGTGCAACTGGCCTAATCTCTTCCCCAAGGTCACACAGGGTGTCTGAGGCAATGCTAGGGGTTGAACACAGATCTCATAAATCTCAGTCCAGGCTGGACCTCTAGGTAGTGGCAGAATTCAATCCCTTATAATGACAGTGAACCAGAAGATAATATTCAGCAAAACCAAACCAACCTGGATCTGCAACAAGGAGCAACTCTTGGTTCCATGCAAGCTTTGAAATCAGAAGTAAGATCTTTAAATGACTCCTGATGGCCCTGATATTCTGATTTCCAAATGCTTCTAATTATCATCCTATTATAGTCTGTGCATTGTTTTATTTAAGCTTCCCTTAAGCTTGTAAGGGTTTTTTTCCCTTCCTTTTTTATATAAATAAAAAGCACTTGGCAAGTAGGATTTCCCAAGCTTCAGCAATTCTAATTGCATCCAAAGTAATAATCTTAAGAACACAACGTGACTTAGGAGGCTCAGCTGGGCAATCATAAGAACAAAAGAAATGTTAGCAAGCTAGTGTCAATCAAAATGCAGGCTTCGGTGATTAACACAGCCACCGATTTGTAGTCATTCCCTGAGTGACGTATTGATGGAGGCCGTAGCTGTCTCACAGTTTGCTATATCCCTTTTGAAGCTGCAAAAGCCGTGCTGGAATGAAGAAAGACTGTACTTGCTTTCCACATTAAAACAGGTTTCATCAAGACATCCCACGCATTAAAGTTGAACTCAGTGCAAACTTCATGGGCTGCTCTTTGATTGGCAGAGAACATGATCTTCTGTCACCTGGCCACATTCATGCCCAATTATCTTGTCTGCATTTTTTACGCTTGCATGAAAAAAACAATTCTGGGAGCTGCTAAAGGGCAGGTGCTCAGAGTCTCTCAGTAGCTGAACCTTTAATGGCCTGCTCTACGTTACTTCAGTAGCGTGGGATGCAAGACAAAATAAGACCCAAGGGAACTCAAGAACTAACAATGAAGAGCCTAAGGGCCCAAATCTAAATATGCCCTGATCACCATCACTCAGGTGCATAATTAGGGATGAGCAAATGGGGCAGTAGCCTTGGGCGCTGATGTAGAGGTGGGGCCCAAGAGTAGTGGTCCCTCAGGGTGTCTGTGCTATTGTAAGACCAAAAGACAGGCGCAGGGACATTGCATCAACACCAATTGAGGACTCAGTCTTCAGGGCAGGTAAAATTCCTGGTCTTCCCTACTCCCTTGTGGGAGGTGGCATCACCCACACTCAGGCAGCTTTTGCCCATGGTGCAGACCTTGGTAGTTACACCATCACTTTCCAGTGACTGAAGCTAATGAGAATTTGGGTGATTGGAATGGATTGGTATTCTCCCATGCTCCCTTCAGCTTTTAGGAAGTCTCCACTTTGAATGAAACCTTGGCCATGAACGTCAGTGTATATCGCCATTGTTGACTCGGTCTTAAACCTCAGATGACGGTGTGTTACACAAGTAGATGTATTCATGGATTTTTGCAGACTTAAATGGAGTGGTATAGAATCTCACTTAGATGCTTAGTCTACTTACACTTCTAATAGGTGGAACAGAACCTGGCCCTCAGTCTGGTAGCAGACCAATGACTGCTCACCAATGGGAGGTCTTTTGGTGATGGAAATTAGCATAACTCCCTTAAAGTTACTGGTCTACACTAGTATCAAGTGAGAAACTGACTACTTGTCTACCTTGACTGGTATCTTTCAAGGCTCTGACAATAGCATATGTGGGTGGTATTGAACACTGCAGGAGATATTGCCTGTGCTTTTATCCCTGCTATACTTCTCACTCAAATCATGTTTAGAGCAACTATTCTGATATCTCTCTGGTGTCTTATAGTTGTTTAGCTCCCTTCCACAATTAAGTTGTGTGTTCCAATTCCCCAGACAGACTTTGCCAGCAGATGTTGAGTTTCACTCAGATGGTTTTGTGACATTTGATCTTCATTTGATCAAGTTTCCTTCTCCTTCGGTGTTTCCAGCACATATGGTAATCCTTCTGCCGAAACTTAGTTCATTTAGATTACAGCATGTGTTAAACTCTAAATCTGATTGCATCAGCCTTTTTGCCCCTAGCATTTCTGGAAGGATTAAAAAAGAAAAGCAGAGCAGATAGCCTCTTCTTGCACTTCCAGCTTCTGTGCTTAATGTCACCATTCATTTTCATTAGTGGGGTAGTTATAAAGGTGTGTGTTGCCATTCCTTCCATGCAGGCTTTCATAACTTGACAAAATTACTGAAAACATTTCAACCAGCTCAACTTATAAAACTCCTTTCTTCCCCACCGCTCTTCAACTTTCCTATATCCTCCCTGTGACCTGGTTGGAAACCTAATGGGATAGATCTTTTTTCTTTTTTGGTCATTCAAACTCAAACGTATTTTCACCTCTAATTGTTATTGTTCATTATAGGTAAGATTTTCCAGAAGCCTGAATCCTATTGAATATGAGCTTCTGACCTCCTAAGTTTTTTGGAAATCACAGCCTATTTATGCCTCAGTCCCATTGTCTTTGGCACTGTGAGTACATATTTGGGGGGTTTAACTTCATTTAAACATCTGCCCCAAGTCTGTCTTTTTCAAATGGGACCTTACAATGGGCTCTTAAGTCACTTAAAGTATGTTCACACTGCTTCTGATCACACCCCATCCATTCATTCACATGTGCCAAAGAGCAGTGTAACAAAGGGGTTGGGATTGACCAGGGCACTAGCTCCAAGTGACAGCCTTGGGACAGGGAGGTACAAAAATAGCAGCAGCTCCACTAGCAGCTTGGCCACCAGTGCTGGCAACACAGCCACTGACATTGCCTCATGCAGCACTGCTGCTCAGGGTGCTCAATTGGTTATGCCTCTGCTGCCAAACTCAGAAATGTGGTGGTAAAGACCACCCAAGTAAGTCCCCATGGCTGCACTCAAGAACTCTGTCTCTAAAATCTCCTCTTGAAGTAGAAACTTGGACAAATAACTAGGGAAGAATATACGAGCATTGCTTGGGCATGCAGGGGTGAAGTCATAAAGGCCAAAGCACAACTGGAGTTGCGACTAGCAGGAGATGTGAAGGATAACAAGAAGCTGTTCTGCAAGTATGTTGGTAGCACGAAGAGGATCGGGGAAAGTGTGGGTCCCTTACTGAATGGGGGAGGCAACCTTGTGACAGAGGATGTAGAAAAGGCTGAAGTGCTCAGTGCCCTTTTCGCCTCAGTCAGCTCCCAGACTATTGTACCGAGCAGCATGGTTTGGGGAGGAGGTGAGCAGTCCTCAGTGGTGAAAGAACAGGTTAAGGACTATTTAGAGAAGCTGGATGTGTACAAGACCATGGGACCAGATGGGATGCAACAAAGGATGTTGAGGGGATTGGCTGATGTGATTGCAGAGCCACTGGCCATCATATCTGAAAACTCAGGGTGATCAGGACAGGTCCTGCATGATTGGAAAAGGGCAGACATAGTGCCCATATTTAAGAAAAGGAAAAAGGAGGATCCATGGAACTACAGACCAGTCAACCTCACCTCAGTCCCTGGAAAAATCATGGAGCAGATCCTCAAGGAATCCATTTCTAAGCACTTGGAGGAGAAGAAGGTCATTAGGAACAGTCAGCATGAACTCACCAGGGGCAAGTTATGCCTGGCCAACCAGATTGCCTTCTATGATGAGGTGAATGGCTCTGTGGATGCAGGGAAACCAGTGGAAGTGGTGTACTTTAATTTTAGCATGGCATTAGATATGATTTCCCACCACATTACCCAGAGAGGTAGTGAAGTCCTAGGAGACTTTTAAGACCCAGCTAGAGAAAGCCTTGGTTGGGATTATCTAGTTGGGGATGGTTCTGCTTTGAAGCAGGGGGGTGGACTGTATGATCTCCTGAGGTCCCTCCCAACCCTCATTTTCTATGATTCCATGAATGCTTGAGTGTAACTACAGGAGATGCCCCCAGAACAGTTTTTTAACTGCCTTGCCAGGTCTGGCACATTAGAAAGAAAGCAAGTATGTCAGGGGTGTGCCTGAGTGCATTTCTCCCCAAGAAGCAGTGCAGAAAAACCCTCAGCAGCGTTGCAAATTTAACCCTGGCCCCTTCCCCCAAATACTTGCAGTCTACAAGTCACTTCATGGAGCGGAACTTCACTTTAAGGTTACTGTCTTTTTCCCTATTTCTGACTGCCACCAACTCTCAGATCTTTTGACAGCACAAGTCTAATAAAGAAGCCATCCTGGGGAAAATATGATTGAATATAGGGCTCCTTGCTTGTGGAGTATGAAGAGTATTCTTTTAAGACATGAATTACAAGAAAGTAAACCACAATGAAATTTCATTCCCTGTGCCTTCGTGCCGAGCTTACATTGTTTGATGTCTACTTTAGAGCTAAGGAAATGTTTTCCCTTTTAATAGTCCCTGTGGTGTTTACAGGGACTTCTGTATCAAGAAACAGGGAAGAATGCTTTAAATTTTGCCAATCTTCCTTTGATTAGTTTCATGGCCTTGATATTTCTGAAAGGAAGTAGTATTAAAAGGGAACAGGGAGGTGGGGGAGGCATTGGCTCAGTTCTGTGGGCAAGGATCAGCTGAGTGATGTTATTTTGTCCCACCTCTAAGTATAGATCCTTAAACAGGAAAGGAAAAGAGGGCTATGTCTACAGTCTATAAATAAATCAGGGAAGGAAACACTTGAGAGGTAGAACTACTTAAGTTATAGGACAATGTTGACCCAATAAATGGGTATAAAGTGGCCAGGAATGAACATTAAGATGGAGATTAGAAGGTTCCTAACCAGAAAAGCAATCATGCTCTGGAAGAGGCTACTAGGCACTGTAATGGGCCTAAATCTTAACAATATGAAAATGGAGTTTGATCGGTTTTGTGAAAGGGATTCTCTGGCAGGGTGCTTGGACTGAATGACTCAGGAAGGCCATTCAGCCCTCTGGTCTGATCTGATCTGACTAAATTATAATGTGATACTTTATCTTTCATAATACTCTCCATCTAGGGACCTCTAAGTGTTTCACAAGCCCCAGGAGCTACATTTTGACTTTCAAAGCTTTAAGAATAGAGGACAGACTTGATTTAGAGCTTCCATGCCTCCCCTTTGTTCTGGGGGACAAATAAGGGCCTGGCTCAGTGGGACTAAGGCACACAAACACCCCTAAAAATCAGGCCCTGAATTACTCTTTTTACTTCTCTCAGAGTTATGTTAGTCAGGGATAGGACCAGGTTGTATCAGGTCCCTTCAGATGTGCTGCATTATGTTATAGCTCATAATTCTCAACTAGGGGGCTCGAGAAGCTTTCAAGAGTGCTGCGGGGTGCCACTCAATGTTACCACTGTTAAGTGCACAAAAATAATTCACATGATCAACCTAGGGCCTTGTTACACATTACACTTAGAGCTGCTCAAATGTTGATCAGTGTTAGTGGTAGCTCAGGTTTGGAGCAGTCACACTTTAGGGCAGGGGTAGGCAATTATTTTGTCTAGAGGGCCACTCAATGAGTTTTTGCAGGTTGTCAAGGGCCACCAGGGTAGCCCTGTCCCTTGACAGGTACCCTGCCACCTGGTTGTTATCTTGGGACCAGACGTCCCACCCTAACCCCTAACCTTTGCCACTGGAAGACCCTCCCCTTGCACTCAAAAATACTCCTTTCGAGAGGAGGGGGAACTATCTTAAACCAGAAAAAAACCCAAATCATATACTACAAGTCAAACATGTACTATAACATATTTTAATTTTATTTTAAAAATATTTTTGTCCTGATTTGTGTGTGTTTGTGTAGTGTATTTAGAGATTATTGCAGAATAGCTCACAAATAAAGTCTTACTCTTGTATCTTGTGTGTTGGGGAGTGTGTGGCTGGGGAGGGTGGGGTGTGGTGGGGTGTGAGCTTGTTTGTGTGGGGTTTGTGAGGAGATGTGACTATGTGTGTGGCAGGGTGTAGGGTGTGTGTTTATGTGGTGGGGGTAGGATGTGGGTATATAGGGCTAGCGAAGTGTGAGGGAGGGTGGGGGGTGGGGACCCCCTGCATCCCCTCCTTATGGTGCACAGCCTGTGCCACTGCTGACAGCAGCAGCCAATGGTGGGCCCGTGGGATGCTCATGGCCTGCACAGGCACAGCCACTTGGCAGTGCTTGCCTCCAGCCAGTTTTGGAAGCTGCATGTGGTGGGAAGGACTGAAGCCAGGCCAGCCTGCTTCTATTGTGTGGGGCTCCCCATGGCTCACGTGGAGCTGCCAGGACTTGTGCGCCACCCCGCACGATGGAAGCAGCAGATTGGTCCTGCTCTCTGCCACCACATGCAGCTCCACTGGGTGCGGACCCCAGGCTCTGTGCTCCTGCTGGCCCCAGCCCGCACTCCATGCTCCCACGAACCCCACACCCTTCCCACACCCCCGCCTCCCCCCTGGGTGCAGGCCCTGGGATCTGCAGTCCTGCCAGCTCCAGCCCCACACTCCATGCTCCCATCCAGCTGCAGTTTCTCTACCTTCTGCCTGGACTGAGTGCTGCAGGAGGGACATAAGGAGGAGCCACCGGAGGCCCAGGAAGCAAAGCAGATCCCCGGGTGGCTGCAGCAGTGGCAGCAGCAGCCCCACCTGGAAGCTACGTGTGCTGGCCAGGGCCACGTCCAGGGCCCTCCCACACACAAGGTTTGGAACTAAGTGCACAGGCTGGGCAGGGTACAATTAATTGATGGTGCCTGCCGGCTAGAAGACATTGCCTGGCGGGCTGGATGACATCCGCTGGCGGGCTGGATTCAGCCCATGGGATGTATTTTGCCCTCCCCTACCTTAAGGCTAAAGACTACTCTTGCTGTCTCCCACCTACTCAGCTCTGACTTGCTATCAGAGCTCTGGAGAGCACGGGCCTGACTAGGAGCTACAGCTGTGAGTTTCCACAGCAGGGCTGGGGAGCCAAGACAACCATCTATCTCTGCTCTGGTTGGGGGGTGGTGGTAAGAGATGAGTTTCTGGGGGTAGGAACATGAACCTGGGAAAGGAAGAGTTAATGGGAGAGAGGTAGGTAATGATATGGAAGATGGAAAGAAAATGGGAGTTGGGGAAGAATGGTGAAATGAAGAAGTCAGGCACTGTCAGATAAAATAAAAAAGTAAAAAAATAAAAAGAAATAAAGAACTAAATTAAAGAAGGTCTCATGTTTTAATAAATTGGGATTTGGGATTGGGGCTTGGGGGGTGCTGGTCATGCTTCCCAGGATGGCTGGGAGGTGGGAGCAGTGAGGGAAGGTGCTTTTGGGTGAGCTGCTGCCCCTGCCCTAGGAAAGAAGCCCCACCACATGGGAAACCAATCCAGCCCCCTACCTTGTTCCCCCCCCCCGCCAACTCCCTCCAGACCCTACTCTTTGACCCATTCATACCCTTCAACCTAGAAGGCTGTTTGCATGGGGTTGCATCCCTGGGGGTGGGAAGGTCCTACCCCCAGGTTAGGAAGGGGAACTGGCTTGATGCAGTAGTGTTTACGGGGTGGAAAGTTTATCCACACAGAATAGGGGAGTGGGGGAAGGGACACTGTATCCTAGGATGCTGGAGGTCTGCAGCTTGGGTGGCTCATCTGTGGGGAATGGCCACACATTAATGCAGTATGAGATGGGTAACACGGATCAGACATAACCCGGTCCTGGAATAGCGTAACTTTAAGCCGCCTAAAGAGTGCTTAAAGCTGGATTCAGTCGTTAATTTGTGGACAATCCAGGGGCTAAGAGCTCCAGGAGCTGCCTAAAATTAATGTGTCACAAGGCACTTAGAGACTTCAAACAGGAATCCATAGTGTTAAAAAACACTGTAACTTGCTATGGTGTTTTTGAATTCTCTGTAAGAGAAGAATTGCTCTATCATTTTCCTGTAGTCAAAAAATGAGTGAAAATTAAGACCTGGAATTTTCTGAGAGATGCCCCAAATCCAGCAAGAGGTTCCTGGAGTCTAGAAAGGTTGAAAACCACAGTTATAGGCCTATATTGTGTGAAACATGGAGGAAAGAAGTCATTGGTGCCATCTACTGGTGAGCCAGAGGAAGAGCCATGACAAGGCAAAGACTATTTTACATGTCTGTGTCAACTTCCCTCGCTCCCTCCTCTTGTGGGGGCATTTTGGTAGTTTTGGTTAAAAGTTGTTTCCATCCATGGGTGAAGGGAGTAATGAAATGACACCAGTTGATTAAACCTCACATGCAATGGTGATATGATTACCTCTATAGAACAAGGAACCAGGCTCTACAGCTTTAAGCACTAGGTAACTCTGCTTTTGGATGCATATAATTATTAGAGATTGAATCCTGGTCCAAACTTCACAGCTGAGACCAGACTCAATATAGAACTTCCCCAACCATGTCAGGCTTTCCATTACAACAGTCGGCCCCAAATTTGGATCAAAATCCAAACACCTTCACTGTGCGTTTGGGGCGGGATTTCACTGTGCCGCATTTCCTATTTATAACTCTCTATTTCACTTACCTTTTTAAATCTTTTACCTTGTTTCCTTACTTAGTCTAATATATAGATTGTATTTTCCTGTAGGGTTTAAGGAATTCTCTATAATATATGAATTGTCATATACAGTGGCATGTGTCTTGTGCACTTCATATGCTGTCGCACCCTCCTGGGCATAATTACTAGGAAGAAGGAAGGAAGGCTCCTTGGAACCATGAAACAGCTTACAGCCTGATTCTCTCCTGGTGCAAAAAAAAAAAGTAATTTTATTACTGCTTCAAGTCCAGATAAACACAGAGCAAATCAAACATCAATCAGCAAATGTTTTGTTCATCTGTGAGATGATGCCAGGAGTGACACTACCTTGGTAACAATCCCCCAAGAGTCAGAAAGAAACTCAAGTTAGCTATCAAAAGTTGGGTATAGACAGAGGCACACAGAGCACATCATGAACCTGACACCAAATTTCCATCTGACTTTTGTTTATGAGTGACATTGATTTGCAAAGCAACATGGGCTCGTTTGAGTTTATTCTCCTGAATTTTAGATCTCCTCTGGGTTGAAAATGCAAAGGAGCCCTGGCAAGCTAAGGCAGCTGCAGCCATTTACTTATGCTTGCATGCTAACCCAATTTATAAAATAATCTATTGGCTTTACTTTAATGTAAAACCAATAGATGAAGAACAGGATGAAGTGTTAAATCATGCTGCAGGTGTGCTGTCTTGAGGAAGTTACAACAGGGGCAGAGTTGGTCCTTCCATATCAGACTGATGAGCAAATCTAAAAACAAATAGACTAATAGGGTAAGTGATCTGCAGAGCAGGACAACAGACTGAGCATCAAAGTACTTGGGTCTAATTCTGGCTCTGTCACTGACTTGTTGTGTTATCTGGGCAAGTCATTTCCTTTTTTTGCATTCGCTAATAGAGCTGGTTATACATTTGCCATTATTCCTGGGGTTTTTTAATGGGGAAATTTATTTTTGGGGGGGTTGGGGATGGGGAAGGATGCTTTACTAAACTTTCTTTTCACAAAAAGTTTGTTTTTTTGCAGAAAATGTTGATTTCCCATTAAAAGAATGCCCGTAAACCAAAACATTTCTATTCTGAAATGCTATTCTGGGATCTTATTAGGTTGGATTAATGCTCGCAACCATGAATGGAGAATCTAGCCCTTTTACTTCCCATTCCTCTCCTCCCCATCTTCTCATGCTTCTTTTCTGCCCTTTTACAAAAGCTCACTCCTGCTTAAACAGTAACTTTCCACTAGGAAGTTCCTGTTATGTAGAACAGCCTTCTGCAACTCGTACTAAAGACAAGTCTTTACTACCATTTGGAACCATAATTGAACAGAAAATCAACACTAAAAGGATAAGGAAGACAAGTGATTTTTTGTGAGTAAACATGTTCCAAGCATACTATAAGACAATATGAAGTCAAGAGCGGGAAAAGGAAACAGCAGTACAGCAAGCAGAAAGCCTGAGGCTGGCCCTAAACACTGAGGTGGAAGTGAGGGAATGATGCTAAGATGCTAAGCATTGCTGAGATGCTGAGCACATCCATTATATATAACAAGCATATACTAGAAACACTGCTAAGCTAAGCCCCCCAAATACAAACACCTCCTAAATTTTATGGAGTGATTGTGAGCTCATTGGAATAGTGTGAAAAGTGTGGCATTTGATCACAGAATTTGTGCAGACCTTGTTTCAGTGCATAAAAGATTAGTTTGTATCTAGGTGGAAGAAAGCAAGCAGGGGGAGGACTCTATAGCTCTATGTTTAAACCCTTTCCAGCTTTGCCTTATTTGGAATGAAAAACTCCGCTCTCAATCAGGTCTCCCACATCAGAAGGCGCCTCACCCACACTCAGTCAAAAGGTTTTGTTTTCATTCAAATGCAAAATGAAAACCAATTTAGAAACCTCAAAAATTGCCACAAAACAGAAATGTCATTCGTCAGTCACGTCAAAATGAAACCCACACACCAAACAAGATCTGAATTGTGCAAATGGCCGGTACCTGTATACACCAAGCCAAACCCACAGATCCAAGCACATCCAGACTTTGAAGCCTAAAAATATGGTTTCTAGGGGGTTCAGGTACTATGGCAATGATTTATAAAGGCAGAAAGAAATAGAAGCTTGACTGATGAAGTCAAACAGGCAAAAAAACAAAAAAAAGGAGAGCAAAGATGGGTATAATGGGAAGCCCAGAGGAAAGACTAAAACGCTCTGCATTTGTCAAGTAACTTGTCTCCTCTCCCTCTGTTACCTTCAGCAATGTTGTCATTGATAGGATTTTTTTTTCTGGATGCTCCAGCTGGTCTTTTAATTTGCTTGGTGTCAGCAGCAAATTTGAGCTCTTCAAGCCTCTCCAGGTATCTGATTCTGTCAATCCAAGAAGCTTGTTGAACTAGGTGCCCTTAATACCAATGTGTTACTTTTCACCTTGCCTTCCCTTTAGTTTCTTTTTTTTAATCCCTTCACTCCTTTAAAACTCGCAACCGTTTCCCCTATCTTTCCCTATCAGGTTATTCACTCTACCTTCTTTAGTTTACTTCTCACAAGGAGGTCACACTTGATCACGGTATTGTATCTCCTTACCACAGTATTTATGGCCACTAGGTCAAAATAGCTATTTACATTGCTGTCCATCGTAAATAAGGTGATCCAGGTTAGCATGGGACACCTTGAAAGCTATTCCCCTCTGCTGTAGGACGCTGAACAATTATAGCACTAGCCCAGCTCTGAACAAATATGGGTTGTGTTTCTCCTGATATCAAAGACTTTTTGTGTAACTTTGTGCTAACCACTCTAGGGTAGGACTTCCCTAAATGATTCAGGAGCACTTTCAATAGGAGTTGGGGTTTTTTGTGCCATTTAGGTGCTTCAAACACATACCATTCAATGAATAAGACTTACACAACTAGGAACATATAGATAGGCTCCTCACATTGTTACATACAGATTTAGGTACCTGTATTGTTCTTACGATTGAGTAGCTCCCAGAAGTTGCCATAGGCTTTAGTGGGAAACACTAGATTTTTACTACTTTTGATAACCAGGCAGGTGCCTAAATGTGGTTCCAGTCTGTGAAATAATGGACCCCAGACTCTGTGCCTCTGCTTTTCCAAGTCTGAAATGGGTGTATTAGCCACTCATTAGGTACTGTGAGGATTGTGATGCAGGGGTTCACAGAGTACCAGATAGAATAAAGGATATAAAGTGACCACATTTGAGAACAAGGGGTTGTAAATCTCTCCCTCTGCTTTTTTGGAGTCCACATTACTAATCAGAGCTTTGAGCTGTTTAACTTCTGTAATTAAAGCCATCACTTTTGTCGAAGGGAGTTCCAATTATTTTAAAGAATATTTTCCTAGCTAAGAAGCCAGCCTCATGAATACTGCAGTAGAGATAAGCAAAATCCATCAAAAACTAGGGCAAGCTCAAATGGGCAATAGGGCTGTGCCCTGAATCCCCGAATCCAAATCAAATCAGAGGACCCTTTTAGCTCTCCAAATTGAATCAGAATCCTCTGAATCGATTCGGAAAGATTCGGTGATTTGGACATAGACACAGCTTTAAATGTTTGGGTTTTTTTACATACCTCTAGTTAGCAGGCGGCTGGGGAGTGCTGCAATGCTGGGGTGCACGGAGTGTCCCACAGGAGCACAGGGGCTCCCCAGCATGCTCAGCAGCAGATCCAGAAGTGGACAAGAAATACTTCTGGTCCACTTCCAGGTCTGTTGGGGAGTATGTGCCACTCCCTCCCTGCACCTCTCCGGCTTGGTGAATGATGCCTCCTGGGTCTGGGGGGCACCTGGGGTCCCCCTGTGGCCAATCACTGATCCAGGAGGTGTAGGGGGCAGTGCATTCCCCAGCAGACCCAGAAGAGTGGACTGGAAGTATTTTCAGTCCATTTCCGCGTTCACTGCCGAGCATGCACCGCCCCTCCCCCCATGCTCCTATGGGGCACTCCATCCTGTACCCTCAATTAATTGAATCCCCATCTTTTTATCTACAGCTTCCTAAGGGCAGGTGGTCTAAGTACTTGACTATGACTGTGAAATTGAGGATGTCTTTAAGTCAGCACATGACTTGCTTAAGGCTATGCAACTGGAGATGAGATGAAATGTAACTGGATTCGACCTCAACTGAGTGTGCGTAGGTAAAATGTGGATGTGTTGCAACGCAACAGCAAACCTGTAGCGGGTAAGTGACCTACTATCAGGATGTTGCCATTTTTGCAGCAAAAGGGCAAGAGTTTGCATTCTAGGTCCTTATGTACCTGCATATGATTTATATACTAATTATTCCCTGCTGCCTGCAGGATGTAGATTTATTACCTTGGGGTCTAGACTCTGCGCATTCAGACCTGTCCTATAGACCATGCCTCCCTTATTTGATACTGAGCTCCAAGCTTCATTATGCAGATTGAGCCAGGATGTGGTAGGTATTAGAATGAGATTGGATGAAGTTGTCTCTGCCTGACAATTCATTACTGAATTTAGCCATTTCAGTTTATTTAAAGTCTATCTGCCAGTCTGTTTTTCTCCTAAGCATTCCCAGGTAAATAGACTAGAATGTAGATTAAATGAGATAGATCTACATTATCAAAGTCCCAGATATCGATCAATCTTTCTCCTTGGTGATGTGTGATCCCTTTATAGATTCATCCATCTGACAAAGACTGTGGGGTTAACTACATATTTTTACAGGATTACATCCTTCTTTCAGCAGAATGGTCTCAATAGTCCTCTGGTTCATAGCACAAATCATTCTATGTGGCTTCTTTGTCATTTTTTAGCTTGATGTATAAAGAGCTCTGATAGCCACTGCAGACTTGCTTATACAGTAGACTGCCCACGAATCTATTCAATGACTTTTTTCTGTACACCTAGTGAATTTTGCAGACAATTTTCCCCCTTCAGCTTTCAATGATTGGCACTGTGGTGATATATTGTAGAAACATATACGAGTGAAACATATTTACAGGTTGGGTTGAGAAATCTGTCATTCTCCGAGTTTTGGGGTTTTTTTAAATAAATCTCACAACCAGCCAGGAAAATTCCTCCTGGAAAACTTTTTTCCAGAAGATAGCAAGTAAGCATTATTATAAAAACTAAGACAGGAGGTTTGTACCATAGGCATTAGATCAGGGTTTAATTCCAAGCTAAGCGAAAGACATTCTCTATGGTGCTGTGCTAATCTCTTCAGGTAGAGTTTAAAAAAATATTTAGGCTTCCATAAGTGTATGAATTACTTTTAAAAACTATGCTCTTTATCTTTTAGTTTCCTATCACTATAATTATTCTTTTCTCCCACCTTTATTTTGACTTGCCTATTTAGATGCTAAGATCTCTGCAGCAGAGGCAGTTTACTGTTTAGTCCTGGGGCACTTGTACACATGACAACGCCATGATGTACGCATGATGAAAATTTCCCTTTGTGTGGCTTAATGGCGTCACACACTACACATATGCAAGTGTTGGGAGTTTTAAATGAGTTTGCATCATTGCAAACTAAACTACATCAAGTTTAGTTTGCAATGTTGCAACTTGGAACATGACAGCCACTAGTCAGCTCACCCCCCAGATGTGGGAGAGGTGGGCAGGCTCTGCAGAAAAAAAAGATCGGGCTTCTCACCATTTCTGCCTTCAGTAGGCTCCTGTGGCTGGCAAGATGCCTGGGGCTGCCCAGGAACAGGCTGGCTTGCTGCTGGGGCAGCACGGGGAGGTGGCAGGAGGGGGGCTCGGTGTGCTGGCTGCTGGAGAAGGTGGCGGGGATGGAGCATAGGGCCACCTGGACAGGCAGCTAGCTGCCCCAAGCCCACCTGGGCTTCCAACACCCCATGCACCATCCCTGCTTCCTCCTGACTACCAGCGCACCCAGCTGCCCTCCTGCTACCTGCCCATGCTGCTCCAGGGGCAAGCCAGCCCATTCCTGGCTGGCCCCAGGCATCCTCCCGGCTGCAGGATCCTGCTGAATGCAGAAGCAGAGAAGGGCCCAATTCTTTTTTTCTGCAGAGCCTGCCTACCTCTCCCATGGCTGGGGAGTAAGCTGACAAATTAATGGCCCTCCAGCCATGGGAGAGGTGGGCAAGCTCTGCCAGAAAAGAATAGGTTCAGGCTCCTTGCTGCTTCTGCCTTCAGCAGGTTCCTGCAGCCGTGAGGACAATAATGTATATGCAGTGATGGAAAAATAAAATCCACCATTTCAATTTAGAAGGCATAGAGTGCAATAGGGGGAGCTGGAGCCAATGATCTGTAAGGTCCGGTCTAGCCCTGAACAGCTATGAAACTAAGGACTAAAACCTTGTCATGCGTACAAGCACCCCTTTTGTCTAGGGACAGTCTTGGCTGGGGTCTGTAGACACTTCAGTACTATAAGTAATAGTAAGAAAAGGATGAGATAGCATGGGAGGATGTGGTGAGACCTTGTCACCATGGTGATGAGACTTGGATAACTACCTGAGCACATACAGGATATTGTATTACAATCAATTATTAATATTCAGACTATATTACAAAACTAAATTATAAACCCCCCTTGCATCTTGCCTTAATATATGTTTGTTTTTCCTCTTAGTACCATGGTACTTGGGGTCAGAAGGGACCTAAACAGATCATTGAGGTCCAACCACGAAAAGGGCAGCCAGCCTCCCCATCAGGGAATTGAAACCCGGTTTTCCACGTGACAGGTAGGGATACTCACCACTATACTAATGAGGACAGTGATGCATAACTTCATAATTTTTTTCAGATTCAGTGTTTAGGTCTTAATCTTGATGTCTGATTCTCCCAAGGAGGTTTGTTTCCCTCACTATGCTTCACATAGTATAACTTAGAAGTTGTAACACTGGCTCTTCTTCACCCCAAGATTGCCCAACAATCCCCAGCAACGTTCTCTGTAGGCTGGGCTTGTGCTGGCGTGAAGGGACCCTGGCACACTGGGGCTGGGACCAGTTTGTTCACTTTGCTTTTACCCAACTCAGCTCTCCCTCAGTGGCAAACTAAAATTGACAAACTGTGTTCTTAATTAATTTACACTCCAATTAGTATTAATTAATTGATGACTAAAGTTTCAACCCATGTAATTATGTATCAAAATAAATAATCTTATGAACTAAATGAGGCATCTGCCTCCAAAATGTGGAGGAGTTTGCTTCCACAAAAGCCTTCACTCCCTTTCCAGGTGCTCAGGCTATGTTGTTAATGTAGGGAGCTCACCCTTCTGTACAGAGCCCATACATCATTGATGTCCATTGCCTCTGAAACTGCAGAAGCCTCCACACACACATACCTTTAATTTCACTGAAGTCCCTACCGTTATCAAGGACATTTGGAAGGTAAGGAAATGAAGACACATGGAGTTGCGGTGGTTTGCCCAAGATCACTGGCAGAAACGGGAGCGCCACATTTTCTGACTCCAAATCCAATACCCTAATGCTGTGGTTCCCAGTGTTTTTAGATTCCAGGGACTCCTTGACAGACTCAAGGCAATCCTTAGGAAAGGTAAGCTCTTAGTTTTCATTTGTGTTTTTGTTTGCAACAACAGAATTGCTCTTTTATTTTTCTGTAAAGAAAAACCACAACAGGTGAAAATGTTTCTGACACTATGAATTCCTATTTGAAATGTTTGGGAGCATCCAGCAGCAGCACAATGTGTGCCACTGCTACTTGTCCCTAGGGAATGCCCAGGCCACGCATCCTCTGGCATGTGGCACATTGCCCTGCCGGAGGTAGGGGAGGCTGGGGCCAGCAACTGTGCTGGCTTCAGCAGTCTTACCTGGGGTCCTGGGAGCCTCCAGGAATGGCAGCCACAGTGATCTTGCAGCAGGAAGCCCAGCCAGCAACCAGAGCATGGCTCTGGCCAACCAGGCTCCAGTTTTGTGGATGTTGCCACCACGTGCACCACCCCGCTTTTTTTAGGGGTGAGTTTTTTTGACCCCAGGATCTCCCAGCATAAAAAAACCCTGTTGCAAATTAGCAGTACAAAGAATGCCTGCATGTGCAATGTGTGGTATGAGGTACCGCGGATGGACCCGCAGTGCCGCATACCACACATCTGTGCTTGTATGGACGTGCCCTCTGGGTTTATCTTGCGAATCATGTTAAGCACACCTGACAATGCCAACATTGTGTAGTACTCTGCAGCAGGTTTGAAAGGATCTCAAGGCACTCCTGGGTGCTGCAGCACCCTGGTTGAGAATCATGGCACTAGACTATGTTGCTACCCCTCATTTTATATGAATACATCCAAAAGAATACTTACTAGAAATCTTTTTCTAAAAAAGGTTACTCGTTCAATATCATGAACGCTAAAAGTCCAGTGAAGTGTCAGGAGACCATCAGACTTCGGGGCACTTATCTGACCAAAACCAAATCTTAATTCACTATTATTGACTTTCCTTGTCTTTGATATGCTGAGATTTCCGGAGCCTGTCTATCACTAGCAAAGGTAAAGACCTGGTTGTAAAAGTGTTTGGTGTAAATGTCTGGCAAAAAGATTTATTCTTTCAAAGCAAGTAACTAGAATTTTACAAGTCAATTACATGTGATAGCCATAGTAGTTGGCAAATTATAGCTTTGGAAGGCTACATAAGATAGGAGATGCATACAATACATAAGATATGAGATTAGGATGTTCCTGCTGCTTCTTAAACCCAAAGAAGGGCACTTTATCCCCAACAGGTTGGCCAGCATCTCTCCCAACTATACAGCTGGGCCAATGAAAGATAACATGCATACACACAAAAACCCTTTTCCTCATGTACATAAGAATAGTTAGGCACGTGACATCAACCCGAGCATAATTATAAGAAAGAAGACTAAGCAAAACAGGAAATGTGTATGCACACACACACACACACACAGATACACACAAAATAGGAAGACGCTCGTTAGACAGGGCAACAGGGAAAATGTCAATTTAAAATGTTTTTCCCCTGCCTTCTTTAGCTCTTTAGTCTTCACTTCACTGGTTGATGCACATCGTTAAACTGAGCAAATTCAGTGTGACAGTGACAGTGAAGTCACTCATGAAAGACTGGGAGATTTTTGTCAGGTTGTATAAATGAATCAGCCAAAATGATGTTGCACAGGAGACAGAATCATCTGAAGAAGAATAAAATAAATCTTTCCTGCAGGCCTGAATTTCACCTTGAATTCAAATGCCAATTGGAAGTAGCATGGGTGGTAAATGGGCTTTGTGGGATGTTGAGTGGAAACTCACTTAACTTTAAAAAGACCCCATGTTGTCAACATTTTGACATGAGGCAATAGGAGGCAGTAGGTTTCATTGCATATAATTTACCTTGGTGAAGTTGTGCTGACTAAACTTATTAAGGCAGCTACCTGTGCAGAAACTTTGCTGCTGACCTTCTGAATGTGGTGTTCATAGGTGAGGGAACAGTCTAATGCGACTCCTAGGTAGGTTGGGGTATGCTTATGGGGAACGATGCTACTGCACAGTAGCATATTCACAGTTTTAGCCTGCTGCTGTACAGTAGAATTAGGCTACTGTGCAGTTAGTGTCTCATGTAGACACATCCACTTCTTTTCCAGTTCTGTCATATCTATTCCTTGGGCTACTATGTTGCCATCATCAGTGTACATGTATCACTTAGATGTTGAAAAATATCGATGCTAGCACTAACCTTGGGGGACTCCATTCTTCAGGGTTCATACTCCGCTTTATTATCCTTGGCTGGTAGTGAGTTTGAATGATCTGTTGGAGATCATGTTCATGATGAAAGCACATAGCATGCAGTCAGGTATCACAGAGTACCATTTATATTTGAGGCCTTCATGCCAGCCAGTGTCATAGGTGGCTGTAAAGACTGACAAAGACCACACCTGTTCTCAGTCTCATTTCAAATCCATTTTCATTCAGAAGGTCAACAGTAATTCTCTGCACTGGTAGCTGCTTTGAGATGTTTAGCCAGCATGACATGGGGTGCCACTTCAAAATGCTCAAAACTACTGCACCTGCAATGGTGTATACCCTGGCAGAATACTGTGCTCCTGTATAGTTCAGAAATTGTCACACTAAAAAGTTCAACAATGTACTTAACAATGTGCTGAGACTTGTAACTGGCTGCACAACTAGTACACACACAGATGTACTCTCTGTTCTTTCAAGCAATAGATCAAGGGTGGTAAGAAGACCGACCCTAACACTATTACTGACAATAGAGGCAAGAGATGATGAAAAGCACCTGCTCCGTCAACTGCTAACTGACCACCCAAACAGATGGAGGCTTAAAAGTCATAAACCATTTCTATATGAAGCCCACAAGATCCTGGAAGAGACTGGGAATGCTAAACTAAGCCTATAGGCAGCAATGGAGTGGGCTGAAAGATAAGTCCTATTCCTACAGCATTTTATATGAACACCAAATGAGTCTCACATTGGGCACAGCCTTGACAGAGAAGTGTAGGTCAAGCTGAACAGACTGAGATCTGGATATGGATGCTTCAAAACAACACTGTACAAGATGAACATCTTGAACAGTGCATTGAGTGAATGCAGAGTCCAACAAACAGTATCATTTAAGCAAAAGTTGCAGTTGCTACAACTGTTCAGATGGGGTAGATGGAATCTGCACATTGGGTGATAATACCAGACAGCAGCTCATAGATTTAGAGGTTGCTATCTGACACCAGACAAAAGAAGACCACAACAACCCTGGTGACATTAGCTCATTGCAAAAAGCCAGCACACGAATCAAGACTGGGTGGTTGAAGTGACACATAAATAGGGTGGCCATCATGGAGCACAGTCCGGTTGTCCTCTCTCCTTTATTGATACAAAACCATATGCCTTTATGTCCTCTATCTGAAGAGAAAAATCCTCGTCTCTCCAAAGAATAGACATAGGGCTTTGCTATGGGCCACTTAAGATTTGTCTAGTTTTGAGGGCTTATCTAGGCCTTTTTCTGGACAATAGTGAGTTTCTCTCTGTGTGACCTAAGCCATATTATTAATTCTCTTGGACTATCAAGCTAGTACTTTGTACAAGCATCCAATTCAATAAAGGGTGTGCGCGCACTGGGGGAATAGTTAGAAAAGATATTATTTCAGAGTGTTCTGAAGAGCCCTTTTGACAATTGGAGGAATTTCCTGATGACACTTAGTGACCACCTAATCTCCCTGCTATCATCTCAATAGCTCCCTAGTACTTGTTTAAACGTATCTAAAATTATCTGTAGCTCTCATGAAGAAGGGGATTGTCATCCTTCTATTCCACCTGGGTTAATAAGCACTTGAAGCTAGAGAAGAGAGGTGAGTTATATGGTTGCCTATGGTTCAGTGGGCATTAACCATTGGTAGCTTGTGCTTTTCATCTTGCTCTCTGGCAATTGCCCCTCTGTTTATCCTCGTTTCATCCTTCTGCTCCCTAATTTTGCCTGCGTGTGCTCAGTGTTGCTGCTGGAGTTGTGCAATTATGGTTTCCAGAATCATTGCTGAGACCTGATCTTCCACAGCCCATCACATCATCCAAGAGCCAATTATTGCCATTGTATGCAGATATCCCTCCTGTTCCTTGATCATCTGAAAAGCAAAATAAAATAACTGAATTTCTCCCAGAGTCTATTACTTTGCATATCACACGTGGAAAGAGAAATCCCTAACCTCAAGGGAACCATGGGGTCACAGATGTCCTGTCTCAGTCACTTGGAGAGAAAGAATGGCCCATTGTTTAGGCTATAAACCACAGTTTGATTTTTTCTTTGCCATAAGCTTCCTGTGTCCCCTTTACCAAATCAATTAGGACATGTCTATATGATCTCTGTGGTGGTCCTCAGAAACACTCATCGTAACCACACATTGCCCATCTGCTCCTATTCCCCCTCTGTGCCAAACCCAGAAATGAGATGGTGATGCCTGAGGTTACTCCCTGCTGCCACTCTCCCTTTCAAGGATTGATTTGGGTAGTGGGAAGGCAGGATGGGTTTGATTTTCGCTAGCTGGGGAATCCAATGCTATCAGACTTGCCCCAATTCACAGCCTGTAGCAGAACTTCAGAATAAAATCTACAGACCCGATTCTCATTTATACTCATTTACACTTCCCGGCAATGTAAAGGGGCTTTATCTTAGGTACAAGGAAAGGACACACAATCTGTTAGAACACCCCTCCCCTCCTGATAAAGGTGAGCCCGCAATGTGTGTGCCCAAGCCCCAGAAGTTATGTGAACATATGTGAAGGGCAAAGAAACCAGGAAAACTTGGCAACTTAGCCATCCAGATAGCTCAAACCCTTGCAGAATAAAGTTCTCTGCAATTACATCATTTTCCCATTAGTGTGGATCAGTTATGCCCTGTACAAGTTCTACTTTGACACTGTGCTGAGCTTCTTCATGGGGTGAATTTTACCCTGTACATTTTCTTGGGTACACTGTAATTGCTCTTCATCAGGCAGAAACAAGCAGTACAAAGATCCAGTACCAATAGTATGCTTTTATCTGCACGTGTTAATGAAAACTGGTCTGAACGGGAAGAACCTGACTGTAAGCATGCAGCTCACCACGCTGGCTCCTATTAGGATTCAATCCCCAAATCCAAAAGAAAGAGAGAAATAAGCAAAAATTGCTATCATTTTTCTTGACTTTGTATGTAAGCTGAATGTTATTCCTGGGGCTGCAGAGCTGCTGCTCTGACATCAACTCTTTCCTGCCAATCAAGCCACTGTTATAATATAGATCTCAACACCAAGTTCAGCAACCTTAACAAGATATTTTAGTTTCCTCAATGACCCCTGCAAATTATGTTGGTCTCCTTTTGCAGAAAAAAAGGCATCTCTGTTTGAAATGCACCAGAAATCCTTCCTGACATATCAACTGATGCAAGCCCTCCTGCACAAAGAGGTGGATTGATCTGTTTTCACAAGAGTGATGCTGCCAAGTCACCTCAATTTAAAACTTTTTCCAAAACTTGTCACGAACAGATGGCCCAGGGAAATGGGCTTATGGAAAACGGTGCTCTCAGCTAACTTGTATTTTTGTGTTCCCCTGACCCTGGCAGTACCCCCAGCACCCCAGCTCAAGTCAGCAGCACTGCAGGGGCAGTTGTGTGGGGCACAGTCTGGTGGGGAGACAGAGTGGCATGGTGCACCAGGCAGGCTGGCAGGCAAGCACCACTGCTGCTGTGCAGGAGCAAAGCAGGTGGAGTGGAGCAGGCACCACCCAACCCTCGCATGCCTGGCTCAGCTCCTCGTGAGCTGTGGCTAGAGGCCGGGGGGAGCTTATTTAGGCACTGCTCCTCCTGTCTGGGGTGAGGATCAGTCAGGGTGGGGCCGGGCAGTGGGAGAGGACTGCTGTGAGCAACAGGCTGCGCTCACACATGTGTGCATGAGTGCGTGGCAACCCCCTGACCACGGTGTCCTCCATGGTTGTCCACATGGCCCACCCCTAAGGCTGGCTCTGGACCTGATCCAGAGAAGAAGTTCTTGATCTCCCAGGGTTGGCCCACAACATTTACTACAGCTTCTTGGTTTTTCTTTAGAAAGAAAAACAGTTCTTTTCCTCCCCCTAGAGAAGAAGTCTTTTCAAATGTAAATAGCTGCTAGAGTGGTGTGGAGGACTGGCCATTTTGGAGGTTCAAAACTTGCACACTCAATGGCCAGATTACTGGGTGATTTGGGGCAAATCAGGCCCCCTCTCTCTCATCCCAGTTCAACAAAGAACTGATTCAGCAAAGCCATTAAGATCTTCTAGGCTTCAGGTTTTCCCTCTTTTAGTAAAGGGCAGTGATATTCTCTCCTCTTTGTAAAGAAACTTGGAGACCTGTGGCTGAAAAGCACTTTCTGAGACCTATGCATTGTTATTAAGTGAGCTGGAGCTATGAATGAGGTCTGGGAAATGTACAGTTCAAGGCAGCTACTGTCAGAAAATGCACAGAATTAAACTTCTGGAAAGATCTCTAAAAGTCATAAAAGCCATTTTGGGGTCCTGATTCTGAAAGACTTTCAAAGCTCCCATGATATGATCAGGCCATAAGAATAGTGCTCTGAAGGTCAGGGCTGGATCTTCAGCTGGTGTAAATCAGCAAAGCTCCAGGTAACTAGGCTGATTTCCACCAGCAGGGACTGATACGCTACACAGTGTTTTATCAAGTTTTGTGATCTTAGTCAGCCTTCTTTGGGAGGCACCACTTCAGTCCCTCCTGAGCTCTTCCATATTTTTGATCAGGACTCTAAAACACTGAAGATGGAGGCAGTTCTCCTAGGGAATCCATTCCCAGGTTTTAGCAGAGCTGAGCATAGGCAAAAGCAGGTGTTGGATCTTGATGGTCCATAGGCCTTATAAGACGCAGAAAGAAGAGCAGCTTCCTGTTGCAAGTCATGACGTTTTGCAGGAAGCCCCCTCTCTCTCATCCCAGTTCAACAAAGAACTTACACACATACTTATAAGTCCGCTCTCCCCATAGCAATGCCTCTCCCCCCTCCCAGCCCTGGTGCTGTTTTCAGAATGGGAGGAGGGAAAGGGAGTGGGGGGAACTCATTCTGGGGGTCCCCAGCCACCGCTGGAAGATGGGGGGGCTCCAATCCACCCACCCCAACTCGAGGGCGGCACCCCAGACCAAACTCCCTCCACTCCCTTTCCCCCCTCCCATTCTGAAGACAGCACCAGAGTAGGGGTGAGTGCAGTCAACCCAGCCTTGCACACAGACACAAGTTGCTGAAGGTGCTCTGTTTTGAAATATTTTAATCTGAACCCTCTTGCAATGCAGGTTCAGATATTCACAGGATTAGGTCCTTTTAAAGCACTCTGCAGCTGTGCACTTCTGTTTGGTCAAGCCTGTACATTGCTTTTAGGGGCCAGATCAGGTGAAAATGGTCACTTCTGACTGTGCCTATAGTGCTTCACTGGAATCCTGAGTGTGTATTTAGCCCTGCAAGGGCTAAACTTCTGGCATCTTGCTTGTGCATGTCTTCTGCTCAGCGTAACATGTAAGCATAGTCACCTTGGTGAGCAGCTCCTTCTTTGGTTGTTTTCAAGCACGCGTCAAAAGCATGAAAGGGCTGCCCTCCACGTCCCTAATATTAAACATACTTTTCTGAGCATCACTTGTAAGGTTGTCTTTTGTTTTGAATGTTTCTCACATCCCTGATAAATTCCTCTATCCATTTTTTCAGTTATAAGACTCACAAAGAGTTAACTCTGTCCTTTTTCTGTGTTAAATTGTACAGCATATGGAGTTACAATTCAAAGCCATCTGGATTATCATTAGCCATCAGGTGTTGTGTTCATTACACCTGTTATGAAGAATAAGGATAATTAAATGTGGGGGGGAAATTATATTCTACTCACAGCATCACTGCATTTTATCAATACCGTCCTGTCCCTTTTGGGTATGCGACCAAAGCACATTTTTGCAGTATGCAGAATAAATACTATTTGCATGAGGCGGAAGTAAAGATGAGGGAACCTTCTTAGCCTGAGCAGATGTTTTTCATTAGAAAATAATTTGTCAAAGGGTGGAGAGACTCATATTACTAATTTTCAGAACAGCTTCCTTTTACTTTGGAGGGTAACTAGACTCAATTTAATTGCAAATAGACTACACAGCCCCCAGAATATGGGAAAGAAGAGTCCTGGAGACGTGCGCTACTTACTTAATCAATGCCTTTTCCACAAAAAAACCCTCCTGTGCCTCTTTTCTCCCTTTGCTTTCCTGCAACTGCTGGTTTCAGGTTGCTGGTTTAACTCTGCATTTGCTGGATGTCTGTCCTCAGGGATGGTTCTGTTACTGCAAAATGCATATGAGGTTTCTAGGCAGAATCTCGAGGAGAAACCTGTGTAGTGCCTCACTGAGTTTATGTCTATAAAGGGGCAGACAAGGATCCATTCTGGAGGTTGTTTTAGTGAATTTTAAGGAGGGGGAGAGAGGCTGTTCTGCATTTTCACACCCCGGCATTTGTGTTAGAATAGGTAGAGGGTGCCAGTCACTCAAGACAAAAAAGATGGATTCCAGAAGCATCTCTGCTACTAACCTGGTGTGTGAACCCTGGTGACACACTTCCTGTCTCTGTGCCTCCATGTCCTCTCACTCATCTATATGCATATATGCCCAGAAAGAGGGACAGTATGTGCATATAGTTACATAGCTTGCATATACATTTTGCTTGCTATTCTTGTGCATATTGTGTGTGTGTGCACGCGCAGGGGCGTGTGTATGTGTCTCTGCACGCTGTATGTACTTTCTCTGTATGTGTCACAAGGTTTTTTTTGTGGAGAGTTTTAATAAAGAATAAATCACGCAGTGAGTGCTGTTCAGTGAGTTCCCTGAGTCTTGTTCTGTGTCAGGGACATCAGGAGGCGCTACTTCACAGTCAGGGCAGCCAGGATCTGGAACCAGCTTCCAAGGGAAGTGGTGTTGGCTCCTACTTTACAGGTCTTTAAAAGGAGGCTTGATAACTACCTACCTGGGGTCATATGTACTTACTGGGGGTCATATAAGCCCAGTATTCATTCCTGCCCAGGCCAGTGGGTCGGACTTGATGATCTGCTCACGTTTCCTCCAGCCCTTCATCTATGAATCTGTTCAGGTTATAAGATCTCTAAGACAGGGAATCTCCCTTAGGCTGTGCCCACATTAATATTTAGGGTCATTCTTGAGGTTGTCCTCAACCAGCATGAGCCATAAAAGTCACCCTTGGTCATCTACATCAGACCTTGCAGCCTATCCCAAAGCTATCCCACTGAACAGCTTACTTGTTCAACAAGACATTAAAAGGAATCACAGATTCCTTTGAGGAGCCCTTCTGGGAATTAGTCCATGGACTATTCTTCTCTCCTTTTGGGTCCCTCTGTTCTTTTGAGCAGTAGATAAAGAAGATGGGGTATAGAAAGTCTGAAAGTGAGAGACAGGGAATTGTGGGATTGCTGCTGGAGGTGTTCCTGTGTTCAGGGTCTGCAGATCTGGGTTAAGCTGCAGCCACAGTAAAGAAAGATGTGGGCATGGGAGCATGGACACAGTTGTGGTACCCTGAAATTCAGCACAGCTGACAAGGTGGGACTGGACTTCTGCTGGACAGCCAGCATAGGGTTTTTACAGTTTTCATTATGAGCAGGCATAGGCCTGAGTCTAGGTCTATCAGTGTAGATGTAGCCTCTCTATTTTCTACGGTTTCCGACATAATTGGAGTTTGATCTCAGTTAGAACCTCTAGGCACTACTGGAATAAAATATTAATCAGGACCAACAAAATATATATTTAATAGGCACAAGCAAAACCCCAGTTTCATAAAGACTGGACACTGGGAAAGTCCAGCAAAGATCAGAAGCCTCTTGTGTTGTATGAGAACAGCATGACAGACAATCCCCAACACAAATGCGCTTTTGAAATCTAATCAAGCAAAGCAGAATAAAAGAGAACAGAGGTTTTCTAATTCTAAGTCTATCATATTAGCATAATTCTTAGAGCTGCCTGAGAATTTTCAGATACAGTTCTGATGAAGCTGTTTTATCCCAACTACATCCTTGGTCCCATAAAAGATATCACCCTAAGAAGTCCTTGCCCCTTGCATAATTTCTTTCCAATTGAAATTCTTAGTAGGGAGATACTCCCAATGTAAGTTCCATCAAAATGGCTGTTTTCTTGAATCTAGGGTGGATTTTTCTGGCCCCTGGGGGGTGGGGGGGCGGTCAGACTATTCACTTGGGCCTTGGGACACCCCTGTTCAAGTCCCTTTCTTGACTCAGGCAAAATGAGGACTTAAATATGCCTTTCCTATAGGAGGAGCTAGACTAGCAAGCTGTTCTGTAGGGGGACTCTTTCTTGTTTGACTAGAAATCTCCCCCGAAGCCTGAGAAACCCATCCTCTTGGAAGTGTCAAATGTTTCCTCTCAACAAATAGGCATCAGCAAAAATTTCCTGATCGGTTCTAAATATTGTACCAACTTTATCTGACCTGGGTCCACTTGTGTATGCCTCAGGCAGCACAATGCCAGACATACCCTTCAAACTCACATGAAAAATGGGCTTTTTCTTGAAGTTTGCAAGTTGAAAGGAGATGGACTATATTCATTTGGGGGCATGTGCTATTGTATGCCCTTTGTACTTCAAATGTACAAATATGTGCATGATCTGTGCAGGTTTTCCTTTCTGAGGACCTGTAAGCAGCCTTAGGCAGGCACATCAGCTCTGCTCTCAGCATCTCAGACCAGTTTTCTTGTTCTTAAAAACAGCCTCGAGTCCACAAGGAAACACAACACCACAAACCAAAACCCTCTGTTCTTTCAAGACATTAGGACAGAGGCAATTTTGCTCCAGGCTTTCTTCCTCCCCCTCCAGCTCTCCCCCCCCTACAGTTAACTCTCTCTGTGGTTCTACCCTTATTGATTGGTTACCATTTCCAGGTGGCTCCAAACCACTCAGCCAGGGAGACTATTATCCTCTGATCACCAGCAGCTGGGTTCTGGCCTTTGAGGGGCTGAACATCTCTTTACAGGGCCCACATAGGCAGATGTAGAATTTTGCAAAGGGAAGAGCAGATGGTGAGGTTGATCATCACACAATGCAACATATATTTTTCTCCAGTTAAAAATATACTAGAAGCTTTATTAATATGCTAGGGGGCTAGGGCTGTATGATGCAGTTGAAGATGGAAGCAAAAACAAATATAACTTCATTGGAATGAGTTAAAAAAAAACTGCAGGGATGTGAAATAGGAGCTTCCTTACCCAGAGCAGCTCAGAGAGAGAACTGCAGAATGAAGGATAGCTTGATTGGTGGAACATCAAGACCATTAACAGGGAAAGATGGTCATTAACTCTTGTGGAATGAAGAGTTTAGATGGTAGATTATAATGAACCATAAAGTCCTGCCCTCATACAATGTCAAGGAAAATGCCAGCCATTTTTGCTTATTTATTTATTTTGCATTCAGGGATTGAAGCATACTAGAAGCCAGTGTGGTGAGCCATCTGCTTATAGTCAGTTCCCTCTTGTTCTGATCAGTGTTCATTAACATGCACAGATAAAAGCACATCCTTTCTACTGGGTCTTTGTACTGCTCGTTTCTGCCTGATGAGGAGCGATTACAGTGTACACAAGAATACGTACAGGGTAAAATACACACCTGACTTGAAATACTATTGCTACTGCACAGTATTCATTTTTAACTTTGGATGGACCAAGAATCAAAGGCAGGTGCAAGTATACTGATGCACCCCCCGATCTGCTCTGAGGGCCCAAGCTGAAGTTCAGTGTCAAGATGACAGTTTCAGTTCTTTCCTAGAGAGTCATGCTACAAACATAATGCAGCAAGGGCGCCTGAAAAGCTTGGGTTGCTGTTCAGTTGCATGGTTTGCCCTGCCTTAACGCCTCCCCTGATGCTAATGTACATATATGCTTAGTGTTTGTATACCCTGCCCATCCATGGATTTGACAGAGTGTGTCCTAGTATGTGCAACCTGTGGAAGGGTACCTTGTGTTAGAAAGCTTATCTAACATCTCTCTCAAGTATACCATTAGTCTAATAAAAGATATTACCAAAAATCTCTTCCTTCTAGGATATTCCCTGGACCATCATGACTGACCCTACTGATATGTGCATCTGCTACTTGTGTTTTCTCTATAAGTATGTATTTGTAGTCATGCTGTATGTGTATATACCATATATGCACATGCTATATGCATACCATGTGGTTTGATATAAAAACACAGACTATATATATTCTTTGTTTTTATATCAACCCACATTGTATGCGTATAACTATATAACATATTATATATATACATACACACACATATATTATACACACACACACACACACATAAAATAAAACACACACAAATAATACATTTATATGCATAGATGACCAGAAAAAGGACAGTATGTGTATATAGTCATATAGCTTGCATATACATTTTGCTTGCTATTCTCATGCATAGTGCATGGGTGTGTGTGCGCACGCACGCGTGCATGCCCCTGCATGCTGTATGTACTTTCGCTGCATGCGTTACAAGGTTTTGTCTGTGGAGAATTTTAATAAGAATAAATCATTCAGTGAACACTGTTCAGCGAGTTCCTTGAGTTCTTGTTCTAGGTCACATTTCAGTAACATTGGAGCACCATTCGGGGGCAAGGGCCATCGTGTCTTGTGCCAATGCGACTGCTCAGAAAACAAAAGATTTTTTGTTGAAGCAAAGGATTGAGCTTCTGACTTGCATCTATAACAAGGCTTTAACAAAAAGTAAAATAATTTCTGGCTTCAATAGTTCCAAAGATCTTAGCAGAAGCTAAGTTAGATTATTCCTTCTGTGCCTAACCCCCACCACCCATGAAAGTGTCAACATTTCATTTTCCCAGTAAGGGTCTCCTGACCTGCAGAATAATTCCTCTGAATAACACAAGTTTCTGTCTAAAAGGGAGTGAGGGTTGTTATTCCCTTTCTGCAGGGCAGGGAGGAATTTCAGGACCCCAGGACTAAGTACAGACAGTCAAAAGATAGAGCCTGAATTGATTCAGTCTTTGCAGGTTAGTCTAAATTCCACAGAAGAAATAAGTGAATCGACATCTACCTTTGATTCAGAAAATGCAGCCACATGCCTGCAGTGGCTCAGGCCAGAAGCCAGGATGTGCTATAGCATATAGCCAGCATGGGCTGTGTGTTCAGTTCCTCTTCTTGCTGCCCGTAAGGTGTCTGGGATTTTCAATCCAGACTCAAAGCAGCAGGACTCTGCAGGTTTGCTCATCACTTCCTCTTCCTGCTTCCAGGTGCCTCTGGGATTTGTAGTCCACAGTCTCATCCACTAGAACGTTTAAGCAGGGAGAGAGGTGTTTTATCCTGGTCCCTGGCCCCAGACCCCACCTGGGGGTTACCTGTGGAAGCACCCTGCAGACTAGGCTGCATCTCCAGCTAGCTCCTGCCCCAGCCAGCTCCCACTGCTCCAGCTAGGGAGCAGAGGGGTGGAGCCAGCTCTGCTCTCTGGAGCAGATAGCCCAGGGCTACAAAACATGCTGGGATACTGGGGTACTATAATTTACTTGAAAAAGGAAGGGGTCTGGGACAGAAGTTTCATAAACCGATTTGACCCAAATCAGTTAAGTCTGATACTACATTCAACCAGGTTTATCTTAAACCAGTTTCAGCTGTTTTGAAACTGGTTTATGTGCACTGAGCTTCTGTTCTGTTGGTTTAGACCAATTTCTGACCACTTAAACCAGTTTATGTGCAATGTCTGTCCCTAGCCCTGGAGTGAAATCAGTGGTAAGTTCCTGCAGCCTGAAGCCTAGGGCCTTGGGCAGACCAACACAACATCATACCCCAACCTGCCACTCTTTTTGCTGCTCCCAGAGGATTGATGCGACACACCTAAGATCTCCATCAATGCCTAAGACTCAACCCTCCCTGGGACCTAAGTGGCTGGTTCATAATACTTCACTAACAACTGTTTAAAGGAGAGGAAAAGGAAATGTGTGGGTTCTTTCTGCTCCTAGACTGTGCTTTGGTGGCTCTGTTTAGTGCGTGATCTTCAGAGATCCTGGTTTTCTCCGATTTAAAAAAATCCCCAATTTTCAGTTTAAAAAAAGAAAACCCAAATCCACATTTTTCTGTGATTAAAATGAAACGTGTGCATGTGTGTATGTGTGCCCGTGTGGGTGTGTGTGTGTGTATTAGTGGTGTATCATAATCACAGAAAAATAGATTTGGGTTTACTTTTTTTTACACTAAAAAAGTGGGGATTTTTTTAACATCGGGAACCAGGATCCCTAGTGATCTTTTGGTTCCTGACTTGGCTTGCACCTGGACTCTGTTTACCTCCTCATCCTTTTGTTCGTTGGGGTATGATGTCGTGCTGCTCTGCTCCTTAATTTTGCACCCGTGTTCCAACTCTGGTTTTGACACTGTGGCCCTCCAATCCAGTAGCCCTGATCCTTGATTAACCCCTTCCCCCTTCAAGTCTAGCTTCCCATGCTCTAATGTTGACACTGTTGACTTCACTGGGGACAAATTTTCACACCGGAGCCATACTTGACCTTGTATAGGCTAGAATGTTGTACCATTTTAACTCCACTGATAAAGTTTAAATTATATGTATTCTTTAATATGAATATAGTTACATCTGTGTAAAAATGCTTTATCCAAGTATAACTATTCCCACACTGCTTTATCATGAAATAATCGTGTTCACCAGGTGGAGGAAGGTTGTATTAGCAGAAATATTTCAGTAAAACTATCCCGCAATAAACCCTAGTTTATATTGTAACGATCAAAAACACATCTCAAAGCACTGATGGAAAGGATTGAGGCAATTCTGGAACGTCCATATATGTGTTAAGACTTAATAAATGCAGACTCAGTCTACACAAGATGACACTGAGAAGGGAGTGATTTGTTTGTCATGTGGCAGACCACTGGCAGAACCAGAAATAATGCTCAACTCTTCTGAGTCTTCATCTGGAGTCCTAATACTGCTTTCCTAACCAATGCAGTTATGCCACTAGAAAAGCTGGGTGTGGATTAGGTTATAGTTTTTCAAGATCACTGCTTTTTTCACAGTGGAGACATTGAACATGTTCACTTGGGACATTTTAATCAAAAGATGCTACAGCCCAATATGTTGGACAGTTTATAGCTGGCAAACACTGGAGTAAGGCTCATCAAAATGTCACAAGTGCAAAAATATCTTGTCAAAACTTGGATGTGGTTTAATGGAATTTCCAAGGAAAACATTTCCGTTGTGTAAGGAAACTTGAAGTCTGATTTGTTTTATTGGTTTCATGATCCATTTTTCATTCCTAATTTCAGTTCAATGTGGATACACAGTGTGGGGGAATTTTTTCTGTCTACATTGAATTTTTTTAAAACATTTCACATTTGTTTTGAAAATTAACCCTTTTCTAAAAGTCTGCTAAATTAGAAAATAAACCAACAATTGGACCACCCTGAAAAATAATATTAAATGCTTTTGTGCTTGCTAAAAAAATTCTAGAACATATTCTGTTTTATTTTTCTACCAGCTCTTCAGCCATATGTTTGGTTACTTAAAACTTCTCAGGATTTCTTGAGTGCATGCAATAAGCAACAAATCTTGAGGGTAAAGGATTCCACGCTGACATTCATGTTTTTGACTCTGGATGAATGCATGAGGAACTCAGTTGTGTGAAAATGAGGAATAATAATAATAAAAAAAAATTCTAAATATTTCCTAGCCTATCACAAGATTACTCCTGGAAATATACCTAGATCTGAAGTCCTAACCTTCCATAAAGTCTGAGAAGCACTTTGATTTCTCCCATTATAAATGTAGCCCTTTTGCAAGATACTGACGGCAAAAAGGGCATTGTTTAAAATATCTAGGGGTTCTTCTTAGAAAGTAACACAAATAATGGCTTAAGCCTCACACCGAGTCCCTTATTCCAGCAGTGGTAAGTCTCCCTAGTCAATCTGAACAGACGGTTCTTCTCTCTTGCAAACACTTGAGTCTACCTGGGGAAATAAAGGCATCTTGTACTGGGGAAAGATGGGGGGAGAGGTGGGGGCATTGGTCCACAGACAACAGGAAAAACAGAGTGGGGGAACAATTCTGTTTTTATATTAGCAAAAGCTAAAAATGGAATCAACAGACTAAGGGTCAAATCCTACTTTGCTTTCATATGCCTAAGTGCCACTTAGGCATCCAACTGCATTCCCAAGGGGGAAGAAACTAGCCAGCTGTCACTGTCCATTTTAGTCAATTAATATTAATATAAAGTGCAGAAAGGCCATAGGGGAACAGGGAATGGGTCTATTCTTTTTCCATTTCATGGAGCTACCCTTTAATTTGCTCTCTTCCTCCTCCCTACATATCTTTGCATCTTGACTGCCCAGACAGCTTCAAGGTGAGGATGTTAATCCAACTGCCTAATGGTTAGAGAACTTTGCTGGGAAATGAAATATGCCAGCTCTAGGTGAGGGGCGCCTAGAAACTGAGCTGCCGTTTGCTGGGAAAGTGCCCTAATTAGGTTCTTGTAGTAAAATGGCGGCGCGGGGGTGGGGTCCACATTCTCTAGCATCAAATACTTACCAGTTATGGATTTTTTCTGACTACATTTTTGAAGACTTGCATACAGCTCCACACCTCCCTCGGCTATTCTATTCTACACAGAGCATGTGTGACCAGAGATGGGTCTTCTGGGAAATCACTAACAAAGAGAACGCAGTTGTAGCCGTCTAAAGCCTCAGGCCGGGGAGGCTCATAGAAAAAAATAAAAGATGCAGCTTTGAAATTACTACATGGTCAAACCCTTTGTCTAAGTTCAAAAATACAGTCTCCATAACATTAGACCATTTGCTTTTTGGGAGAAGATGCGTGTTTATGTGCGCACATCATCGTATGTTATAAAATAAAATTAGCTGTTAGCATGAGTTCATTCCCATGACTTCGGAAACAGTGGGAGCTGTACCTCCCCCCACCCTGATCTATACATATGAAATTGGTTCAGTGAATCTAACTGTGTGGGCTGGAAAAAGAGGGTGATTTTAAAACCAGGGTGTAAGCTATATATCAAGAAGTGGATGTAAGGGGCTCTAAGCTGGTTTGACATACATCTGTGTTCATTCACTGTCTGCCCTCAGGCACACTTCCACCCAGTTAAATTGAATTTCACAAGTGTAATGGGAATGGGATGGGAATGGGAATGGTTTTTCATAGAGTTAGGGGTTGGGTTTTCACAGAGGTCTGTGGAGCTCAGCACCCAAACCACATGGTAAAGAAAGGCTAGAAAATTCCAGCCTTATCCTTTAGGAGCCAGGGAATTATAACACAACGATAGCCTCACCTCTCAATTTGATTGACTGTTGCTTCCAAGTTAAACTCGGTCAGCTCAAATCTCAAAGTAACAGCAAGGAACAACGGCCAGTCAGTCACAGATTATTTTTATTACCTTTATGTTCCTTTCAAACGCTCACAATGGTTACTTCAACTCTTTGATCTGTCTATCCAGGTGCTGAAAACATCACTGGCTGCTTATGAAATTTCTTATCGATTTTTAAAAAGCTTTTACTTGCCTACACTATGATAGTCTTAATAATATCACTTGGAATCTCTTTATAATTTGCTTTTTTTAATGTTCCTTGTCTTTTTTGAGAATCCATCCATTTGAGTTATTAGTTAGTCCTACAGAAAAAAATTGGAAGCATTTGTAGCTGGAGCCTTCAGTATTTATGTCCTGCAGTTAGCAGAATCTCTTTCTTATTGCTGTTGGACAATTTGAATCTTTTCTAGCTGCTAAATCAAACTCCACTTTTAATTGGGCCTGAGCTGCAAAGCAAGCTAGGACATTTTTAGCCAAAGGCCCCAGATAAATGTTTGTGTTTCTGTGGCATTAATACTGCAATAATCTATCAAGCACTGGATGTGAAAAATAACACTTAGGGATGTCACACCCAGCGTCGCTGCTTTTCTTCCAAATGTGCCAAACACAGAAATGGGAAGGTGAAGTCGCCCAATGGACACTCTGAGCCGCCCCTCTGCAAGTCTGTCTGTCATTGTGAATAGCAGTGATGGGCACCCTTCACTACCTCAATTCCTGGGTTTGGCCTGTGTGAAGCAGGAGATGTAAATTTGTGTGGCCTCTGGAGACGATGTCCATATCTGCTACTTACATTCTGCCTAAGTGATGCACTCTATTTCATTTTTCTCCCACTCTCCTTCCATAGCCTCTGATGCCTTTGGACCCTTACTCCCATCTACCTTGCCATATACTTCTGTCTTCATCATTGGGAGTTTATGATGAGTGCACCTCAAGGTATCAGAGTGGGAAATGCTTCTACCTTCTCCTTTGATGTTAACTTTACTGTAGTAGCAGTTGGAGACCCCAAGTAAGACTTGTACCCCATTGCAGTAGGACCACACGACTATGCACACAATTAGTAGGAGAATGCCTGGCTAGTGCTGCTTGCCACATCACTGCAACTTCTTTGGCCAGTTGCATGTCAGGATTGAGAACCCAGTTTCTGCAGCTTTGAAAAAGTAACCTCCTATAGATTGTGCCTACACTTGTGGTCTCATGTTTCTAACACTGCAAGTCCCCAACCTTTCTCCCACACATACTTTGTTTCCAAAGAGTGGGCATTATGCAATAGATGTTGCCCGATTTCCTTGTACTTTAATGCCAGTTCTCTTCTGCATCAAGGGAACATTTTTCTTCTGTGTTCATGACTGTAACCACAGCTGTTCATGGAAACACAGCAAATCTATAATCACCAGGATAAGGGAGGCCTCATTTATCAAGTTATAACTCCTCGAACCAGCTGAAAAAAAATGATACCCACTGCAAATTCATTCTGGCACCTTAACAGTTGAGTCAAAAGGCAGCAATAAACATCAACTTGTGACTAAGCAGACCAACATCATTGCAACAATCTGATGCCAAAAGAGCTTCTGACAGGGAAGAAAAAGAACTAGATGGCACAGGAAAAACTGAATACTCATGCTGTGTTGAAACTAAGAAATAGAGAACACATTTTTAACAGTAAAGATGATTTACTTGGATTGGAACAAAATATTAAGGACTTGTACATCTCTTGATGTCTTTGAAGGGAGACAGGGTGTTTTTTTTCTGGAAGAGTTGCTTAAATGTCATAGTAAGACCACTTACCTTTCTCTTATAGCCTTACAATCTATGATAAAGAATAGGGACTGGACACCACTCTCTGGTTTATTCAAATGATAACAGTAGTAGTCTGTTCCAAGATAGGGCCAGAAAATATTATTTTCCATTCTCCTGACTTACCTGGAGAAAACTCGTCAAGAGATTAAGACATCAACTGTAGGTTTATGTCCCCTGCTCCCCTTAGTTCTCTCATGCTTCTCTCTCTACTGGGTGTGTTGTCGACTAATTAAGTTGGTATTGGCAACAAGGCCAAGACGTACATCTCAGATCAGCAGTGGAGCGTTCCAAATGACTGTTGTTTTAAAAGGAAAATCACAAACAACTTATATGCCAAAGAGAATTAATAACACACTGCAGCTGAGAAAAATGTGTTCAATTGTTTTTTATTGTTTCATTTCAATGTACAACATATTCACAGTATATTGTGTCACTCAAATTGTCCCAACAAATGAAAACAAAGGCAAATGCAAGCCAGTAACATTTACTATGGGCCTATTCCTATTTCCACTGCAGCCAAAATGTAAGACTCTCATAGAACCTACAACTGGAAGTACAAGAAAATAATGCATTTCTATAGAGTAACCAAAACTAAAGACATTGGGTTAAATTCTCCTGTCACCGGCAGAGAGGGAAATCTGTAGTAGCGCTGCTAATTCCAAAGAGTTTCCTCTGGATTTATCCATTTAGGTCAAGGACATAACTCAAGAATAATATCCAAGTAACAGTTCTAAGCTGCTATTTATTGCCTCTTGCTCCTTTCTGAATTGGCTCCAATTGTCGCAGAAAAAGCATTCAAAGAGCTCAACCAGTTTTGAAGTGATGAAGAAACCAGTATGAAACTGTTTTCCCATCTGCCAAAACTTCCTGAGAATTCAGAAGTTGCCGTGTTCCACATTAGGGATGAAGCTGTGATATGTTGAAGAAAAAATGGAGAGACCAGTCTATGCCATGGTGATCTGTGGACTTGTCAGTAAATAGGAGAACATGCAATTACTGGGACTTTAACCTGGTCTTTCTGTCTAAGGTAAGCACCATCACCACTATTAACAGGTTCACCATAGGTCTTTCTTGTGAGATTTCCTGACATGAAAAACCTTCTTCAATTAAAATTTGGTCAAAATGGCATGTTCCTAGCAAGGACATTGGTTCTGAAGAATTAGACTGCAAAGGTGTCATTTTCCAGGGAGAAATTCACAACTAACTCTAGAAGAGATGCAAATCTATTTTATCCTTGAGTTGCTTCATTGTCCAGCTGGGAAATGTAGGCTCCTGTCTTTTTTCAAATTCCAGTTTAGAGACACATCCTTCAAATGCCAGCGTTTCCCTGGAAATCCAACTCATTTTGTTTCAACTACAAGGGGGAAGGAATTAGCTGTCATCCAGTGCTCTTCTGCTACAGTACAGAGTGGCTTGGTGTGGTTGCAGCAGCAGGAAAGAGCAAAGCTAGGTTAAAAAAATAGAGAGAGCTTTTATTTTAGCATTATTTAGATAAAGAAATGAATGGAAATGTAGCAGCTTAATGAAAGGAAGTCAAAGACTTGTCATATTCCTCTATAGACTGAATTGCCTCCCGGGGACATCTGTTCTAAGAAGGCTGTGTTATTGCAATATTACTGCTTTGCCTGTACACTTTAGGTACAAGCAGACAATACGTATGTGAACATGACATGCATATGCATGAATTGACATGAGTTGTCTGTGCATGTAAGGAGTATACCCTTGTGTGGGTATGCTCATTCACACATGCACATGTATGCATATATGAATGTGTTCCCATGAGTTATATGCAAGTGTATATGAATGTATGTACATGTGTGCATCTAATGTTAGCTTCATGATAATGTTCCAAAAATAGGGGTTTCCAAATTTCTCTATCATCCCCAATACATTTTAATTACATCTGAGCAACATTATACTTAATACAGGTTTGCCTTGCTTTATGCTATACATGCCTTCCTGGAAAACAGTGCATAACTTGAATTTGCGTAAAGGGAACCCACTTTACAATGTAACAAATAGGGATATTTTCCAAGACCTTGAGTGTACTGACCCCCAGACCCATTTCTACCACTTTTACAAGACCATTTTGGTACTCACCAACAGCACGCAGTACACTCAAGCACACAGTGGTGGTGATCAGTGCTTAGTAGGTGTGAAGAGAGGGTGGTGAAGGGTCTCTAATTTTGTCTGCAGTGTTAGTGAAGTTCTCTTGTGCTTCATTGATGGAGCAGGGAGAGGAGTAGGAGATAAATTAGCAGGATGCTTAGAAGCCATAATGGGGATGACAACTACAGCAACACATTGCAGACAATGAGTGAGGAGCACAGATCCACACAGAAGACCATATTTTGGTGTGCATCACTCCCACAATGCACCACACAAACTGTGCATGCACCACAAAAGCCACATGCACTGACTGCAGGCTTCCACCACACTGATCGCATAAGAATGAATTCAGCTCGCATATAATGAATTTTTGGTATAAAAATGGTCACAGCATAAGAACAAATTTGTACATACAGAACCTGCATAAAGCAAGGAAAACCTGTATTCTTTCCAACACAAAATAGGGTTGAAATACTATTAGAAGTTCTATAGAAAAAAGTAAAAAAGAATTTTTTTAAAATTAAAATCGTATTTTATTAGAGTTTTTTAGAACTCCCTATATTATAGTTTTTTTATATTAGGATTTTTTGTGTATTTTCCTCTCTCCCCTACCTTCCCACCTCTTAAAGTACTTTCCTTCTCTGAATGGAAGAAGAGGTGAAAAAGGAGAGGGAAAGTAGGAAAAGCCCACTTTCACATCTATTAATTGTTTTCTACCTGATAAAGTGTGGCTAAACCAACTCCAGCAATTTAAGATTGTACGCGTTATACTGTGGATAATTTACCAAAATAGAGATAGGCTTTCCTATGCAACCCCTCTGAATAGTGAAACTCATGCTAGGGACAGTCTGTTTGAAGGAGATTTGGCCAATGAACTTCCAACTGTAATGAATAACAATCTGCTCCACATTTGAAGACCCAGTCCCACAAAGCAAGCACCTTTTTCTTTGTCTTTTGAATGGTCACTTCCTGATCCCATAGGCTATACGCTAAGTACTTCAGCCAGCAGAGTCAAATATAGGAAACTAGAGATATCATCTGTAAAAGTGACTTCTTTTTTTAAAATTTTTTTTGGAAGTGCTGAATGCATCTCCCACTGATTTCAGTGGTAGTCTGAGTACTTGCCATTTGAATGACAGCTGTCTGGGCAATGATGTTTTTTCCCCATGAAAAATGTTGACCAGGAGGAAAATTTTTCATTTGTGTTGAAATATTTTGGTTTTCCACTGAATATCTATAATCCTGTAGGTTTTTTTTAAAAACCAAACACCAATCACTGAAAAATGTTGGAGGCCATAACCTTAAGGGGGGTGTTATGCCAAAGTTTTGGTTTATGAACAAATCTCCAATTAATTTTTTTCTATAAAAATCAATTTTTTGCCACAAAAAAAAAAAAAAAAAAATTAGCAAAAGAATGGTTTTGCTGAGGAAAACAAATGTTGTTATCAACTATAATATGAACATTTGGTTACTTATTTACATGGCTAGGCATAGATTTGGGGGGATTCACTTTCAGCTTTGAAGTCTGAACATATGCACCATTGTTCTGAACATTATACCACATGAAATATTGCAGCCACTTCCACTTATCTCATTGCTGTCGTTCATGTTCCATGGAATAGACAGTATAATGATAACCATCTCCAAAGGCTTGCAGTATTGGGCTTGGTTCAGGTTAGCATCTATGGGCATACACTGCTCTGATGGTGCGTCTTGGCTGGGCTCTTCCCAGGCAACCTCTGTCCACTCATGCCATCATGCACACTCCAAATCTACAAATGCAGTGGTGAAGATGCTCCATGGTATCCCCCTGTGGCTGTTCTTAGTCTGCGGCATGCTTGAGAGCAGTCATTTTGGGAACAGCACTGGAGCGGCCTCACCAGCACATTTTTGAGTTTGGAGTATGAATGCAGGTGCAGATGGACAGACAGTACTTGGAACAGCCCAGCTGGAACAAGCTGCAACCATGGTGCAGATGTACCCTATGCACCTGACTGCTAACTACATTATACCTGAACTTATTTTTACCTAGGAATCATATCAAATCAGCATCTCACCAAGACTGCAGGTGAGCCAAATACTATCTTTTCTTGTGGGTTTTCAATATCGCTGCTTCCTTCCAAGTACAACTAGAAACAAGCAAAACATGGGGATTTGAAATAGAACTAACACATTTCTGTTAGCATCTCTCCAGGGGTTTGGTCCACTTGCTTGCATTCAGTAACATCTGGAGATCCAAAATATGATCTTAGCCTCATTGTATGAGAATCTCTGGATTAACACGTGATAGATAACGGTATTTTTCCCCGTACTGAGGCAATTGTATCCATTTCAAAAGGGCAGGGAGAGCTGCTGCTCAGGAATGCAATTCAGCTATTCCAATTACATTGTTACATCTGTCTGCTCATGAAGCATGATATGTGAAGCACTTACTGTTACTTTAACCCTGACAGAAACATTTATACCACTATAGGAGAAGACAGACATAACTGTTATATCAAAACATCTTACAGTGGCATAGATTAACACCAGGATAACTGTCCACACCTAAAGAGTTTTTGGAGACAGAAATGAGTTTGCCCAAGACCCCTCACTACATTTATGGGACCAGAACCCTCTGACTGCCTTTTCAGTGGCCTAGATGCTAGGTTGTACCATCTCCTGCAGTTAGTCACTGGGTGCATCTACACATACCCTTTACTCTGGAGGTGACTAATCAGCTCTGTAGTAAAGCATCACTGTCTACACATGCACTGGTATTCGGGCACAGTAAATTAACTAACTCCGCCATACAATAGTACTGTTGGAGACAGTATTATCATACAGTACAGTTACTTACTCCACTAAAATGCATGTGTAAATGGTGACAGGGGCTGAGTGGGGCATGAGGGTACTAAAGTGTGGGGGCTTCCCGCTGCACAGCTCCACACTTTAGCACCCTCATGCCCCATCTGGTTCCTCTGCTGCCCTGAAGGTGTCACACCTGAAGCATGGGACTGACCCCCTGAGCCTGCTGCCAGTCTGGGGCTGTTCCACTCCAGCTCAAACTGCTGCTGTTGACTCTGGCCACGGGCAACTGTTTCCTCCCAAGTCTGGGATGGCACCCGCAGAAGCCGCCAGTGGCATTGGTGATGGGGCTGGAGCTGGGGCTGGTGAGCACCCATATAAGCTGCCGGCAGCATTAGCAGTGGGGGACTGCCCTGTCAGAGAGGCACGTGCCCCCCCCATGCCTCCCCACCAGTCACCTATGACTCTGGTGCAAACAGTCCTGGAGTTTATCATGTTGAATTAACTGTAGATGTAGATGCACCCACTGAGTGCTTGTTTAAGTGGCTCCAGATTTGTCTGAAAAACATGTGACAGAATAAAGATGGGCATGGAAAAAATGCAGTGACAGACAGAGAAAAAAACAGTGTGTCAAGAAAATTATTCCTTGCAGCAAGGTCTACTAGACTTCAGAATTGTTCCCCCAAAGCCCGCCAAGTCCCAACAATAGTTTTGCCACTTCAATAGCAGAGATGATATACTAGGCAGGCCGGGGAACTTAATGGACTCCTCTATCTCTATTTCCTTTGACCCTTAGATGATGGAAGTAGAGGACATCTACAAAACTTGCAGATCTGGCTTGTTCAAATAATGACTCTGTTTAGCACGCAAGTCTTAGTTAAAGAATAATGTTTATTTTACTTCAGAGAGTTTAATTGAGTCTGCAAAAGCATGTCTCTGGACTAACTTATCTGAGACAGAGAACTCTAAAAATAGTTAAGTGTGGGACACTTCAGGACAACATTCAGGGAAGGTGACTTCTCAAAGCTAGAAAACTTTGTCCCAGACAAAGATTTCCTTGCCAGTTGTTAGCCATCAGCATAATCTAGGATCTGAAGGGATCAGGTCTCATTTTGATCCCATCTGTACTAGTTTTCCTCTACTGTTACTTCACCAACTTTAAGGAGTGAATCCTGATTTGAATCAGAAACAGGTTTTGGAGTAGCTTACTCAGTGCAGCTATTTCTGCTGAGTTAAGAGAAGTAGAGAGCCTAAAACATTTGTGCTGCTGCTTTTTGCCCTGGTGTATACCCCTGCATGTAGGGTTAGTGAATGGAAAATTGCTCTGGATGAGGTAGGAGAGTCTGCTAGCACCTGGGCTGGACCCAGCAACCTGACCTGGGGTCCTGGGGGCCTCTCAGGGCTCCAGCCATGGTGATCTGGGCATGCAGAGCCTGACTGGCAGCTGGAGCATGGTTCTGGCTGGCCAGGCTCTGGTTTCAGGAACATGCACTGCCCCACTTTTTTCCATGCCCTTTTTTTTTGATCCTGGGATTTCCTAATATCTAAATGTGGCTCCACACTGCAAATATGCAGCACAGAGAACCAAATCATGTGTACAGGGTGTACTTCGTGGTGCCTCAAAAGCCTTTGAGGTGCCACAAAATGCACGCGCACACTCATGTGGATGCAGTCTAAGGTGCTATTCTGAGATAAGATTGCTAGGCAGTTGTGCTACCTGGAGGTCCCTTCTTTCAAGCAAAATAAAAATCCACAGTCTACATTATGTGTCACTTTCAATTACCCATGGCACCTTTCTTTAGAGTTGGTTTTAAGTGAAAGAATCTTGATCAAATTCTAAATTGGATATTTAGTCTGTATAAAAGACTCCTCCTGTAGTCCTGATTGGATAAAGTATTTATATTTTCATTCTGATATGATGCAACTGGTGCTGTGTATTGTGAACCAATAGTTTAAGTGTTTTACCCCAACTGTTTATATTTTAATTTGGGTGAACTTACAGAAAGCTATCACTAAACATTTACTTAATACCTGCTTTACTGGTACATCTTTATCATAACATTTTACCACAATAATTGATCTACTGGGATACTCCACCATTCCAGATGGCTTTGGTATCTATCCATGTTCATTCCCATGGCACAGGAGCACACAGAACACATTAAGTGAATCAGCTAAACGTATGAAGTGCATGCATAAGAACATAGCAGCATAACAAGTGTCATACCAGGTCACACCAATGGTCCATCTAGCCCAGTATTGTCTTCAACAGTGGCAGAAGTGGGTGCTAGAGGGAAAACATTGAATCAGATAGATCTAGAGCGATCTATCTCCTATTCATTACCATGAAGGAGGGAAGGGAGATAGCCCGAGAGGTAGCCCACCCTTGTCACTTATCTCAGCTAATGCGGAGAAGGCAACTGGAACACCAGGTCTGGGTCAACATTTACAGGGCAGCTTCTCTCTCCAGATTGGTGTGTGGCATACCCATGAAGATACTTCTGACTCTGGAGAGGGGCCACTGAGGAGGGTCCAAGGTGTCAGGATAGAGAAAATGCTGGATGGACTCTCCACAGAGGACTTGCACACAGCTGAGGATCTTGCAGCTGACCTGGTTGTGCCAATCAGTGTTCAGAGGAACATTGAACAAGTGGCAGGCAGCCAGCGTCAGACATCAGAATGGCCACAGGAACACTGGTGCAGACACCTATGGAGAACCAGGAGCCAGGTCAGGCATGGCTAGGGCAGGTGAGAAGTATGGGGAGGGATCCTGTGGTGGAGAGTCAGCCTCAGCGGGATCTGCCTTTCCATGAAGATAGAGAGGAGCAGCAAAGATGTCATACCTCAGGTGGTGGGAGACATTGCAGGGGGGCATATTCTCATTTGAAGGGGAGGCAACTCAGTAGAAATTATGCTTTCTTTAGGACTTTGCCATTGTTAAGGTCAGACAGTTGAAGGCCAGCCTAGAAAAGGCTTGACCAGTGAGCAGACACTCAACACAAGCCCAGAGCGGGCACTACAGTGGTGGCTGGTGTTGTCAGTTGTGTTTTCTTCATTTGAGTTCTTTGTTGCAAGGGTTTACCTGTAGAGGGACTGTTTGGTGCTGCTTCACCCTAGAGGGGTCACAGAGTACTAAAAGGGGTTTTAAAAACTTTAGGTATGACCCCAATTGAGTGTCCTCCCAAGAAACTGTTGGGCTGAGACCAGAGATTGTGGTGACACCTGGAAACCCCCCAGTAACAAACTCCAAACTGGGGCAGAAACAAGAAATTCAGTGAGGAGACAGGAAATGGCCTGGCACTATTTCCATCCACAAATAATCTGATACCAGCTAACATGCCAGATGTGGTAAAGGTGGGGTACAGGGGTGGTAGAGCCCCAGAAAGAAGCCAGGGCAGTGGGCTTAGTGGGTCACCTGGAGAGGAACTGACTCCCAGTCCAAATAAGATCAAGTAGTGGCAGATGAGAGAGAATTTACCAGGGTATCCAAGGACTTATACCCAAAAGTTCTGGAGGGCATCGGTTTATACTAGTGGTAGTCAATTATGTGACTCGATACCTGGAGGCAATCACCCTCCCTGGCATCAATCATTATTGGTTTAGAGTTGGTAAAGCAAACATCTCCAACCATTCTGTTCAACAGCTGCTAATTGACCTGCCATCCATGAATTTATCTAGTCCAGTCTTGAATGTGGCTATGCTCTCTGCCTCTGCTCCTTAATGAAACCATCCACATAACCATTCATTGCTAGAGGAGGTGTTAAAGTAACATTAGGTCAGTGTGGCTTAATCTTCTCAGACCCATTTTACTGCAGAATAGGGCATGTACGTGGCCCTTTGGGGTGTTTTCACTTATGAACATTAACTTCACACTTTTAGCTGATGCCTTAGAGCCAGGGTTGTGAACTGCGCTCAGTACCTAGCATTTGTGCTCAGTGGGTGCATCTGCAGTTAGACTCCAGCACAAGCTGTGACAGAATTTATTGTTATGTGCTATCTGCTACTGGATGCAGCATTTACACGTGCTCTCGGGACCACAGCACAGTGAGATGGGCAGAGCAGCCATGTCTGGCAGGGGTTCAGGGGGTCAGTCAGCCAGCCCAGAGCTGCTCCACTGTGGCTCAGTGTGCTGCAGATGGGATGGCTGGTGCACGAGGGGACAGTAGAGGGTTAGCCAGCAGGCAGCACCTGCACTATAGCACCCTCGTGCCCCAGCCAGCTCCAGTGCTTTTTGATGCATTAAAATCTGCTATGGGATAGTACTTGTCCAGGAGAGTACTATCCTACAGCAGAGTTAATTAATTTATTGCCTGCTAATAGGGGCCCACATGTAGACTGTGATACTTTACTGTGGAGCTAATTAGTTAACTCCACAGTAAAGCACACATATAGATGCACCCAGTATGTAGGATGAATCCCAAATGAAGATTTCTTGTTGGCTGTCACAATATAAATATTTTATAATCTACAGCTAATGACATTTCAGTATCATCAGTCCCATTCCCAGACATTAGCCTGATACTAATTCATGCCAACTGCTGAATCTAGCTACCACCTACCAGGTGCTTCCCTGAGAGTGCCAGCCATTACTACTGCAACAAACTGTAGATGAAAATCTTGGCAAGATACTTTTTACAGGTTCCTGGGTTAATGAAGAATTCCCATCAACACCCTTGGCTCTGGGGAAGGTTGCACAGAGATTTAACACATGTTGTTTGTTTGGAGGGAGTTGATGATAATTAAAAATTAAATGGACTTTTTCCATTATGCATTCACTATTGACAGTTATATATTAACCAGGGATTTAAATTAATATTTCTCCTTCACTAGTTTAACTTTGCTAGCAGCTAAACTTGTCACCAGAGCTAATTACTTGGGTCCTTTCTTCCCTCCTCCATCTCTTGTTAATTATGCCACTTCTTTAGATCTGTAGCAGGATGCCAGGCATTATATGGCCTGGAGAAGGGTCCAGCTTAGAAACTCTGTGGGCTAAAAAGGCAGAATGCCTGTTGGAAATGCATTGGTTTCTTTGTTGTAATATAAATCTTTGTTCAATGCTTGACAAGAAATACTCTTTCAGTGGACCTTGATTACTGTCACATGATAGACCACAGAAACTATTCATCTCTCCACCACCATGCCCTTGCTAGCTCTGTGCATCTCACTGCTCTTAACTGATGATTTAATGTAACTTTTTGAGCTCTGTTTACTAAGCTATTGTTCTTAAAGCCAGTGAAAGGTTTTCTGCAAAACCTCTAAGAAAAATACAGATTTGGCGACACCAAAATCTTTCACAATTCCTCTCAGATTCACTGAACTTTTGTATTTAAAAAAAAAAAACCCTGCATAAATCTTTAGAAAAAATCTAAATAAAATGTTTTAAGTTTAAATTAAATATTTTGTTTTTGTTTCATTCCAGTTCAGATCAAATAATCTTTGAGCTGGGTGAATGGACTGCAATGTAGGAGAAAACTGGCTGGAGCATTGGGCTCAGAGGGTAGTAATCAATTTCTTGATATCTACTTGGCAGCTGGTATCAAATGGAGCACCCCAGGGGTCGGTTCTAGGGTTGGTTTTGTTCATCATCTTCATCAATGACCTGGAAGATGGCATAGAGTACACCCTCAGCAAGTCTCCAGGTGACACCAAGCTGGTGGGAGTAGTAGATACACTGGAGGGAAGGGCTAGGCTTCAGAGTGACCTAGACAGATTGGAGGATTAGGCCAAAAGAGATCTCATGAGGTTCAACAAGGACAAGTACACAGTCCATCACTTAGGACAGAGCAATCCCATGCACCAGTACAGGCTGGGGGCTGACTGGCTGGGCAGCAGCTCTGCAGACAAGGACCTGGGGGTTACAGTGGACAATATGCTGAATATGAGCCAACAGTGTGCCCTTGTTGCCAAGAAGGCTAACGGCATCCTGGGCTGCATTGATAGGTATGTTGCCAGCAGGTCAAGGGAAGTGATTAATCCCCTCTATTCATCACTGGTGAAGCCACATCTGAAGTACTGTGTTTAGTTCTGGGCCTCCCACTAAAGAAAGGTTGTGGACAAATCAAAGAGATTCCAGCAGAGAACAACAAAAATGAGTCAGGGTTTGGGGCAGATGACTTCTGAGAAAGGGGCTTATTTAGTCTAGAGAAGACAAGACTGAGAGGGGATTTAATAGCAGCCTTCAACTACCTGAAGGGGGGTCCGAAAGAGGATGGAGCTGGACTGTTCTCAGTGGTGGCAGGTGACAGAACAAGCAGCGATGGTCTTAAGTTGCAGCAAGGGAAGTTTAGGTTAGATATTAGGAAGATTTTTTTTCACTAGGAGGGTAGTAAAACACTGGAGAAGGTTACCTAGACACCTAGCTAGGCAAAGCCTTGTCTGGGATGATACAGCTGGGCATGGCCCTGCCTTGAGCAGGGGGTTGGACTAGATGACTCCTGAGGTTACTACCAACCCTAATTGTCTATGATTCTTTGCTTCTAATTTTCTTTCATTTTTTACAGAAAATAGTCTTTTCCCCCTTCTTCTTGCTTTTCTTATAAATCAAGCTCTTGCGTACACTTGTTGAAGAAGGGACTTGAAACTTAACTCTTCCAGGGAAGTGCCATAATCCATGAGCTATGAACTCACTGAATACTTATTCATGCTGAGTGAAGCAGTTCTGGTGGGAGAGATCAGGAAAACCTAACATGGCATACACCATCCTGGTGGGTTAGACTCTTGCCTGAAATGGAGGACTGTGATGTTGAAATCCTTTCTTGCTTGTTAGAGTCAGAAAGCAAGAATTTGAAATGTTGTTTCCAGCACCCCATGTGAGTGTCCTGAACACCAAGGTATTGCCTAGTGTGTCCTGGGTTTTGACCAGGGATTCCATTTTTGTCACAATGGACACATATGTTCCTGCATGAAATTCTGGCTCTGAAAAAAATCAACATTTTTCTAATTTAAAACAATGGTGGGAATTTCAAAATTAATCCTTCTAGGTATTATATATTACCAAAGTTGGAGTTTGGACAGTAAACCACAAAGTGATTGCCACCCCGCTCCCACCTACTGCTTCTGGGGGGCAGGGGGAGGGACATAATGGTATTGTAATAATCACTAAAAGTCAAGTTTTCACCTCTCATGGTTTATACCAGTGCTCTACCATCCTCTCATGGAAAGGATGGAACGCCCGTAGCCAGGCAAGCCTTAGCAGACGTCAGGGATATTGCAGTCACTATGTTCTCTGAAGGGAGAGTCAACCTGAGTCATCCACATTGCTCCCGGCAGCACGGCACTACAAACATGTTCTTCGAATACCGGTCTCTCTTGACTCATGGGTAAGTGCACCCCGCCAGGAGTCATCAACACCAGTGCAACTTAGCAAAGTCTTAAACAATCCACAGTGCTGACTTCAGGGGGCAACGGGTCATCTTTCATCCTCTAGTCTTAACCAGAATTTAGGAGTGCTGCAAACCAACAGAAGGCTAAAATCTATTCATCCCTGTGTGTGTGCAACTCACTGAATAATAATAATACAAAATGTATAAGTGCTTTACCAAGTGGTCCCAGGACAATTGTCTATTCAGGCGCAATTAAACAGGAAGCAAACATGAGCCTACCCTATTTAGATGTAATGGCAAAAGCAGATCTTACCAATATCAATAGATGTCGAAGTCTGCAGTAACCCTGTGGTAGGGCTGTGCTATGCTGTAAGAAGAGGGGGATACATGAAGGTGTGCTTGTGTTATCATTATCCATACTGTCAGCAGTCCGATGGGATGCCCTTCCTGTGGGGTGTATGAGAGGGGCTGCTGGCATGCCCTCAGTCCATGGTGGCCTCGGGGACACTTCCCAGGGGCTGGGGAAGGGATGGGGACCCCTCTTGGGGAGAAGAAGGAGGAGGAATATGGGTGGGACAGGGAGGGACAGAAAGGAAGAGGAGGGAGGACAGAGAGGGACCCTTTGTTAATCTCAAGTCTCCGCTTATGTATACTCCTTCCCTTCTGGTGACTCTTCATCCATGGCTATCTGTTTGGTTGTCTCCCTGTGCCCACATGTCCACATAGCTTTCCAGGCCTTCTCCTAATTTGGTCTGTTTTCCCCAAAATGGGACTTAGCCCAGCCCCCCCACCCCCACCCCTGCTCTGGGGCCTTGCAGCTGGTGTCACTTATCTCATGTTATGGGTAGTATGGTACCTACTCCCTTGGTTCCCAGGCTCTGTGTCCTTGTTGTGTTAGACAACCTGCCCGCCTTGAAGGCTGTGATCTCGTGTTATGGCATGCCCCCCATAATCCTCAGGCTGTGTCCATCAATTAGCCAAGTCGTGCTAGACAGCGTGTCTGTTTCCAGGGACTATGTGAAACTCTGTGTGTGAAACCCAAGCTCTTAGAAAATCAATTAGCCCCTGCTGCCCATCTTCAACCATTTTAATGCATATATCTATACCTATAAGCCAATTCTCAAAAAACAGACCTTTAAATTAAATACCGTTTCTAAGCCAACAGTCTGGGTCTAGCACTTTTCACCAGCTTTGAGAATCACAATTACAAATGGAGGTGTGAGAAGAAATACGGTGTGCGGAGAGACTGAGAAGAGGAATTAAAGTAAACAATATTCAAAGGGGTTTCAGTCTCTTCGGAGCAGGGACTGTCTCTTATGTGGGGTTGAATACTGATGCAATGAGAAGGCTCCAGGGATGTAGACAGGCTCTGGGTTGGGGTCCCAAGATCAGAAGTTGTGGAAAGTGTTTAATTAGAGGTGGATCAAGCTGTGAGCTCCAAATCTGGGCATCAAATGCCTGTGTGCTTGGAGGATCTGGAGTCTGTTCCAGAAGGAGCAGGTGTTTTAAGCTACAGGATCCAGACTGACCTGGGATCCTGAATGCTACTTGAAGGTTTGTAAGAATCCAACTGCTGATTCAAACTAATTTGCAGCTTTAGTAATTGCAGGATAAAAGAGGCCAACTCCCACTGAGGTCCATGCTCAGTGCCAGGATGGTATGTGGATGATGACCATTGGTATTCCATTCAAATCTGAGAGTGGCTGGGTTTATCCCTACAAAAAGCGACTATATAAAAGCAAAGCCCTTGCCGTTTATTCCCTGGGCAGTATTAGCTTGTCCATCCTCATTGTGTTTGGGTGGTCTCTAAATGAAGATTAATGGCCAAATTCTTAGCCTGCCTAAAAAGCCAGAGTAAACAGCCTCTGCAAAATAACCAGTGCAGAACGGATATAATCCTCCTCCCCATCCCAAATCCAATGCATAGGGCAGCCGCTGCTTACAAAGACCACTTTTCTCCTGCATCCTCTGAGTTACAATAGGATCCCTAGTCTACTATACCTATCCTCCACCATAGGAGGGTCTGACTATTAGCATCTTATTGTTCATGGGCTCACTTGCACTCATCCACCCGTTCATGACTATTGTGATGTGGCAGTGCTGGTATCACTTATCACAGATACAGGCCTGGCACACAGGGGGTTAAGAACATATCTACACCACTGCTCAGAGACCACTGCATTTTCTGATTTGAGCTGGAATAAGTGGAGCGGGAATGAGGCATGCCTCACAACAGCATTCCCAACATAGGCTATGTGGGTCTTCACCTCTATCACATGAACTCCAGACCACTAAGGCAACCTCTGCCAGCAGCAGGAGGCTAATAGTAGTCCCTGCTATTTCGGCAAATACTGACAGCCCTTTTGTTTCAGAAACGGAGCCACTTTGGGCACGAATGGAAGAATAAAGTGACACGACTTCGGCCTCCCTTCTCAATGCTGGCACTCTGTCATGCCTAGAAGAGATGAAGAGAGCGGGACGCATGCTGATGATTTATTTGGCTGTGGCTCTGGAGGGTGTTATCAAGGCTATCCCTTCAAAGGGCTCCTTCGAAGTGACAGCCTTTTTTAACTTTAAAACTGAGGCCATGGAGGAGCCCTGCTGGTTTTTATTATTATTATTTCCTCCCCTTCCTCTTATTTCTCAGAATTGCACTATTCTTTTTGCAGCCTTCCCCATGTTATTGTACGTGGGCAAAGATATTTATCAATGAAAGGGGGCGGAAAGTCAGTTTAAAGGCAAGCGTGAGAGGCAGGTAAAATGAGTAACATTCACATGGAGATCTGGGGCCACCTAGTGCTGGCGGCCTTGATTGCAGCCTGGTTCACTTGTTTTTCCCAATGTTCGTCAGGAGCAATGTTAAATGGGAGCAGAAAATGCCTCTCTCTAAAGCCTCGCTGCTCCTTTGCCCCTCAGTTTCCCCAGCAGATGCAGACAAGTTTGTAGTATATATTACGGCTGTTTGCAAATGTGTTCCTGTGACAGAAAGCTGAGCCATCTGTTCTTTTCACCACAATTGGCATTTTTCTCTTTGCTTAAAGTGCAAAGTGTGTCTGTTCTCTCTATTAGCCCTGGGGCCTTAATCAATTGAAAACTCATTGAAGTGCAGGCTATTGTGTTCTGTTTGGTGGGCAGATCACAGAAGGAACACACTGCAGTGGTTGCAGACAGCTGTCTTAACATGAAATCTTCCACAAACCCCTCTGATGCTTACATTAGCACCAGCGCTCTCCTCCGCTAGCTTTTCCATGTTTTCTCACCGTCCCTGTAAACGAATCTTTTATCCAACACAGACAAAATGGTCAGGTCTTCAGCTGATATACATCAGCGTAACTGCACTGGGCACAATGAAATGATGCCAGAATTGCACCAGTTGAGGATCTGTCTCCAAATGTATATGCAGTAATGCATTTCTTCCAAGACAACACACAAAACTAAAAACAAATTCCCTTTGATGTTAAACAAATGACCAGGGTAACTAAGATATTGCTGTGCTTTAGAGGAAATGCTTCTGGAGTGCAAATAGCAAAGGAAATTAAATTCTGTTTTTCACAGGGCAACAGTCACAGAGTGAGAATGAGGGGGCTTCAGAGATCGTGGCTTGAATGTGAGCTCTGCAAATCAATGGTGTTGCAAGCCAGCAGCGATGTTAATAAAAAGTTATGCTTTGTTTCAGGCTGTCTACATGCTGAGTCTCAGGGGTTGTAAGCTGAATCCCTTTATTGGCGGAAGGGCTACTTTGAGGATATTTTAGCTGCTGATTCACAAGCACTGAAGTGAATCAGAGGAAATGGCACATCTCAACCAGGTGCATTTCTTTTCATTGCTTTTTCTGATACTAATGATAAATGGAATTGTTGGGAAAATGTGCAATTTCCTCACAGAGCCAATTAAGCAAAGGGGTCAGCTAGACAAGATGAAAGGTATAAAACTGAGTTCAGGCAATGGATTTCAGCTAGTGAAAAAACATACCCTCCTGGAATTCAAATGCTCCATGCTTCATGGGTATAGTAAGTTAGATAATTGCCCCCATTTTATAAATAAGGAAATCAAGGAGCAAAGGGGTTGATCACTTCTTTTTGGGAAAACAAACTAGGGGTAATGGGCATCTCAGCTTTTAACATGAATGAAAAGGGCCTAGTTTGCAAAAAGTGCCAAATCAAAACCCTTGGAAAGTCAGGCTCCTTGAAATCGCCACAGAGTGCCCAGTCATCAGCTACCTCTGAAACCTTGGAAGTAATTGCTCCAAGCCAGTGATTTCTGGCCATAGGCAACAATACCAAGTCCTGTACTGAGGGCAACAACATACTATTCTTTCACATGGCATTAGATTTTGGGCATTTATAGAACATCTTAATCCAAAAGTTCACTTAAATGGCAAGTTGAAAGCATTTGGGATGTAGCAGTTTAGACACCTTTATAATGTAAATGTATGTCTCAGCATTCTTTGGTAAAGCTTTCTGCAACTTCCCTTAACTACATCTCCATGATATACGTGTGACGATTGAGACTGCAGCCAAACCTGAAGGGGCTTCAGGGGGAGGGAGGGGACAGAAGGAAGAATTAACTCCATCCCTGCCTGGCTGCAGGCAAGCTGTGAAGGTGAGGCTGGGGCTAGCTCCAGCTGCAGTCTGCAGGGTTTGCCAGCGAGAGAAGAGGGGACAGAGGGAGGAATTTGCCTCGAGGGCCATGGCAGGCTAGCATCTGGCCACACCTTGCCTCTGCTCCAGCTAGAGAGCAGAGGGGAGGGGCCAGCTCAGCTTTCTGAAGCAGAGCCCCACCCAGCCAGAGAGCATGCTGGGATGTTGGAGGAGTCTGGTATAACTTAAACTAGGAAGTGGTCTGGGACAGACATTGTATAAACCTGTTTGAGCCAAATCAGTTAAGTCTGATACTACATTTAACTAGGTTTATCTCAGACCCGTTTCAGCCATTCTTAAACTTGTTTATGTGCAATGAATGTCTGTTCTGTTAGAGGTTTAAACCCAGTTTCTGATCACTTAAACCAGTTTTTGTGTAATGTCTGTCCCTTTGAGACCCGTCTGCTGGCACTTTATGTATTAACTTTCTCCCAGAGCTTGTTGAAAAAAACCCAGCTCCATCCCATCACAAACTACCATTTCAACAAAAAAGGATTTTTTGTGGAATTATATCGATTAATGATAACATTTCACTTCAAAGGAAAAAAAAACTGAAACAGTAGTGAAAACCTAAATAATTAAAAAAAAATGTAAACAGAATATTTTGTTTGACCCCATAATATTTGGGTCAGGAAAAGCTTCTGCAGGCAACTCAATATAAACTTCTTCAGAAGCATCTTAATGGTATTCTCCATTCCTGCAAAACAGTTGTAACATGAGTCATTTAAATCCATATGTAGGTAAATATACCAGCTCCAAAACCAGATTATCCATTTTGCAAAAGGTCTTGAAATTTGGAATAAAATTTCATCCCAAATTGGATTAAAAACAAGAATATGGACATGTTTCTAAAATTACATTCTTCCCTGTTCCATATACCATCCTGTAACTGGGCATGAACCTCAGTGGTAGTTGGCCAACCTCCGTTATCCTGCAGTTACTAAAGCTGCAAATTAGTCTGAATCAGCAGTTGGATTCTTACAAACCTTCAAGTAGCATTCAGGATCCCAGGTCAATCTGGATCCTGTAGCTTAAAACACCTGCTCCTTCTGGAACAGGCTTAACCAAGACTCCAGATCCACCAAGCACAAAGGCATCTGAAGCCCAGATTTAATAGATGTCATAGACATTAGGGGCTGGAAGACAGTTCATGAGATCAGAATCCAGTCCCCTCCCCCTCCCACCATAGGCATTAAGTCAGCTGGGATCAAGTGACCCCAGCAAGATACATGTCCACCCGTTTTTTGAAAGAGACCAGAGTAGGTGCTTGCACCACCTCTGGGGGGAGTTCGTTCCAGACCTTGGACACACAGGGAGCTCACAGATTTGGAACTCACAGCTCGATCCACCTCAATTATAAACTTTCCAAAACTTCTGATCTTGGGACCCCAACCCAGAGTCTGTCTACATCCCTGGAGCCTTCTCATTTCATCAGTATTCAACCCCACATAAGAGACGGTCCCTGCTCCGAAGAGACTGAAACCCCTTTGAATATTGTTTACTTTAATTCCTCTTCTCAGTCTCTCTGCACTCCTTATTTGCTCTCACACCTCCATTTGTAGTTGTGATTCTCAAAGCTGGTGAAAGGTGTTAGACCCAGGCCACAACCTGTCATCAAAAGGATCAGCTCAGTGTGAATAATGACAGAAGCACACCTTCAGGCATCCCCCTTTTCTTAAGTACGTAATTTTAGAAAATTTTCCATATTCTTGTTTTTAATCCAATTTTTATGAAATTGTATTCCAAATTTCAAGACCTTTTGCAAATGGATAATCTCGTTTTAGAGCTGTTATAGTCTTAAAAATGTAATTTCAGAACATTTTCCATATTCTTGTTCTCAATTCAATTTGAGATGAAATTTTACTCCACGTTTCAAGACCAAAATGGATAATCTGGTTTTGGAGCTGGTATATTTACCTACATATGGATTCAGATGACTCATGTAACAACTGTTTTGCAGAAATAGAGAACACCATTAAGATGCTTCTGAAGAAGTTTCTATCAAATTGCCTGCAGAAGCTTTTCCTGACCCAAATACTGTTTTCCCTAATTCAGCAATTAACACTGTCTAGAAACAGAACAATTAGATTTCACCTGTAGCGCCACACTCAGAAAGCTTCTCCATTTGCATTAGGAAGATGCAGAGGGAGTTATGTATTCGCAGAATCCAGGGCTTATAAAGATCCCTCCCTGCCTCCTTCTGCGAAAGTATAAATGCAAAAAAAAAAAAAAAAATGCTGCCCATTTTCAGTTTCTTTTAATTGTTTTGTTTTGACTGAGATGACTTATGGAAATGTAGATCTACAGCAGCGGGTGTGCAAGACTCCAATATAAATATTCCAAATGAGTAATGAGACAAGCCAGTCATACTGTTCTATTGAGATGCGCAGACTGTGGTGGCTACATGGGAGCTTTGCGGTGTAGATTTATAAATAAACACACAGAAACACATCAGCTTCTTGCTGTCAAGCATTTCCTATTGCTCCCCGAGTATCTACTTGAATGCAAGCATGTCTTAGTTCACTTCTTGTCCCACCTTCTTCATTAAAAGCTTCATGAAATACACATGGTCTTAGATCCAGATTCTGACCTCTTCTTTACTATTGCTTTTTTTTTTGCTGCTGCTGCTGTTGCTGTAGGGTTGTGCCAGGAGCTGTATGTACAAAAGCACAGTGAGACGGTCCCCATCTTGAGGAGCTTCTAAGAGCTCTGGCAATCGGCTAGAGAGTCCCCATCTTGAAGAGCTGAAAAGATCAGACCAACAAAAGGAGGAGAAGCAGCACAGACAGACAAAGAAAGTGACTTGCAAAAGTTTATGAAGAAGGTCAGTGACAGAATGAAGAAGGTAGGCCTCTACTTGAAACAGCATTATTAACTGGAAGAGGAAAATATGCTAATATCACAGATCAGCTTGTGATGCAAATCACTGAGAGTGTTTTATTTTGCTTTATGTGTTAATTTAAATATCTTCAAGTCTGGTGATACCAGATTTACCAAAAATACATTTAATAGATTTGATTGCCTATTCAGCTAAGTAACGTCAGGAAGGTAGTAATAAAAGGAAGGACACTGAGGACCAAACTTTCTGGTAGGCATGCCACAGATTAGCCCCACAAACTCCCGAAGTGCTACTGCTATCTGCTTCTCTTGCCCAATTAGCTACTCTGTTTCTGCTTTCATGCCAGATCTGCTGCTTTGCTTCCCGCTTCCCACCCTATCTGATTTTCTAGTGCCTGCCCCATCCCCTGTCTGCCACATGCCACACATGGGCTTCCTCTGCCACTTGTGCATGCATGCTGCAGGTGGGCCACTGCTGGTCTAGGCCAAGTACACTGTTTTCTGAAATCCATATAACTACATCTATGCTTACTTTGCCAATATTTTGTGCCCTAAACATGGGCTCCTATGCTTGACCTGTCCTGAATTCATAGATTTCATAGACACTAGGGCTGGAAGGGACCTCAGAAAATCATGGAGTCCAGCCCCCCACCCCACCCGAAGGGCAGGAAGTCAGCTGGGGTCATAAGATCCCAGCAAGATAAGCATCCAATTTACTCTTGACAGTGTTAATAGACCCTTAATGATGTCACTGTGACCATAAAAGGAATATAGAACATCTCTGGCCCTTTCCTTAGGTTTTCCAGAGAGATTAAAGGGTCTCCTGATTTGATTCGGATTCAGAGTTTTGGCCATCAGATTGGGCCGAATCTCTGCTGAATTGAATCAGGGACCGAAGCTTTACATAGCCCTAATACTTGGACATTTTAATTATACATTTACTGTCACAAAACCCCAGGATTCTGGCCTCTTAATCAACATCTTTGGTATCTCAAACCGAAGCCAGGTGAATTAGCCCACAGTGAACTCTAGGTTTAAAGCTAGTTTTAGGATCTCTATATGATATTGTAGTCTGCAATAGAGATATACCTATAAGCCCCCCAAAAAGAACTGGAAAAGAGAGGTGAGACTGAGATGGAAGGAAATTAAATAGGATATTGGAAGAAAAGTAGATTCTTAATTTGACCAGGATGCCAAATTATGAGGGTCAAATAATTTGAAGCAAGACTATTGAAAGGCCTGTAGAAAGAGATTGACCCAGATCAACTGTAAGGCATCTAAGTGCCATTTACTCAGGTTTTAGATATGTAAGGGTGTTTATACACATGCTCTGGGAGTGGAGTTGGGGGGTGCTTTAATTAAAGCGCCTGGAGCGTCACATGTATCAGCACCCCCACGCTGAAAAATAGCGGCCAGGGAGCTTTAACTAAAGCTCACAGAATCATAGAAGTAGGGTCAGAAGGGACCTTGTAGATCTTCAAGTCCGACCCCCTGCCTGGGCAGGAGAAAAAAACTGGGCTTAAATTATTCAGCCAGGTAGGCATCTAGCCTCCTCCTAAAGACCCCCAGGGTAGAAGCCAGCACCACTTACTTTGGAAGTTGGTTCCGAATTATAGCCGCCCTAACCGTGAAGTAGCTCTTACGGATGTCTAATCTAAATCTACCCTCCAACAATTTATGACCATTATTCCTTGTTATGCCAGGGGGCGCTAGGGGAAACAAACCCTTCTGGTCCCCCCCAGTGAGTTTATAGATGGTCACCAGGTCCCTCCTCAGCTTTCTCTTGTGAAGGCTGAACAGGTTCAGGTCCCACAGTCTTTCATTGTAGGGTCTGCCCTTTTGTCCCCAGATCATGCAGGTGGCCCTCCTCTGGACCCTCTCAATGTTGTCCACATCCCTCCTGAAGTGGGGTGCCCAGAACTGGATGCAGTGCTCCAGCTGTGGCCTGATCAGTGTTGCACAGAGGGGGAGGATCACCTCCTTGTCACTGCTTGAGATGCACCTGTGGATGCACGACAAGGTCCGGCTAGCCTTGCCAACCGTGACCTCACATTGTTGGCCCATGTTCATCCAGGTCTTGCTGCAGTCTTTCCCTCCCTACTAGCATGCTCACCTCACCCAAACTTTGGTATCATCAGTGAATTTAAACAGGTTCCTTTTCATCGTATATCATCCAAATTGCTGATAAAGCAATTGAACAGCACGGGCCCAAGGACCAAGCGCTGGGGGAATCCGCTGCCCACTTCTCCCCAGGTTGAATATGACCCATCCACCACCACCCTCTGAGTATGACCCTTCAGCCAAACTGACTGTGTAGGCATCAATGCCACAGTCACCCAATTTTTTAATGAGGATGGGGTGGGAGACGGTGTCAAAGGCCTTGCTGAAGTCCAGAAAGACCATGTCCACGGCGACACCTGCATCCAATGCTTTTGTGACCTGATCATAAAAGGCAACCAGGTTGGTCTGACATGACCTGCCCCTAATGAAACCATGCTGGTTGCCCTTGACCATCCCTGAGGCCGGCCCATCACAGATGTGCTCCATGATGATGTTCTCAAAGAGTTTCCCTAGGATTGAGGTAAGACTGACGGGCCTATAGTTGCCTGGGTCCTCCCCTCCTCCCTTTTTTAAAGATGGGGATCATGTTGGCTATCTTCCAATCATCTGGCACCTGGCCCGAGCAACATGAGCACTGGTAAAGCCACGCCAGGGGCCTTGCAATAACCTTTGCTAGCTTCCTCAACACCCTGGGATGGAGAGCATCTGGACCCGCTAATTTAAATGCGTCCAGCCCTCCAGAAGCTCTCTAACCTGGTTCCCCCAAGCTGAGGTGTGGAGGCATTCCCCTACAGTCTGTCTTGCATCATGGTGGGGAAGTCCCAGTCCCTGCACAAGAAAAGAGGTGAAAAATTGGTTAAAGAGGTCTGCTTTCTCCTCTGGCGCAACCACCAGATTGCCCAGAGGATCTTGCAGGGGCCCCACATTTCCCTGTGCTTTCTTCATCCTCCCTATATATTTGAAAAAGGACTTTTTGTTATCTTTGATTTTGGACGCAAGTCCTAGCTCTATGTCCGCCTTAGCTTTCCTGACAGACCCGCTACAGGCCCGAGCAGAGGAGGTATACTCCTCTTTGGAGATAGCACCCCCCTTCCACCGGTTGTATGCCGCCTTTTTGGCAATCAGGCATTCCTGTACACCTTTGGTGAGCCAGGGGGACTTTTGGGCACTCCTGCCCCCCTTGTTTTTTGTTGGGATGGTCACCCCTTGGGCCCTGAGTATTGTCTCCTTAAGGAATGACCACTCATCTTGGGCACTGAGCTCCCCTGCTCTCAAGAACCCCAGCGCCTCTCCCACTAATCTCCTCAACTCATTGAAGTTGGCCCTCTTGAAGTCTAGGGCTACTGCCTTGCTGCTGGCCCTTGACGCCCTGCTTTAACTAAAGCTCATTGAATGAGCTTTAGTTAAAGTACCCCCTTGCTGTTTTTCAGTGCAGGGATGTTGATACACGTGACTCTGGAATCTCCTGGAATGTGGCAATTACTACACTCCATCAGGGTCTATTAATTACAGCACATTGGAGCAGCTTCCCTGTATATGTATAGGTGCCCATTGTCATTAAACAATTGTATTCCACCATAGCCAAAATTCTGCAGTAGCGTCTAGATTCTTTATATACCTCCATCTTAATCTGCAAAGATTCCTAGATGACCAGACTTAGCCTACTACACATGATCGAAAAAATGATCCACTACAGTCACCTTGTTATTTAATTTCACATATGCTGTTGTGATCTTGTTGTCATACAGTGCGTATAAATTCTGTGTAAATACCCAAAATCCTTAATTGAAGAGAAAACATAAATAGAAACTGTTGATTATTGTGATACCTGTTTCTTGTCCAATTGTCTAGTGGCCAAGGCACCTACTGATGAGGAGTGCAACCTCGGTTCTGGGCCCACTTCATTTGACTACACACCTGCTTCTCAGCGTAGTGCCCTAACTATTAGGCCGTGCCTAATAATCAGGCTCAGGGCATCTTCCACCCCTTCTGTTGAAGCTGGCCTTTGAGGGAATGGGAGACCTAGATGCCTTAGAAGTGGAACAGGCTCGCTTTCTGCAGCCAAAATGCGTAAGTTTGAGGTGAGTGGCAGCCGAGTCCTGATCACCTTAGAAACAAAAAGGGATCTGGGGCACAGGCTTTAATTTGAGGGTAGTGATGTGAAAGGAGGGCCCTCTCTACTTTTCAGTCCTAGGATTACCTCTCACATGAATGCAGGTAGGTGAAATAATGTGGAAAAGGCATTTGCATATGTCTGTTGCTTAGCAGCTTCCTGCTATTCAGATATAGAAGTCTCCTAAAACTTGGTTTGGAAATGAAAAAGGGGGTGGAGTAGAGGCAATGTACAGGCAAAACAAAGTACTAGCAGATATTTCACCTGAAAGTGAGATGTCAGGGAAATGCTGTGCGAGAAGAATCTTCTTAAGAGCCTGGATAAGATAAAAAATTCTTTTTTGAATGTAACTTTGGAGGAATTCTTTGCAGCCAGCACAAAAAGTAAATGTTCCTTCAACTGCAAAGCAGTACACAGACCTTACACATACTGTATTTATAGCCTGTAACCCTAAGCCTTGTATTTGTGCCTCCAAAAGTGCCGGTCTTAAAAACTAACGAAGGCACTTTGAGTTTGATTCCCATCTATTTTGAAATGTTCAGTTTCTTCTGAAGCCTGAGAGATCAGGAGTGAGTGACCCAGTTCAGCTTAAACAAAAAATGGCCTCAAATTAAAGCTAAACTCAACCACTATTAGGATCAAAAAGGTTCGGACAACTTTTCCTCCTATTACTTTTCATGCTTCTAAAAAGGGGGAGAACATACAGTGGTCAAAGCACAAGATGTGGAATCAGGGAGCCTAAATTTTAGCAGTAGCTCTGCCACTGACTTACTTTGTGGTTTGGGGCAAATGTCTATTGCCTTGGCCTGAGCAATACAGCAGCCTACCCCAACCTGTCATCTCACCGCAGTCCCCAGGGGCTGAACAGGGCATGCTTAAGACCTCCAGCAATGCCTGAGTTTCTGCCTCCTTTCTGGAACCTAACTGGTGGGTTCACAATACCTGACAGGTAGGGATCTACCCTTTTCACAATTTCCATTTTTTTGCAGAAACCACGAAAAAAGGTTTCTGCAAACCCTGTGAAAATGGTGATTCCTGCAATTTTGGCACAGAGTCACCAGGAAAAAAAAAATATTGACTCCCCAGTGGGAACAAGCAGTCCTCAGGACCTGGCCTTGCATCCTGCTGGTGAGAAGGAGGAAATTGCCGGCATGATGAGGAGCAGCAAAGGTGGCAACTACAGATTTCTTGGTCCCTGACTTGGCTTGCTCTTGGACTCAATACGTGAAGGCCCAAATTGAAACAAAGGCAAAATCTGTAAAGACACCCAACTGCCCTGTTTTTCAGAAGTGTTGAACACCTACCACTCTCCTTGGCTTGAGGTCACTAGAAACTTTTGTGGCCAGCACTTGGTCTGTGACATGAAGGATGGATATCCCATCGATTTAGAACAGGGGAGACCTGCATTTAGCAATATGCACTCCAGCAGACTCCTTGTGTGGCTGTAGGCAGGTGACTGAAGGTCAGATAGAGGGGGTACACTGCTGCCTGTGTGGAGGACAGAGGGACAAAAAAGCGATCAAATCAAATCCCATTTCTGTGCAAAAATGGCACCATTCCATTTTGCCCTGAATTTTGAGGTCCTTTCCCCAGCCCAGTCGCAGTGCTGGGGAGGGGAACTGAGCCCGGGCTCAGTTCCCTTCTCCTGCGCTGTTATCAGTTTCCCGCAACCCGGTGGGAGGAGATGGGGAGAGCCAGGGCTGCGCTCCCTGCCACTGCTGGAAGCGCAGCCCTGGTTCTCCCCCGTCTCTCACCACCTTGCTGCTGACTGCGTTGAAACTCGAAACATTTAGAAACTTTCAAAATGTTTCAACTAGCCTTGTTTTGTTTTGAGGTTGTTTCGAAGCCCTTCATTTCAATTCGATTTCACTGCTTCGAGGTCGAAATGAGTCAAAACAGTGTTGAATCAAAACAGCCGGTGAAATTTCACACAGCACTAATATGTACATGAACAGGATGGGGTCTGAGTGGCGATCTCGAATGCAAGAGGTTGTTCTCCTGACTAGTCCCTTCACTTCGTTTTGTGAATTACTTTCACAATGCATGATTCTGTCAGAAGTAAATGTACTATTGATTGTTATTGATTGTACTATTGATTGTAAACCGAACATTTATCAGTCACTCTGCAAGAAATACAGCCAACACAAAAGGGAAAGTCTTATTCTAGATGAATGGAAAGCTACCTTTCATCAGGAGAAGTCTAATATTTGGGGATTAGCAAATTCGTGGGCTTTGAATCTAGAGTGAAGGGAATAATACATACTTTTGGCCTTGTGGACAAACCGGGAAAAAACAGATCGTGCATTCAACTATTTGTTGAATTTGATACAATTTAACTATTCATTAAAAAAAAGGGCTAGCTCTTTTTGAGCTCTTTGGAACCTTCCACAAAGCAGAGAGTGGTTGTAGCAGTAAATACATTGGTGTGCTTCAAAGGAGTAATGGGCTGGGAAGCAGTCTTGATATTCTCCAGAAAGCACTAAGGCCTGAATTTGAGGGGGCTAGTCTGGGAGATGAATGCTCCTATGGCCAGGTCTCTGCAGCGCAGCTCGGTTAGGGTGCAAGGTCACCCACGTACATCAGGGCTGTGCAAAGCTTTGGTCCCTGATTCAATTCGGCAGAGATTTGGCCCGACTCAGTTGCCAAATCTCCAAATCTGAATAAAATCAAAGGAGCCTCTCATCTCTCCAAATTGAATTGGAACCCTCCAAATTGATTTGGAAAGATTCAGCGATTTGGACATAGGCACAGCTTTAAATGTTTTTTCTACATACCTTAAGGTAGCAGGCGGCTTGTGAATGCTGCGATGTTGGAATGCATGGAGTGTCCCACGGGAGCCCGGGAGCCCCAGCACGCTTGGCAGCAGACCCAGAAGTGGACCAGAAGCAATTCTAGTCCACTTCCACGTTCGCCGCCAGGCATTCATGAGCTGCACTGGTACCTTGAGGTACACAGAAAACACATTTAAAGCTGTGTCTATGGCCAAATTGCTGATTCTCCAATTCACACTCGAATTTAATCACTGTCCACAATTCAGGCCGACTCTAAATCCGATAGGGCCCATTTCACACATCCCTAACGTACATCCCATTGCCCAGCTAGGGGCTCAGTATGCATAGTGTAAGGTCCTTCCCATTCTTTTGCCTTTAGAGACTGGACTAGTCTTGTGGCAGTGGAACAAAGGCTGTCGTTTGGTCTGGAAGAGAAGATCATGTGTTGCAGTTATTACAGACGAGCTCCTGAGATGCTGGCAGCTGGACACGTTTTCTAAATGAACACATACATTTCCCATGTGACACTTCTGTATGATAAAACCCTTCTTTGTTCTTTATTATCCAAGAGCCGTGTAAAAAGGTCAGCCTGTTGTGATGAGGAACACTCCAGCAGGGCTGTCAAAATGCACTTCATTTCAAATAGTCTGGAGCACTCTGAGAGCTACAGAGGTATTATCCATTTTGCAGTCAAAGTCAATATCATTATCTCCATCTAGCCATGCAAAAAAAGCAGTGGGAGTTTGGCACCTTAGTACTTTTAAGGATCTGGGCCTAAATCTCCTATGGACATGAAACTTGGGCTCGCCTGAATTTTACATCTGTGCCTTGGACAACACTGTTTCCCACACAAAAAAGGAAGGTTAACAACTAGTCTTAATATTGGTATTAGTATTTGTCAAATACTGGCAGAGTGAGCTACACTGTAAAAATTAGAGAGACATGTTCTTATTTTTTATGGTGTTTAGCAACCCAAAAAGAGCAAGTAAAAACACATGAAACACACTAGCAAACCAAATTCAGACTTAGGGTTTTGTCCTGGTGATAAGTGCAGCCTGCACAGAGCTACCTGAGCTAGCTGCAGTATCATTAGCAGTGTAACTACAGCAGCACAGAGCTCAGCATGGCCTGGGTTAAGTTGATCTAAATGTATCACTTGCATTGCAAATTCTAGGAAATAGGCTCTTGCTATCTGTACATGCAATACCTAGCTTATTGGCATCCTGATGTTGTTCCAGACCACTTGGTACTAACAGAAATGTAGGACTGGAATGTACTTCCTGCGTCATCAAGTCCAGTCACCTGCTTTCACAATATAAATAATAACAACTTGGATAAGGAGGGAGGTTCCTGGAGTCCTGCACAGCATGGGACATGGTGTGATGATCAAACAGTTTATTTTCTCACCTTCCGCATCATAGGATCTGAATGACTTCCAGCCATATGTCAAGTGATGTGGCTCGCATCTGTCACATATAGCTCAGTTTTCCTCTCATCTCCTCCCCAGATGGTGAACTGTATTTTTGTTTGCTGTATAAAAAAAATCCATTGCTCTGGGTTTAAAGTAGAGACGACAGGACTGTGAGGTACATCTGGGGCTTGGAGCAGAAGGTGGTGTAGGTTGAAATATTCCTTTGTTCTTGTGGGAGTTGGATAGGACAGTTTTGCGGGGGTGGGCAAGCCACTGGAACCATGGGAAAGACAGTATTTAATTTGGATGGCAACATTTTCTGCCGTGCCTGAGGAGCAGAGCCATCAACCACACGTAGAGTATGCCCTAGAGGAGGAGGCTTTATTCCAGCTCCAAAATTCTTGGGTTATTAATTTTTAGATTTTTAAGCTTATTATTTCAATTCTAGATTAAAAATACCCAGTCCTTTCTGAATGTTACTAAACCTGTGGCCTGTATGCAACTCATAGCCGCGAGAGATCAGACTAAAAAAAATGTATTGTGTGAAAGAATATTTAATAGAGGGGGAATACACACACATCTATATCTATCGATATATCAATATAGATATATCCGCATAGATATCGATATAGATATATCCTTATATCTATAGATAGATATATCTGTATAGATATCGATATAGATATATCTTTATATCTATAGATAGATATATCCATTCTCTTGCTTCAAGGCAGGATCAACTACACTCAAACAGATTTCAATAAACCACTAATGACCGATTCCACAGTCTCCCTAGACAATCTATCCCAGCACTTAACAACTGCAGCAAGAATGTGTTTTCTACTGCTAGACTTAAATCTTTCTTCTTGCCCTAGCCTCAGTTGACACAAAAAACAATTTATTACCTTCCTCTTCATAGCAACATTTTACATATTTAAAGAATGGTAGCACATCTCCCCTGAGCTTTCTTTTCTCTAAGCTAAACCCAGTTCCTTTAATCACTCCTCACAAATCATGCTTTCTAGACCTCTGGCCATTTTTTGTTGCTGTCCCCTGGACTCTCTCCAGTTTGTCCAAATCTCTTATGATGCATCACACCCCAGGCTGGATACTCTGCTCTATCAGAAGTCTTACTCCAGTTGCATAGGGTGGAAGAATTACTGCACACATCTTACAATGCTGCTTTATATACATTCCAATGCAACGTTAGTTTTTATTACAAAAGTATGATATCGTTGACTCCACCTTTCACCCCTTACTGGCATAGGTGGGCAGAGAAAGAGACAAGAAGATAATAGTGTAAAATGTACGTTTTACTGAACTGGTAGTTTAATAGAATTCCTTTTTCACTGCCTTGTATCACGTGTACCCAATTTTCAACAGTGCAAAGTATGTTAAACAAATTGTTCTCATTTTCCACCAGTGCAAACAGAAATGGAGATTCAAACTTCTTTCAAGGCTGGTGAATATCCCGATGTCCTTCAGTTGTCAGAACGTTCCCTTCCTCTGAGTGAATCTCAGTACTGTCATTTTCCTGCATTTATCAGCAGCTTCTTCCTTTGCCAAGTTCCACAGACAAAAAGCTTTAAGAAACTTTATGACTTATCTGACACAGGCTTTCATTTCTCAATTCATTAAAGGAAAGTTGTGCAGTGGGAGGAAGATAAAGGGGAGTTCTAGATTCGGTTAAAGTATATGAAATATTTTACAAGATCTGAAAGGTTTGGGAACTTTTAATTGATTTATTGGATTTTATATATATTTAAAAAAAAAAAATCTTCCCATTTTCATTAGCCACTTCCCTCCTGCAATAAAAGTCTAAGTTATACCATTGCCCTGACACATTTTACATCTGTGCAACTAACCTTTACATTAGTGTAAAAAGGAGTGAATAAATGGTGTGCAGCCTTACACCCATATAGATCTAATAGATCTATAGATTATATTACACTCAAATCTAATGCAGAAGTACCTCATAAAAGTTAGGGGTATAATTACACTAGTGTATGTTACAACAGTTCAGGTATGGGACATCTGTAGCTTACCCTGGGGTAGCTATTTGCTCTAGGCAAGTACACTATCAACTGCTCCCCATAGTGAGGCATTGTAATAGTGCCTACTATATGCTTCCAAGGATGCTACAATCCTGTAATAATACCCCAGGATAGCTGCATGTCTGTTCACTCCAGATCCCAGTGCAATTTACAGCAGTCTGCAAAGCAAATGTAAATTAGGCATGTGTAAACATATCACCTCTCCGAACTCTGAGCACAGTGAACAAAGATACCTCTCCTGACATTGCTTCAGGAGGAGAGGGATCCCAAATCTAATCAAGTAGGCTAACTGGAGGGAGAGGAAAGGGATGCATGGACAGAGGAGTGTACAAATGCAACCCTAGGGCGGGAGTGCCAGAAGCAGGCTTAGATCACTGCTTTAGCCCTACCACCCTGAGCAGACCCCATAGTCAGAAGTGTCAGGGGGCTGCAAACTAGGCTATTGGAGTAGCCAGGGAGCATGGAAGGGCACAAGAAGCATGGCCAGACCCTTTATTTTCTAGTTGTTCCTTCTTGAAAGCTCAGGCTTATGGGCTCAGGCTTGGAAAGTGTTGCAATGCAGTGTAGCGAAAAACTGGTTTCATGTGGAGGAAGATCAAGACTGGATGTTTTAAGCAACAGTAGCACTTTCCAAAGTGAAAGGAAAATAACAGAGAACTCCAGGTGTTCTCTGGAAGAATTTGGACATTCCTTAGTGATTTGTGAGCCAGGAAAGTTAGAGCTGGTGGAATGATGCAGACAAAAAAATAACCCAGGAGAGAATTTTTCATCCACTGACAATGAAAATACTGCATTAGCCAGACTATTTGAGCAGAGTTAAGTTCAGCACGGTTCCATCTCTTTAAAGTTCCTCCTCTCTTGTAGGGAAGTTGTTCCTCTTGCATAAAACAGGAAATAAATAGTCAGACTTTCACCTCTGTTTTAATGAAGGCTTAATAAAGTGTTTAAGTGCAAGCTGAGCTCTTTGGAAGAATGGGCCCATGTGAGTTCAGCCCACAGGCCAGGAGGAATTTTAAAACAGAACATTTTCAGTAAGCACGGCCTTTTTCTTTCAAAATGCACCTATATTTTCACATACATTTCCTAGTGAAGCCACTTGCAAAACCAGCACAACACCTTTTGTAAAAATGATGACAACATTTGTTTTGTGCTTTTTTCTTCTTCTTTTTTTTTTTTTTTTTGAAGTGCCCGATTACAAAATTTTCACTAATTTTCTTCCCTCCCCCACCCCCGCAGCTACTAAGTAACAGTGAAATGAGGTGATCCTAAGTAAATCTACATTCCAAACTGTTTGAAGTTGGAGAGACTTGAAAGGGTTTGGATGCTCCAAAGCCGTTGAAAACTTTTCAAAAAAGATTTCACAGATCAGGAAAGACTAAGGAAAAAAGATGCGAGTCTCCAGCCTAGGAGATGGAAGAGGCACAGGTTCTCCAGAAAGTTAGAACTGTTTCTGTGTTTGTATTTCTCCTTATTACTCAGGAACTTGTAATGTTTACAAGTAACACATATATGCATCAGGAGAAACAGTAACAGGGCTTTTGTACCTTCCACAATTGATTTTTTGGTTTTACTTTGTTTTTAGTTTCACAATAACTTCCTTATCTACTGTTGTTAGATGTCACATGGCTGGATCTACTGTTGTTGTTAGATTTACATACTGTTGTTACATGTTGCACCAGAACCATCCCGTCTCCTACCACAGGAAGGACCGAAGAAAGATTATACTGTACATCTGTTCTGAGAACTATAAATCCATCTTGTCTCTTGGAAATAAATGGGATGTGGCTGAAAATCAAGTAGTTACAATATATTGCTAAGGTTAACAGATTTTAGATCAAAAGGCAGAGAGCTTTTCTAGCATCACGAACTAAACAATATTAGAAGGGTCATATTATCCAAGGGATAAGCTGCTTTGGAGCAATTGTTCTATTTAAGTGTATCATAATATTTTCCATGCAGAGAGGGGAAAAACATACTTTTAGTCACTAAACAAATATTTAAGATTAGCAGAAAATAGCAAATGTTAATTATATGTCTCTATGGGATACTGGCTGCCTTTTTGTCCTGTGTATGGCCAGCCCCCAGCATAGTGAGGTTCTAGTCCGTAATAATAAAAGGGCCTATAGCAATACAAGTATCACTTTAGACGGCCAGTAAAGGGAAACCATACTGTGTGCATCTCTTCTGCCTGCTGCATCAGAGTCAAATACAAATGGCATATACTTAAACATTTAAAGGTAAGATTGCAAATAAAATAGTCATACAGTCACAGCGATATATACTCCATCACATACAAACAGGGTCCTTATGGCTAGAAAATGAGTTTTCCATGATGGTCATTCACAAAAACAGTGGAACCTCTACCGCTGACCCATCACATTCATAATAGGTTTGGATGACATTCGAAACATCGTTCCAGCATCTCGTGACACTTATGGAGGTGGCAAGAAATTATTGGCATTCTCATTCACAAAACAGGGAACTGGGATACTCAGCAATAAAGAAACCCATTCTGGTCACTTCTTCAATCCCTTTGTTCATGTTTGGAGCCATAAGGAGGTCATGAGAGGGCAGAGGAGGATTCCCATGCTGCAGGGGCTGCAGTGGGCAGGCACAAGGACCTCTGCCCTGCAAGTCTGCACCAGTCCATGCTATGAGAATACTCAACTGTGGGGCAGCTGCGGGGACTACCATAAATTAGACCATTGGGGATGCTCCAGTTTATGCTGGCATCTAGTTTGAACACTATAGCAATCCAGCATTCAATTATCACTAAAGAGCATAAAGCCACTTGTGTCTCCAAGTAGACACTCGTGTTTTGTTTGCTGAAAGTCACAATAAAAGAGTCTCTAAGGGACTTGCTTGGTGTCATGAAAGCAGGAACTGAGCCCAGATCATAAGCACAAGAGAAACCTTTTGTGTGGGATTATAATCCCAATCAAGTTTCCAGAATAGTTATTCATCCACGTAAAATGCTCCTGCAATTATTAAATCAAGCACTGTTGTGTGATTTCCAGTTCCCTTTTGGTTTGGGGAGAGAATATAAATACTTGCTAGAGAGTTTTGCATGGTATTTCTACTTTGTATATTCTGGTGATGTGTTAGTTCAAGACTAGGTTACTTTTTTCCTCCCATGGAAACATATGTCATCAATAGTCCTGGCTTCTAGTTTTCCAACTACTGGTCTGTGTGCGGTCTTGCACCTTATTGACTGCCTGTGCCATTTTGCCCTATACCTGTATATTTTCTTCTACACCTTGTTTGGGAATTAAAAAGAATGAAGAATAATGTTTAAAAATGAAAGAGCATTTTGTGCATGTGAGATCACTGGAAGAAAAAAATGTTACCGCTTCAGAAGAAGTGCACTAGACATAAAAGATCTGAGGTGACATTTGGGATGTGATGCTTTCTACAGTCTGCAGAGGAAAAAAAAAAAATAGAGCAAGGTTAGCAGAATATTCTTATTAACTCGGCTGATATTTCCAATGCACCTGTTGACATTCTTCTGCCAGCACAACGAGGCTGTATGGCTGAATGCTAGCAATAGCATCACCTATCAGAATGCTGTCAGACCCAAGTTACTGGAGCCTAATGATGTCTGAAAGATCCCATCCTCTTCATATGGCAAGCATTTTGTAAAGTATGTGCACAATCAAATCTGTTCCAGCTAAACTGCAGATGGTACAAGATGCTTTTGTTGTCCTTGACTCTTTTGCAAAACAAAGTCAATCCCACAATGCTATGTGGGGATAGGAGAAGCATCACTGTGCTTTGCTTGTCACTAATTTCTAGGTGTGGGTGAACAGAATCCATATACCATAAAGGCACACAGACGGGTCAACCAGGCAGAGGATGCTTGCTGCTCCTACTGGACACAACTGAAATAACATAGAAATGTGTTTGAAAGTGAATATCATAAATCAGGGGTGCTCTACCCCACAGCCTGCATGCCAGAAACAACCCGTGAAGCCATGTCATCCAGTCCATGAGGCTCCCCAATGGTCTGGAAATTTGGTAGTGGCATTAATTTCCACACCCTTGCTGCCAAAATTACCAGCCCTGTGGGGAGCCCTCCAGGCAGGATAATGCAGCCCAGCATGCCAGATCTTGCCAACAGGTGGCTGGGTCCAAACATATGGGGATCCAGGCATGTGGGGTCAGGCTAACACAAGGCCAGGTCTGGGTGCATACAGTTGCACCCACAAACTAACACCATGCACTGACCCTCACGCCACTGTAGCCCAAGAGGCCGGTAAGCTGGACACCACTGCTGTAAACTATAGCCCAAGTATGCCAATAGCTAGGCAAGCATTAGACAGTCGAAAAAACTGAATATCATAAAAGGCAGTCAGACATCCCTTTTGCTAAAGGGAAGTATTATTATAAATGCAAACAACAAGAGACTACTATCAGGTTTAGGCAGATGTGTGTGGGAACTGATATAATGAATTCATAATCTTGAATTATATTACAGGCTGGAATGATCTAGTTGGGGATGGTCCTGCTTTGAGCAGGGAATTGGACTAGATGACTTCCTGAAGTCCCTTTCAACCCTAATTTTCTACGATTCTGTGATACAGTAGTTAGAAGCTATCACTATAACTATGTGGGTATTGATTTTTTGGTTCACTGGCCAAAGCAAAAAACCCCACAAAACCATTTCATATCATATTAACTCCAACTGCATTTTTTGTTTTTCAGTTGGAAAAAAAATGACAAGCAAGAAAAACTGCTTCAAGTCGGATAAAACATTTTTTGACGTGAATGGATCTTAAGTAAGGTTATGTGGCAGGTCAGTAGCAGAACCAGCAGAAGGATCCATGTCACAGTAGTATCTGGGAGAGGTGGGAGCAAAGGAATTGTAGCATCACTCACTAGCTCCAGAGTTGCAAATTCAAGCCTCACTTTGGATGTGTCACAAGCCAACCCCAGCTGACTCAGCTCTAAGTTGGTACCTTGTTGTTCAGTCTGAGTGGTCAAAGCGGATGGACTTGATGCTTGCCGCATCACTCCCTTGTGTGCTATTGACTACCAATGTGCCTTATTACTGAGAGTTATTACAGACTTTGGACAGACCTTTGACCTTGGGTGCCTCAGTCACACACCAGCAGAACCCTGTGCTATAAACCTGTGGCATATTTAACTGTCTTTGCTTAAGTACTCCATCTGTCTTGAATCCTAGTCCTGGACATACTTGACTCTGCTGCACTGAACTCAAGCAGCTCTGGCAGAAGGAAGTGGCATTGACATTGGTTAACTAGAATGTTCCTGTAGTCCAGAGATTCCCCTATTACCCTTGAGTCTGCTTTGCCAAGCCTGCTTAAAAGTACCCTAAGCATCTTCCGAGTTGTCTTAGTCTCTAAGCATACGGCCTATTTTACTGCCTCTTGTCACATACATTATTAAATTTGTCTGTTCCCCAAGTGCTAAGTTGCCATTATCAGAAGAAGGAGAAAGAACATTGCTGCATCACCCTGTGGGAAATTTAATCTTGAAATGTTCCTTAAAGCTGTAAATACAAAATGTCCCACAATTGCTGCCAACAGCCCTGTTGTTTCTGATGCTTTTTTATGTTCTGTTATCACATTAGATATTAGCATAACAATTGAGTCTCCAATGATCAGTGCAAGTCTAGGAAAAGCAGGTGGTCTTTGTCTGAAAGCTCAGATATGCTGGAGACAATGAATTAATGATCTTCCTTTAAAGAGATAGGCAGGCTTAATAGGCAGCCTCTCATTTCTCTGTATGCATCTAATGGTGACACACAAAAGACAAGGCAAATAATGCGGAACTCTGCTGTTCAATCCAGCAAAGGATGATACTGGTAAATTACTCCAGTTAATGCTAATGTTTGCCAAGGGACTAGCACTGATGGTACACAGTTGCCAAAGTAATTAAATAGAAACTGATGCGATGGCTTTGCTGGGGATGGTGTAGTTGGTACTCTCTTTTGGAAAGGGTGACACAGGCAAATTCTGTTATTTCTATTTCTCTAAATTCCCAAAGTAACCCAAACTCCAATCACTAGGACGTTCAGGTACAAATTCAATTCAGTGAATACAAATTAGCTTCTATCGATGCACAGACACATCAGCACCAGGGCTCAATTCCTTAATTGTCTATTAGTGGCTAATTAAATCAAATTTCCCATCACATTCTTGAAGCGGTAATGAGCATGGGTTGACAGTCCCATGCAGCCTTCAGAAAATGTCTATTATATCAAGGATCACTTGCAAGGGAAAAGTAGTCTCTTCATCTGGAATTTTGTCAAAGAAAAAAAATAGCTAAATAAAAATGGAAACTTCTTTATTTCCAGTGTGTGCTTCATTGTCCTAGGTCAGTTGTCCATCTTTAAATTAATACATTATCAGTTAACACCTATCATCGTTTTCTGGGTATAGTAGTTATGGAATATTAACTCAAATTAACATCACACACACACACGCGCATGCACGCACGCATGCACCAGCCATGATGGAAACTCACAGCTAGAAGCTGGATCATCTGAAACTTGCTCTGTTTCTTGAAACTCATGATCAACAACCTGCCTGCCTCCAGAGGGAATCTCCACCTGCCTCTGGATGATAGTCGTGAGTAAGCTACCTGAGATCTAGTTAGATATACAGCTTGCAGCAACTCAGATGCATGATCAAAGGCTACCATGTGACTTTGCTCTAAGGGATTTCTCTGATATTGCTCTACCCTGTACCCTATTCCAAACCTACTCCTTGTAACCAATAGAGTTCTCCTCTGTACCTAGCCTGGGGGATTTATTGGGAGAGGGGCTAGATTATGCTTTGGTTCAGCTGACTAAGGGAGACCACTATTTGTGCTTCAGAAGGAAGGAAGCACCCCACAGTTCTTGCAGTGGGTCGAGTACCCTCAAGGACTACTAGGCCTGTGTTTCCCAGAGGGCACAGGTCCAGAATCATTCCAGACTCTGGTTGGTGGCAGCGTTACCCCCGGGCCCGTGGGCGTGTTCCAGGAAGAGGGCCAGATGTGAGGTGCCCCCAGGGAGGCACTCAGAGCCTGGAAGGTAGTCCTACACAGTGGTGTGTGGAGGGCCATATAGATAGATAGAGAGCGTTAATATTCCATAACTTATAAAAGATATAATAGCACCTAGAGGGCTATATAATCACATACATTGCTTTGTTCATCTTTTATACAATATATAAATAATGTTCCTGTAATAATAACTCCACCCAGATTTTAAACTGTAATGTCACCCAGAACTATTATACTTGATTCTTTTGCTCGTTTTGGATAGTACTGTTGCTTTACTTCATGAAATAAGATTCTACTCTTTTTAAGAATAGTACAGTCTACCTTTGCATGCAGTTTGTCTAACATTATACAGCAAACAAACTGCTGGAAAGATGCTATTAGTCATGGCTATTGACTATGTCTGGTAGAAAAATTTCCACCAAAAATCCTGTTTAATGGAAAACTGGGTTTTGAAGTGTGTGTTGGGGGGGGGAGGGAGGAAGGTTGTTAAACTCAATCCCTTCCCCCCACCCCAAAAGCATTTAAATCTAAAAACTCTTTCAATGTGGAGACACTGCTGTGGTGTTTCATGGGTGTTGTAGCTTATTTGTCCCATGTCTCTTGTGCCCACTTTGGGCTGAGTTTCCCAGCTGTCATAAAGCACTATGACCAGTGATTCCCATGGTATACCACTTTTCTCTCTCTCAAAGAGGAAATGGTTGTGAGTCATCAGAAATATATTCAGACCAGGAGACTTGGCTTATAGAAGAGACTGATAAAACACAACTATAGTTCTCATTGGACAACACGAAGAATTTCTAAATCAACACTGTTCCATTTGGAGCTGAATTGTTTGCAAAAATTAAATGCATGTTAAAAGATCCATTTTTTTCCTTGACAAAAACATTGTTTTTGAAGCACTAGTTATTTGGTTGGTATAAACAACAGATGGGCATGGACCATTTTTAGACTCAAGATAATGTGGCAGGTTCAACGATATATAATTTGCTATCTTTGTGAAAATGAACATGTATACATAGTGTACTAAATCCATATGGTGCCTTGCAAACATGTAGTGCGTTTCTGAAGCCTATGCTTAGGTCAACTCGTTCTTAAATAAATTGTTCTATTGACATCAATAGGAATATAACCTCATTCAACACTGCATGAATTTTGCCCATATTTGAGCAATAAAAATTCCCTGTCCTGAAGAATCTAGAATATCACCCTTTAACATTTAAATATTATTTAGCTGCCTTCTGGGTGGAAAAGACTCTAGTCTTATATTTTCAGAGGAAGGGCAGGGGCAAGGCAGCAACAAGAGCCACTTCCATGTAGTGATCCCTGATAACGTCTCTGATGGCCAAAAGTTCCCGAATCAACAAAAACACCAAAGCACACAAAGATAAAGATGCCAACACTGTTGTTGTCATGTGAAAGAAGAAGAGGAAGGGGAATTCTGTATAGGATGTACTTTGAAGCAGAGGGGTGGTAGACATCATGCACCGGATTGAAAGTATTTAAAGATTTAAGCATGAAACACTGGGGTTTTCAAAAGTTGACTTGGAAGAGATTTTTAGACATATTTAGGATCCCAATCCCCATGTTAGAACTGCATGAGCTTTTAATTTTCCTCCTAGGCATTTATCTATATGTTTAGGTGCCTAAATGCTGTTAAAAATCTGGCTGCATGGATTTAATTTAATGTTTACTGGAGACAGTAAAACAATGGTCACACATGGGGACATCTAGGAGAATATAGGTAGAGAAAAAGGACATGTAATGATGCAGCAACTCCATTACACTGGGCAGACCTTGTCCCCTGGACCTTGAGCACCAAAACTCCTACCGCTACTGTCTGGGCTAAGGAAGACACTCTGTTACTAAAGTAGGAGCTACTGTACTTTGCATCAGTTTTTCACCAGTCCCAAGGGGCACCCCATCCATTACAGGACAGGAATGCCTGGGTAAGGGTGAGTCTTTACCCTCCATCAATGCCAACCTTATGAAGGAACACCTTGAGAGTTGTCCTTGAGAGGCTGGACAACTTCAAGTTAGCCGGCCCTTATGGTTTACAGCCCATGGTACTCAAGGAGCTCTCTAGCATCATAGGTCAGCCCCTCACATGGATCTTTGAAAACTGGCACTCTGGTGTAGTACCTGAAGATTGGAAGAAGGCCAATGTGGTGCCTATCTTCAAGAAAGGGAGGAAAGTGGATTCAGCAAACTACAGGCCCATCAGCCTGACCTGTATTCCAGGGAAGGTCTTAGAAAAGATTATCAAAGAGACCATTCTCAACAGATTGGCTGATGGCAACATCCTGAGGGATAGCCAGCACAGGTTGGTTGTGGGTAGGCCTTGCTTGACCAACCTCAGTGGTTGATGGAAGTCAATTGTCATGGTGCGCTGTGACCAGTGGAGCTCTTAAAGGCTCTGTCTTTGAGCCAACACTATTTAACATCTTCATTAATGATGTGGACATTGGTATCAGAAGTGGACTGGCCAAATTTGCTGATGACACCAAACTTTGAGGTAAAGCATCAACACCTGAGGACAGGAGGCTGATCCAGGATGGCCTTGACAGGAAATGGGTGGATGAGAACCTGATGGTGTTTAACACTGAAAAATGCAAGGTTCTCC
>NW_017728939.1:1870139-1877280 GCF_001723895.1 Crocodylus porosus | reverse complement strand
TTCAGGCTGGACATAAGGAAGAATTTCTTTACTGTCCAAGCCCCCAAGGTTTGGAATAGACTGCTGCTGGAAGTTGTTCAAGCACCTTCTTTGAATGCCTTCAAGAGACATTTGGAGGTCTACCTTGCTTGGATCTTATGATCCCTACTGACTTCCTGCCCTTTGGGCAGGGGGCTGGACTCAATGATCTTCCGAGGTCCCTTCCAGGCCTAATGTCTATGAAAATCTAATGTCTATGTAAGGTGGCATTTATAAGCTTTACCACAATGTAGTAACATGACATGCTATAGTGACCTGGCCTACTGGCTTCTGATGTAGCAGTGTGTTGGTTGGAGGGTGGAATAAGTGTCTGATCCTGCAGAACACAAGCATTATATGGAAGCAGAGAGACCTGCTCTCCCAAAGAAGAAAAGAAAAGTGCATCTGTTACATCACTTTTTGGGGAACTTTAATAATGACTTTTCTAGTCAAGGTCACCAAGTTCTAAGCTGCTGATATGTTCTCTACCATCAAGCCTGTTCCCTGTCCCTCTGATGTTAATTGAATCTTTTGATCCCTATCATGCCCTTGCAACACCAATAACAGAAACATCTGGCACAGCCAGCACAAGTGCATCCCAGCCCTGGTTCCAACAGCAATTTGAAAAAAAAAAAGCCAATTATGTGTAATTGAATTCAGTAAACTGAATTATCTCACTATTAAAGTGGTGCTTTTTTTTGCTTTTTTTTTTTTTTTTTGGATAGTGGGGCATTCGAACTATCAAAAGCATTAATTGATTCCTCCCCTCTTTCAAGTGCTTTCTGTACAGTGTTTCCATTTGAGAGCTACAACCTTTTGTTCACACAGGGAGTTTGAATTATACAGCCTGTGTTTATATCCCTGCGACTCTATTCATTCAGGTTGGTATTTTCTCCCTCTGTTTGGTGTTTAACTTAAACACAAGCTGAGGCTCCTACAAAACATAATGGAGAGTTTATTTCTTCTTTCTTGTCCCTTTTGTTATTTTGAAAGTGTAATTTACCCAGAGGGAAAGGAAGGGAAGTACTCTGAATCCGATTCTTAGTTACTCTGCTTCTGTATTTGGGAGAGGGACACAGGGTTGAAGGGCAGAGATAACTTCAATCATCCACTGAGCAGTCCTTGTTATGTGGCTGTGAAAGTGCTTGACTTGCCTAGAGTAATTTAGAGCAGCATCAAGGCTGCTCTAACTCACACTCTGCTTCCTATGGCCTTTTCTGGACACAAGAATAATGCACTGCCTCTAGCCATGCCTCAGGAGGCCCTCTGGTCCACCTGTAATGCTGAGATTATAAAGCAGTTCTGTTGTAGACCCTTTATACCAGTTTCAAACCCATCGGAGAGAATGTCTTTTTGCTGGGATTGGGGGATGGTATTTAGGGAGCTGCATTATACTAGACTAGCAAATGAGTCCCTAACGTAACTCTGAATCAGGCTCTCAGTCTTTTCCTTTTCAGCTTCCTAAACAAGACACCATTATTAAGCACTAGAAAAGGTGACTGTGAGAATCAGTCAGGTTCAACAAGTTATTTAGGCAAACTGGGAGGATTATGTCACTTTGATAGGCAGGGTTTCATGTCAGAATGATACTATTGGCATTTTCTTGCTTTGAATCAATAGCTCCTAAAGGATTTCAATTTGAATTCTGAAAGGGTAATTCAATCAAGAATTTGAAAACACAGGGCATTCTTAAGATTAAACTTTAAACGGACTTTTTTTTAAATATTTTTTTTTTGTTAAGAAGGGAGAATAACTTCCAACATTTTCTTCAAGTTGGACGTCAAGATTTAATTGGTCCCAGTGCTATTAATAAAGTATTTAATTCTGCACCCCTTACTCAATTCAGACTTGATTTTTCTCTAAGTAATACAAACTTTATATTAGTATGTCCTCATTGTCCACATCCACACAAGCACAGACATTTTTTTTCCCAGGGACAAAAAGCAGCAGCACACCTTGTGCCACTGCTGCTTGTCCCCAAGGAGTACCTGTGCCATACACACTCTGGCACGAAGCAGGTTACCCCGGGTGGAGTAGGGGAGGCTGGAGCCTTCATTTGCCACCCCACTTTTTTTTTTTGCGCAGGTTTTTTTGACCCCAGGATCTCCCAAAGGTCACCCTCCCCCCCACCCATGCTTTTACCTCGTGGTGCAGAGAACACCTGAACGTGCAGCTCATGGCACCACAGCTGAGCCAGCGCCACCATATACTGCATGACCATGCTTGTCTGGACACAGCTATTGGCATTATGGATGGACCTCTTTCAGGAAGCCCAAACCCCCAGTGAGCAGCTCCCATATGAAACCCCTGACCGCTGACTTCAGTGGATCTCTACAATACCAAAGAGTGCACCTGAGCACAGAATCTGGGCCCAAACCAGAGACCTGCAGCCTAAGAAAGCCCGACTGTTAGAAAACGTCTGTTCAAATGTCAATACAGCTTAATGGAGGAGTTCATTGGGGCTTTTAATTGGGAAATATGGAGGAGAGTCTGGCTACTGCCTTTAATTGCAAAGAGAAGGTGGCTGGGATTTTCCAAGTGGCCCATGGAAAACAAGAACCCAACTCCTATTGAAAGTCAATAGGAATTTGGTGCTTAACGCTCTTAGGTCCCGTGGAAAATTCCAGCCTAAGGCACTTAGGTATTTAGACATTGCATCCCATAAGCACTGCAAAATCAAACAACCGAATCTGAAAAAGCTATTAGGTCCCTAAAGATGGAGGCAGTCATTTACTGAGACTTAGGGGAGCGCTAAGCAGATTAGATACCAAGGTCTAGATTTGTCCTATTCTACCTCTTATAGATTAATCATGTGATTAAATGCTTCATGCAGTTATAGTTTACACAGGACTGAGTTTTTCTCTGCTGTGCATTCTTGGAAGCAATTCAACACCATGCTACAGGCACCTGAGTCCACTTAGGCACTATTGTATTTAACTTTTGTTATGGATGCAAATCAGCACAGTGTAAATCCCTGAACTTGTAGCTGACCAAAGCCAAAGCCAGTGTGGGCATAACGTATGACTGACCTGTTCCTCAGCACCTTAGTGATAAAAGAACCTTTCCAGGACAGGGTAGAGCTGGGGGCTAGGCTTCTAGACCAAGTCTGGAGAGAATTTGAGCCCTCACCTCTTGCATCTTGAACAAACAACCTAATTGCAGGCCACAGGCCAGGGAGGACTGAGAAGACCTTCTTGAGGGTAGACCACTGTCCAAGCAAGCTGAAAAGCATCCCAGGGGAAGAAGGGAAGAAAACAAGTAGGAACCTAACTCTGTGGGAGGGAGCATATCTATGGGAGGGAGTCCTTCCTTCTTTCCTTGTTCATGTATTTTGCAGTAAGTATAAAGAGCATTAGGGTGGACAGAAGGCTTCTTCATCAAGTTCTTCACCTCTCTGAAGCTCCCAAAGGAGCTGGCATTGCTGCCTAGACTGCCTTGTTTGGAAAGCTTTTCAGTGGCCGTTCTCATTTCAGTATGGTAGGTGAGGCATATTGGAAGGCCAGATCCAAAAGCCGTAACAATAAGGAACGTGTGCCTATGGTTAGAGAAAGGCAAAGAAATCCTGGTGGATTGATAGGAACAAGCCTCAAACTCTCAGATTCTTTTAAGAAAATAAGGAAGCTGGCATTTGTACAATACGCAAGGCCTTCTCCAACCCTCTCTCTCTAGACTGCAGTCCGGTGGGATACTGACTTTTTCCCTTGTCAAAACTCCCTCACTGTGCATCCTCATGCAGGAAGGTGGAGTGAGCCAGGGGCAAGGGGATACACCCCAGTGTACTTGCGTCCCACTTTAATTCCTGGTCCACCCAAAGTTTAAAAACCAACTGTGCGGCAGTCGCAGCAGTGTTTTTAGTCAGGCAGTGTTGAGGAAATTCCTGGCTCATAATCTACCTGATCCCTTCTAAACTCCTCATTCCACAGATGTTAATGCCCCTCTCTTCTTTTTGAGAGTCTTGATGTTCCACCCATCAAGCTAGCCTTTGTTCAGCAACTTGATTGTCTGCTAGCTGCTCCTGATAATGAAGCTCCTAATTTCACAGCCCTGCAGATTGTTTTTAACTTGTTCCAATAAAGTTACATATATTTTTACTTCAGTATTAAAATGAATAATACAGCCCTATGCCCCAGCATGAGTAAAGCTTCTGCTTTATTTTTAACTGGAGAAAAATGTTTGCTGTGTTAAGTGTGATGATGCACCTCACCATGCACACCCCACTTTTCTAAATACTAGATCTGCCCAGGAAGTGAGCACGCTAAGGAGTTAGGATCAGTAATGTCTCTTCAGATCACTCTGTACACTGAAGGTCAGAGTCCCCTCCTATTTCCATTAACACAACTCCATTTGGCCTGCCCCTGACCCCTGTTATTAAATTTAAAATATTGCCATGACTCCTGGTATCCATTGATACATGATATAGGGTTCTGCATCTTCAGGCACCTAAATGTCTTTGAGAAAATAGCCCGCATACCTGAGCCATGCAGTGTTCCTCTCACAGGTGAGCCCATCCTTTTTCCACGGAGGTCTTTGTGTGAACAAGTATTAACCAGGCTGACTAAGGGAAGCACCATTCCACCCATGGGACATCTAAGACTTCATTCCACCCATGGGACCTCTAAGTGGGTTTAGGTACAGAAGTGTGATTTAATCTCAACCTGTTCAAGCCCCCAAGATTTCTTAGTGCATCTACTTTTGTCACACATCATCATCTGAACTTAATGTCTGAGCCACAAAAATGTACCGAGGAGGAGGACCCACCTACCTTTTTCATTAACTGTTTTTCAGTGACTCATGCAGAGTGGACTAGATGCCAACGTCCCCGTATGTCTAACAGATTAAATAGAAACTGGCCCCATATAACCTCTAGCTGCATATAGCAATCAAATAGGAGCTGCTAGCTTGACAGTCAGTTGACACAGAGGAGGACTTCAATCTCACCAGAATAGATGATAGTAGCAAAGGCACTCTTGCTAAGTTGTAAATAGCTGCATAAAAAAACCCAACACTATTTCTTGTGAAATTTCATTTAAAACCTTGTTAATTTAATTCTGGATCATTCACTTTTTGTTATATTTCCATGAAGTGGCTGTTTTTATTGCCCATCTTAATTTTAAAAACCTCTGTGTGTCACCTTCGACTCTCTAAGGACCCAAGGGCCTGTTCTTGAAATCAGCACGAGTTTTGCTATTCAGCAGCAGGGACTGAGCCCAGTGGAATTAAAACTAATCACAACAGTTTTCCACTTAGTGAAAGTCATGCCGGCACTGCAGAAGGCAAAGGATGATATAGTGCTGGCTGTAAGAAACCTTCATTTAAATGCAGCAAGATGCATTGTTCCAAAAACAATGATTCCTCCACATTTCATTAGAGACCCTCATTAATTGAACCTTGCACAAAATAACAGCTACTTGACTCTTTTCATCATCTAGTCACAAACCTAGCAAAGGTGGATTAGGTGAAGGGTGAAGCATAGCATAGGGAAACAATAATGGAGATAATTGTGAAGATAAGGCCCCTTGGGGGAACTGTTGTATAAAATATCTTCTGAAAATCTGGAACGCAGAGGGACCATCTCACATTTTATTGCTGCCAAGAAGTATTCACATATCCTATGCATACCAGGGTTAATGGTACTTCCTATCTTATTATTGCAAGACAATGAACAATTTCTAAGCTATTGTTTATGTACTAAAGAGCCCCTGAAATTTTACCACAAATAGAATGAATTGTATCTTCATAAAAATGTAATAAACACCTTTATGACTGAAATTTGACTAGAAAGAGACCTTTTACACTTTTTTGTAATTAGTTACTGAGGAGGAAAAAGAAAGGAAAGAGAGAATGCAAACCACCAAATTGATTTATTCAGGATTTGACACTTCCACATTAGCAAACAAAACTGTGAGATAAACGGCAGCTATGGGGAACCATTTGGCTTTAGAAGTAAACAAAGGAGACCAAGTCTTAGGAGCCTTAGCACAAAAATTGTATTAGGGGTAAATGATCAAATGTGTCTAAGCAACTCAGGCATTTCAGTCCGTGTCAAAAGGTGGGTGCTTTCTTATGACTTGGTTTCAGGAAGACGGCAGTGTATTACAGAAGTAATGGCACTAGTGGATTTTCCAAATTTGAATAGGGCGGGTGCACTTCAGCATCTACGTACACTTAGACACCATAGAATCCCTCCCCAAGGGGTGGCATTCTACACTTTTCTGGCCTTCTAAGTGGCATTTTTTGGGCATCAATAGGGCATTTTTGGTACTTGCATGCCCAGAGATATTCTGTTTCTGGAATAGATCCATGTGGATGGCTGCATATGTGCTCAGAGTAAAAAAAAAAAAAAGGGACAGAGGGACACCTCCCATTCCCCCCCACCCCCAAGGAGCTGAAATCTGGGAAGCTGGAAGTTCTGGGTTCCCTACTACACCCAGCACAGCACTCCAGCCATCACACTACAGGTCAACCGTTACCCAGTAGGTCTGTGCGAAGTGACTAAGTATTTGCTTTGGATTCAGATATAGCTGATTTGGGGGATAGTGAATCGATTTGGCAACTCAAATCACTGTCCCGAATCGATTTGGCTGAATCTCATTTGGAGATCTGGCTTCTGCCAAATCTCTGAATCTCCAAAATCACCCATCCACCCCAGCTCTCAGCACTTTGAACCCCGCCCCCCCGACTCAGCAGGTGCTGCTGAGCATAAGGGGGGTGATCCCCGCTGCCTCACACTGTGGGGGGGGCCCTACATGAGCCCCCCGACCCCCCTGCTGTCCGAGCTCCCCATGGCTGCCTCACCCACCATGGCTCTGGACCTTTAAGAAAAGAAAAAAGAGAGAGAAAACCCCCGCACTCACTGTTCCTGCTGGTGGGGGGCAATCCCCACTGCCCCCCACTGTCCTATGCCATGTGAAGGGCTCTGCCATTAGTCCCCTTGAAGCCCTGAGGCTGCTGCAGGACCAGTGAATCCTGGGGCTTTTCTGGGTTTGCCTTTTTTCTTGAAGGGCCCAAGCTGGCCTGGGCAGGGAGCCTGTGGCATGGCTGGAGGAGCAGGGGGTGTTGGGAGCTTGTGGCAGAGCCCTCCATGCAGCATGGGGAAGTGTGTGTGTGTGGGGGGGGTGGGGAG
>NW_017728939.1:1853577-1870039 GCF_001723895.1 Crocodylus porosus | reverse complement strand
GAAGTGTGTGTGTGTGGGGGGGGTGGGGAGCAGGGATCACCCCCTACACCTGGCACCATCCAGTGAATGGTCCCTTTTTAAAAAAAAAAAAAAAAGGACCAGGAGCTGGCAGGGGTTCCTCCATGGTCCCTTCCCCCTGCTGCAGCCACTAGGAGCTGTCTGAATCATCAAAGCTAATTGAATCTTTTCTGAGGATTCAGAGAGCTTTGAATCAATTCGGACCTTTTAATTGGTCCTCTGATTTGATTTGGAGTCAAAGATTCGGCTACTGAGTCAAGCCAAATCTCCTCCAGATCGAATCACCACCTGAAGGTTGGCACAGCCCTATTACCCAGACCCTTCTCCAGCACTCCTTTTGAAGATGGTCTCCTGGGCAGCTATGGGAGGGACGTCTGTGGGATCAAAGCCAGGAGGAAGGGATCAAGCCAAAGAGTACATGGATCAGTGATGTGGCTGCTGGCCCAGAAAGGAGAGGCTTTGTGTGCTGGCTTAAAACCTTACTTCCAACAAAACAGAAGCATCCTTCTGCACTGCCTTCCATCTGCTTTTCCCCCTGAGGACTTAGTGATGCAGCTTCAAAAAGGAGCAGTGGAGAAGGGCGAAATTTGTAATGTGATAAGAGCACTTTGGTGTGAAGCACAAATAGATCCTGGTTCAGCTTCCTCCTCCCCGCCCCCCACATCTTAGATGAAGGGACCGAGAATTTCCATCCTTCAGGATGAGTCCATTTTAGATGTCTAAATCGGCCACGTGTTCACAAAGGGTGCATGTACAGGCTCTGACTGCTACTGTCCATGCTGCTTTGGTGTAACAACATAACCCTGCATGCATGGATAACAAGGCATGACTGTGTCCAGAAATCAAATATTCCTGGATATCTAAGACCAGAAATCCCCAGACGTTGTCCAAAAAGTGTCAACTTAGAGAATTAAAGAAGAGAATGTACCCTTGAGCTAGGGACAGACATTAAAAAAGCCTAAGCCTGAATTAATTCAATCTTTGCAGGTTAGTCTAACCTGGTTTGGCTAAACCAGTTTGTAACTGTAAAGACATCCCCTCTGCATTGAAATAATGCAAGCACTTGCCTGAAGTGGCTCAGGCTAGCAGCTGGGGGGTGCTGGGGCAGCCCTACTTTCCCTTCTATGTGCTGAGCTGAGGGGTGTGTGGCCATGCCCCAGCAGGATGCTCTGATTAGGGAGGGGTCCCCCCCCAACCATCCCAGCAGGGAACTGATAACACAGTTTATCACCCCTAACTCAATGTTTATTACTCCATTAAGAAAACAGCAGAGCAACATTACCAGCTACCTGTTGATTCTGCCTCCGTGCTGTCTGCCACAGCAGGATCATAGCCAGCATATGGTCTGCTAGCTGATGCTGAGAGGTGTCCATGTAAGGCAGAGAGGAAGGGGCAATTTCTGCTTAGTAGGGAGTGGTGAGGGGAGGGGGCAGGAGGGAGCCAGGCAGACACCTGCAGTCTCTGCTGGAGCTGCAACCAGGGAGCAGAGAGGAAGGGCCAACCATACTGTGAAGCAAAGAGCCCCGCCCAGCCCAGAGAGCATATTGGGATGCTGGGGGAGTCTGGTTTAACTTAAAATCAGCAAAAGGGTCTGGTACGGACATTGCATTAACTAGTTTGAGCCAAATCAGTTAAGTCTGATACTACATTCAACTAGGTTTATCTCAAACTGATTTCAGCCATTTTCAAACTGGTTTATGTGCTCTGAACATCTGTTCTGTTACAGATTTAAACCAGTTTCTGAACACTTAAACCGGTTTATGAGTAATGTTGGTCATTATCCACAAGGTCTGATTTTCCTTACAAACATAAGGCTGCTGAGTCACTTTAGGAAAATTTAAAATTGTTTATGACAGACCAACACACAATTTCTTCAAAGTAGAGAGCACTTAGGATAAAAAGAAAATAAATGGAAACATGAATTCTTTGGATTTTCCAAGGAAGTGGGGTGGATATTCACCAGCAGTTTCTCTTTTTCTTTCTGTGCAGCTGGTATTTATCTGCCTTGATATAAAAAATAAGAAAGTAACACAATCAGGTTGTCTCTTTCTTGTGCATTTTTGTTTCCCTCTGATTATCGGTCTATACTGTCAGTTCCTAGCTACAGGCATTGGCTTGTCATAATTCTTACACATTTTTTTAAAGAAAGAAACTAGGAATAACACAATACGAATTCCAATGATCTCTCTTTTTTCAATTAATGGCTCAAATAAGCATTTGATTTACATTCCTGGAGACATTTGCTGCAGGCTAATTAAAATCAACGCATTCCTGGCAGATCATTTATTGAGGGAAAACAAATTGACAAAAGATAAATTAAGTTGCTATGTAATTAAGTACAAAATACACAACTGAAATAGTAAATTAATACATACATTTATCAATATCTCAACAGGGAGTGAATAATGAAGTTTAAATGTCCTTGTAAATAATCGCTGGGGAAAGGTAAGTAGCATTTGTTCCTGAAAAAAAGCTTCAGTTTTTTTGATGCCCCAGATTTTCACCCAGGTTTATGGGTACCAGTCTAAGAAAAATTGGGATTTCTTTACCCTGGCAGGACAATGGACTCTCTCTAGCTCTGCTTCCTCCTTCATGTACTGGCCAATGCCAGATGGCTCAGAGAAAGGTGCAACTATAATTAGTACAACTATGTGAAGCTTTGGTTACTGCTTCAATTTGGCAGAGATCTGGCCTAATTCAGCAGCTGAATTCCAAATCTGAATTGAATCAGGAGACCCTTTAATCTCTCCCATTCTATTCGGAGAGATTAGGAAAGATTTGGCGATTTGGATATAGACACCACTTCAAATGTTTTTTCTACATACCTCAAGGTACGAGGCGGCTCATGAATGTTGAGATGCTGGGGTGGATGGAGCATCCCACAGGAAGGGGGGCGGGGGGGGCAGCTCACTCGGCAGTGACCGGAAGTGGACCAGGAGCATTTCCGGTCCACTTCCAGATCCTCTGCAGAGCATGTAGGGAATCCAGCCCCCACCCCCTAGCTTGGTGACTGGTGCCTCCTGGGTCTGGGGCGGGGGGCACTCAGGGTCCCCCCCACAGCCAATCGCCGATCATACTTCTGGTGCACTTCCAGGTCCACCGTTGAGCATGCAGGGCTTGCTCCCCAGGATGCTCCATCTGCCGCACCATCACAGTGTTCACAAGCCACTCCTGGTACTTTCAGGTATGTAGAAAAAACATTTAAAGCTGTGTCTATGTCTGAATCGCTGATTCTCCAAATCAGCATCAAATCTTCAGATTCAGCCAGATTGAATCGGGACAGTGATCCGAATCAACAAATTGAATCACTGTCCCTGATTCAGGCTGAATCCAGATCAAATACAGCCCATTTCTCACACCCCTAATTAGTAGACACGCAAGGTAAAATCTTCCCTCAAAGAACTTTTCTCCTGACTCCCAGGAGTTACAGATTCCCTGTAGCCCTGAAGTATGAGCACTTATGTGAAGTATGAACCTTCAAGAACTTTAATATGTTTTTAATTCTGTTTGTCATAATTCTCTGTGTGTTCATTATCTAGATCAGTGGTTCTCAACCTTTTCAGACTCAAGGCTTCCCTTGAAAAATGCTAGCTTTTAGTTTTCACTTGTTTTTTGACTACAGAAAAATAGAGTGATTCTGTTGCAAAAAACTAAGACAGACCACAACAAGTCAAGCTGTTTTTGACACTGTGGATTTCTGTTTGAAATCTCTGGGTTTATCTTGTGAATCATATTTGCACATCTACCAGTGGTAACATTGCATGGCTCCCCTATCTTGTGAATCATATTTGCACATCTACCCGTGGTGACATTGCATGGCTCCCCATAACACCATTGGAAAGATATCAAGGCACCCCAGACTGTCATGGCACCCTGGTGGGGAATCACTGATCTCATAAATTTCCATCTTAGTCTCTATTCTGTTCTCTTCTATTATGCTGTACTGATATGTGCTCTAATCCTACCCTTCCCACTCTAATAACCAAATAACCCACTATGATATCTGAATGCATTAAATGATGTAGCAAGCATTTGTCACATATTGCTCATTCTTATCTCTCTTCTCATAGGGAGAATGCACAATTTCTTAGCCACAATGGCATCTTGTGGCAGTGAGTTCCATAGGCTATTTGTGTGTGTGGGGGGGAAATGGTTTTAGCATTTTTTTACATTTTCTGCCCTTCAGTTCACTGCTAGAATAAGCAGGGGCAACACCATTCATTTCCAAGTTGTGCTCTTGATTTCCATTCAAAAGAATTAGCTGAGTCAAAATTATTTCTGATTGTGTGAGATGATTTGGGGGTTTTCAGCCCAGTTCCTAAACAGCCAGTGTCCACATCAGACAACACAACCATCAGCACATGGATGGGCCTTTCCAGCATAAAGAATGAAAATGTTAATGCCTGTACTGAACATTTGCTATGCAGCCAAAATAAACCTATTGCATATGCAGGGGAAAAAAAAAAAAAAAGGAAAAAAAAATAAAAAATTCCCATTTTATACATCTTTGCATTTCTAAGTCCCAAAGTACCCTATCAAATTATTTTCTCTGCCGACAAATCAGGAAACATTAGAAGCCATGCTAAAGAGACCGCTCCTATGAGATCTTGCTCCGTTTAGCCTGTCCAAGAATTTTTAGGAAACATCTGAGCTTTCACAAACCCTAGATCTTTTTTAGATTTCACCTTCGCTGACCTACACTACAGCATTTGCTCTCTTCTCTGTTTCATTTTGGTGCATAAAACTGAGTAGTTATTTGACTGTGAAAACCCAGCATTTCAAAAGGACCACAATTTAGTCATCAAGAGATTATGATCCAGCTCTGTGGCCTTCCTCATCTTAGTATGTGACCATTTCCCTAGTAGTTAGGCCTTCCCCCCACCCCGCCCCCCCCACACACAATATCCTGGCCAGGTGAAGAAGTATTTCTGCCTATCACTCTTTTATGTATTGGAAACTGCTGCACAAAGAGCTTGTCAACCCGCTTGTGCACCACTGAAATCAGCAGCATTTTGGAACAAGTACTGAGAGCCATGTTTGCAATGCATGCTAGATACAAATCTTTGTGAAAATCAGGCTTGGACTGTGGATGTGGAACACTTGAGAATATATTCTCAACAGGCTTGCCAAAGGTCAAATTAAAATCCTGGAGCAGAGTCAGGAACTGAACTCTTATTCCTTGATTTCCACACTAGCTCATTGGTGGCCATGCCATGAGCAGCACGGGGAGCCAGTACGCTTGGTATGTTCGCCTTGGCTGCTGAGTTAACAGGACAGCCGGGTACAAGAAGGCTGACGGCAGTCAGGGAAAGGGCAGGGTGGCAATCAGTGGCATCTGGGGAGCAGGGAGGGAGTTGGGGGGGGGCGGTCCCTGGCTCAGGGGTTTGGCTCTGTGAGAACTACAAGGATGGGTGCCACCAAATTCAGTATTGTCACATCCCAGTGATGATGGTATTTTGGCAGCATTGGGCAGTAGCCATGGGTCATTTTAAGAGAGTGACACTGTCTCACATTTTGGTCTGAACTTGTGGCACATTTGCCCAAAAAGCCTGCCACCACTACACCATTTTTACATTCAAACTCTTTACTTCTGCAAAAATAGTTTTGTCTATTACTTAATATCTGCGGCCATGGGCAGCTAATACAAGGGTTAATTATAGTAATTTTTAATTGTTTGTGATTTTAGAAGAAGAACATAATTTTTTTAAAACGCTTATTTCTGGACATACCTCATCAGGCTATATTAGCATTAAAATCTAGAAGGGAAAGGCTTTCCTCATGCCAAAGACTATGAGTTCTGAATATCAGAGCAAACCATTTCTGCTTCATTGACTTTTTTATGCTCTGTTGCTTTTCTTTGGTCTTTCTAGGTATGACCATTACTGATACGGCATAACAACTAGTACCAGGGATCCCTCTTCAAATGCATGTTCATACAAAAGCAGTTGCTTAACTCTTGACTATTACATATAATTTTTCAAAAAGGGGAGAAAAATAATTTGTTACACTTCAGCAGGCAAATAAGGATACAAATGTGAATGGCTTTATAAAACAGCACAACAGGCAACTTACTTGGTAACTAGCTAAGCAATGGACTCTCTCAATGAGGAGCAATGCATTCTGACCCCAGTCATTCAGATGAGAGAATGCTACGGGAATATAAATTATATTGGATGGAAATAATGCCAGCAGAACCCCTCTGGGTTGAGAGATCAGCTCTAGGATAATTTGGGTGGAAATCTGAAGAGCTCCAGGGGGGCAAAAAACTGATTTCAGGTTTCCATTTCAAATGGAAAGAAAATACAGGGAGTTGGTAAAAAAAAAATAGTGCACGTGCAAATGCCTGGAGATAGGAGGGACTTTATGAGCTCTGCTCTTGCATTAAAAAATTGTGGGGAGGAATAATTTATTTACACACCATGGCTCTTTTTGCCTTTGCACAGAGCTGGCCTTAGCACTCCACAGCTGTTAAAATAAAAAACTGTGCAGCCTCTCAGCCCCATCTAAATATAATGGATACCTGTTCACCCTGTCCCTACCATTAGCTGCAACTCTTACTACACTACCTGCATGCTAGTGACAAACAAGCATACAAGATTTATGGGTCTCCCATTGCACATTCACTCTTGGGGAAAGTCTCCTTTAGTTCACATAGGCTCTTTCTTTTATTATTGCAGGTCCTGGATTTAAACTCTGATGTTGTGCTAAGTGGGGCTGGTTAGATATGATATGGGGTCTGATGGAAGACTAGTAGAAACCTGATGTGGGTCTAGTAGAAAAAGTTTTCAAAAAGGAGTCACAGATGTAGCCAATTTGTTTTCAACAGAAAGGCCCTGATCCACAGTGGGTGTGTGTACAGGAGAAGCCACTGGTGCCATATTTCAGTTGCAGTGATATGATACTATTTTCTTTGTTTTGTCTTGCTCATCAGTCAGTTTTTATCTCCAGGGTCAGATTTTTTTCCAGGTTGAAAATATACCTGCTTGGATCAATAACTTTGACATCCCCAAGGGCATCATTTAGGTTGGGGCCTTGCATATCAATATACCTAGACAAGTAGAACAAAGCTGCCTTATTTAGAGATAATCCTACCGTCTTTTAACAGTGGACAAGATAGATACCATCTCATTTTACAACAGTCTTTATACTGACAAAATGGTGAAGGGCCTTCAGTAGAGTGTTGTTATAACAGCTCAGAAATTTCACTTCCCTTTCACTCCTCATGCCTTCAGGTCATCCCTGTTTTCTTGGTGCTTAATCTCCGAGCGCCCTGTCAACATGTAGTCCATCTCATTTCATTCAAATACTATATCGTTCATCAAAGGGGGACATTCTTGCGGTGGACATTAACAAATCCAGCAGCATCAAGTGCAACATTTTGCAAAAGCACCAAGAATACCAAAATACTATTGCCAGCTCTTTCATCCACCTTTACTGAAGGCGACTGGCAGGTTGCCCAAGACAAAGTGCTTCCAAACACAGCAATAGTGTCATGTTAGGATCAAGACCTCAATTTTGATCAGAGCAGTCGCTGCACCACCTAGATGACTGTGCAAAGGCAAACATTGAGGAGGTAGCAGTTGGAGAGGTACTGGCAAATATCAGGTTTGGGGAAGGTCTGAGTTCCCTCAGCTCTCCTTGATTTCCCCTTGGATCAGTCTGGTATGTAACTATAAGGCTAAAAGTGGTAGTGAGCCATAGTGACCCACATAGAGAAAAGACAAATTTGGAAAGGGGTACTCCTGAGCTGCTGGACACCGAGAGAAAACCCAATGATTCTCCATGTCCATTCTTGGAAGTTTTCAAGAGCAGGTTGGACAGACACTTGGCTGGGATGATTTAATCAGGAATGATTCTACCTTGAGCAGCAGGATTGGTCTAGGTGACCTAGGGTCCCTTCCAGCCCTAATTTCCTATGAATATCTCCTATGAATAGCACATATTGATGAAAAGCAGAAAGAAAATTCCCACAACAATCTTGTAAATATTGGAGATAAGACAACAGGTTGGATAAAATTAATAGAAGCAGCACCGGGTATCAGCGATATGGTCAGGAGGACTGTAAGTTGCAGTAGTTGTGTGGCCCAAAGTAGAAAAAGATGCATCCAAAAGTTACACTGCTACAGATGGGTTCTTTCTATAGAGCAATATTAAAGTATTTCTCAAACCTTCTCTCTGCTCCTTTTATTTCATTTATTTCTCTATTGCTCTGCAGGGCAGGCCTTCTACTTTCTCTGCTTTCTGATCCATTCTTCTCTCTCCTTCTTCCCTTTTAGGATATGATTGTACTTCCCCTATGGTTTTCCCAGGTGTGCCGCCAAAGAGAGCACTAAGCCCACGTGTCCCTGCTCCACATGGACTAAGCCTGAGAATGAGGCAGTGAAAACTACCCTCAAGTGCTTGAGGGTAGCGGTGGGATGTGCTCTTAGGACACCTTCATGTCTGGGTTTCAGCTTACTGGAACAGAAGTGATCGGTCGGCCACTTTTTTCATAGTTCTCTGATGAGCACTAAAGAAAATGTATAGACATACACTTAACTTTTGCACCTGTTTTCCAATCCAGATTGCAGCCTCTAATATTTGGGAGTCCGAGTAAAGCGGGGGAAGCTTTACCTGCACTAGGTGAAATTCACCCTGAGCAAATGTGTGGCTTAACTGAGACTTAAAGGAGGCTTTATTCTGGCTTTCTGCCCAGGGTAAGTGATGTGAACTCCATTAGAAACCCTGTGGAAGTCTCTGAGGTCACCTACCAAGTAAATACAAGACAATGTGGGCTGAGATAAACAGAGCTGTTTAATGATACTCAGCGGAGTTTGAAGTCAGCCAAAACAAATTCACCCAGCCCTCATCCAGACTCTTATGAGGAAAGATAAAATGGTTCAAGTTTCCAGGGTGGAAGTGGGATATAATCATCTTGATTGTACAGAATTACACTGAGAGCCCTATAAATTGACTGGCTGCATTTCTGTCGGTTTAAAGCATCTCATTATGAAGAAGCCGCTAGTGATTTATAAGCATTGCACCCAGACAGAGAACACTGAGCTTTGCATATTGGTCCAAGCATATTTCATCCTAATACCGAGCAGTCCTTCCGTCTGCGGGCTTTGAAAAGACATTTCAAGCAAAGTGCAGATTTGGTCCGTTTTTGGCAGACTCTTCGCTAATTGAACACAATGGAGCAATTACTTTCCTTCTTCACTGGCCAAACACATAAGGCAGTAATAAATCTTACAATAGCACAGCAGGAGAAAGAAGGAGGTATCATTTTGGCTGCAAAGGAGAAGGAACCAAAGGTTACCTATGTACCATGCCACACCCATCAGGAAAAACCATAGGCAAGGCCAGAGAGGTGCATAAAGAAGACAGGAGAAAGAGGCTTATCTACGTGCAGTTCCAGCCCACCCTGCTGAAGTGCCTGATGAAAAGTTAATGCAAAAGGTAGGTGAGCCCTCCTCCTCCTCATTGCTTGTTATGACTCAGTCTTAAAGGTCAAATAGCAGCGTTATAAAAGTAGATTCATTTTCAGGGCTTCAACAAGGTAGAATAAAATCATATTTAGGCACCTAAGTCCAGTTAGATGCCTAAGAAGTAGGAGTGGATCTGACCCTAAGGGGCTCATATCCCAGTCAAATTGGCTTCATATGGGATGTAAATAAATATAGGAAGAGTCCCAATTAGGCTCTGCTCGGATGGCATGTACACTACCCCCTTCCACAACTGACTGTCAGGGGCACAATTCCTCCCACAACTAATTATACAATAGTCTCCATTACACAGCACTCAGCTATAGGTATTTCTTGAAATGGTTACTAATAGGATTCTCTCTCTGCTTCTGTGCCATAGGAGTGGCTGTTCCAAGAAAAATAACTGTTCAAGGTGGTGAGAAATTGCTTCGCTAAGTCACAGTCAAGGTGGCATTTGACCTGTTAATAGACGGGGAGCTAAAGTTGTCTGTGTTTATTTTTTTTATTAGATTCTGTGGCCTCTTTATTTTTTGACGCTGCTCTCTCACTATCACAATTCTGATCCAGAGGCAAAATATAACTCTGCTACTACCTCTTGACCTAAGTAAGAAAAGGATCAGGAGACAAAAACTGCATGAAAATGTGCTTAGTTAGGTAGGGATGGGTGCATGTACTATACTCGGGGACTAACAATATCAGCATCCACGAAGCCCCGTGCAAAATAGGTCACTGTGAACAACTGCAGCAATCTGTTCAGGAAAAAACAAATTACTTGGAGTATAATGGATACTAAAGTGTCTTTGCAGCCCCCCCCCCCCTTATTAATGGTTCATAATGTTAGAGCTGGAATTGGCCTTTGCACTGTTGGACAAGGCTACAAAAAAAATCATCTCCTCACAGAAACAACCACTTCCCATGTCCTGTATTCCAGCCATTTTGTAGGCTCAGCCCAAGGATCTGAATGACAGGAAGTGTGAGCATTGAGACGGACCTTACATTTAAAGCACACATCTATACAAAAAAAATGTATCTGTGGATAAAGGCAGGTCTTTCGGGGCCTGTGCACTGTAAAAATGGAACCAAGCCACTTGCTCTTTAGCACACTAGGGATTATTTTCATATATTTCATAGACACTAGAGCTGGAAGGGACCTTGGAAGATCATTGAGTCCAGCCCCCTGCCCAGGGGCAGGAAGTCAGCAGGAGTCATAGGATCCCAGCAAGGGAAGCATCCAAATGTCTCTTGAAGGCGTTCAAAGTAGGGGCTTGAACCACCGCCGGGAACAGGCTATTCCAAACCCTGGGGTCTTGGACAGTAAAGAAGTTCTTCCTTATGTCCAGCCTGAAACGGTCATGGAGGAGTTTGTGACCATTCATCGTCTCTTGGGGCGCTCTGGTGAACAAACGTTCCCCCAGATACTGGTGGTCAACCCCGATAAAACTTTTAGGTGGCCATCAGCTCACCCCTGAGCCTATGCTTTTCCAGGCTGAAGAGCCCCATGACTCTCAGCTTGTCATCGTAAGGTCTGTTTTCCTGACCTCTGATCATGCGCGGGGCTCTCCTCTGGACTCTCTCAAGCTTCTCCACATCCTTTTTGAACTGTGGAGCCCAAAACTGGACATAGTACTCCAGCTGTGGCCTCACCAAGGCTGAGTACAACGGGAGAATGACATCCTGGGATAGTAGCATCCACTAACATTTTCAGGGCTCTTTGCAAGGAAAAGACATAGCATATGACTTAAAATAAATCAAAAGTTGATTCTTATATGCTTTTCTAGGATTTGACTCCCCACTCTGTTGCACTGCACTGATTGTGCTGCCTGTGCTGCAATGATGGAGACTCAACACATCAGAGTGCAGAGCAAGGCCTCCAGATTCCCTGCCTGTTCGTCTGCTGGCTTTAGCCATCTTCTGTTTCTGAGAGGGAAAGAAAATAGATCACACGGCATTGGGAGGGAGCTGTAATTTGTGAGTTAACAAGATTTTCAAAAATCACCAAACTCTGCAATTCTGTCCATACATTTCAGAAGATCCCGTAACAAAGAAAATCAGGATGCACCTCTCTCATCATGTTTTCCGTAAATCATCTGGTTTGATGCATCGAGCTCCTTGTTAGACAGGGAAAGAACCCAGGCCAGGCATCACAGAGCTGAGATGACTGAGTGTGGTATTTCTCTTCTTAGATCCCAAAATGTTAAAGGAAGACATAAGACTTGGGCAGGTGCTGTAGATGGTAAGCTAATACTGAAAAGTGGGAGCAGCGCTTGCTCTGATGCCATTGTTAAAGATATCAGTGGCTGCGACTGCATTTTGTAAGCCACCCCCTCCTGTCAGCATAGGATGAGCATGCTTTGAGAATATCCATTGGATTAGACCCATCAGGGGGCTTCAGTGGGAGAAATGCTCAGTTTCTGGACTCTGACAGGGCTCAGGTGTGAGCTATGCACTGAGCTACTCGGACTACTGAATATTGAGGCCTTTCTGGGCATGGGTGGAGGCAGAAGTGTAACCATCTGGAGTACTTGGAGGTCATAAAGGATGTACTTCCCACGAGTAATATGGCTACTGAACATGGTTGCAACTTTGGACTTAAGCACCTGAATTCCACCAAAGTCCAGCTTTAAGCCCTTCCCTTTGTTCTTGGATCTGGCTCTTGCACCTTATCACAACACATTAGTTTTGCTAGAGCACTAGCCATGGTCCAGTTACAAGAGTCCCTTTCTTTGTGTCCCTTTCTTTGGCTAACAGATCCTATCAACCCACTCTTCCTACACCTAGTTTTCTTTCCCTGACTTCATATGTAAGCATCAACATTATCCCACAAATCTCTACTATAGAAAACTCTACTGAATTCCCCTACTGAATAATTCATCATTATGATTTAATTCACTATTGTTCACATTCCCCACCAGTAGTCCCTTCTGCTTCAGAATGACCAACTCCTGATAACTGGTCCCTGCTGGATAATTCACCATTATTTGCCTTCTTTGATCTTGGGGTAGTGAATTAAGCAGTTTATATTTAGCTGATTTGTGCACTTCAGTCTTATTAGTTACAATAATAAACAAACTCTAGGTTTGTAAGTATTTTCTATAATGTGACTGAGTCAGAGCAAACTCTGCTTCAAACTTTGTGAGTATTGTGTATAGAAAGGACCATATCCATTAGTGAAATATAGGCCTATTTTAGCATTAGAAGTCATAGTTGTGACGTATGCCATATTTCCTTGCTGTAGCTGGCAGTTAGATCATTGCTCACAATGTCTGTTAAATACAGTACAGATGTATAAAGCCACCACTAAAACTTAGTTATTCACCTTTGAAACCTTTAGTAAAATAAAACAAACCACTACACTTTTCCGCTTATACAGATCTACTAGATATTCGAGAGGTAGCAATAAGAGTAAATACTATCGGGTTTTTTTCCGTCTGTAAATTTACCATGGGAAAAACAGAGTATCACAATGCATTTATTTATTTCCATTTTTTATTTTTCACTGCAAACCTTAGAGTGATCTGAACATAAAAATCAAAGGGGTGCCTTGATGTGCTTATACAATTGCAAAACCATAAAATATTCAAAAGGGACCAATAATTGCTCTCCTCATAGAGGATAGCCGTTTTCTGTGTAATCAATCTTCCAAGAAAACCCTCAGCACTTTGTTTTTATTGGCATTTATGGTTATATTTATTCGCTTGCTGCTGGGAGGACTGAAGGGTTTCTGGGCTGGAATGTATGTGCAAACTTATACATACAGTGTAGCAACTCCCAAGTATCAATTCAAGAAAATTGCTTTCAGTTCTGAAACTATAACATTTCAAGCAAGCCTGGGTGAAATAAGATAGAACATTAAAAGCATTGTGAGTTCAGACAAGTGCACCTCGACCGGGAGGGCCAAGAATAAGGGGGAGAGAAACCGATTCTTTTTGCTTTCCCGGTTGATGAAGGTTACAATCTCATGGTGCCTTGTTTTCTTAGCTTTAATATATTTTGATATTTCTCCAGTTGCATTATAGACATCTGAAATAGCTAGTGTATCAGAAGGAGCAAAGGGCAACTTGACCTTGTCTTTTGTCACTTTCCTGTTCATGCAGGAGGAGGAGACAGCACAGTGTGTTAAATCACAAAAGTTTATCCCAAGATGGATCAAGGACGGGGCTGGAGGGAGAAAAGGCAAATATGTACCTCTTTGTGATTACAGCGAACCGCTCTAACTAAGGACTGAGGAAATATACAATAGGATAATATTCCTTCATTGTCTGTCTTCTACCGAAAAGTATAAGAAATTGTGATTTTTCCCAGGTAACTGTGTCCATGCTGCGCTCGGATGAAATACACTTACTCCTGGTTTGAGGGTTGAAGGAGCCGAGATATATTAAGGACGGATTTTTTTCTTTTCTCTCTCATAATTTTACAGAGTGGTCTAGCTGAAGCAGAACTCCACAGCCATCTTGGCTATGAGAGAAGATTAAAGGAGCTGGGATACATTTATGGAGGGCATAGGAAAATAGAAGAAGGATTTCTGGTTCCCAGTCAGGGTATGCGATGAGTGGAAATGTGTTTGCAGTCTCCAGGTTGCAGCGTAAAATCACAGGTGTCTGGTTATCCCATGCTTCTGAGTTTTGCTGGTTATTGTAGGGCCAGGAAGGATTTTTTCTCCCCTTCTGTTGCTACATCTGTAAGGAGGGGGCTTTTTGCCTTCCTACGAGTATCAGGTGTTGGCCACAAGCAAAAAACTGGGAATTCTGACTGGGGTGTATTAATGTTCCTGCTGGGACTCAAAAAACCTTGGCTAAAGGGTCTTGCTCCTGCACTCAGGGTCAGACCAATTGTCAGATTTGGGATCAGGAAGGACTTTCCCTCCCAATCAGATTGGCCTGGCCTCGGCAGGTTTTTGCTTTCCTCTGCAGCGAGGGGGTGATGCTCTTTGTTCTTGGATGTCTTGACTGTATTTTTAAAAAGTGCTTCCCGTCCTTGTTGTAGCAGGGTGCCCTCATCCCACTGCTTTACATGCGGCAAGTTCAAGGGTGTTTTTGATATTTCAACCATTAAGTGTTGTAGCTGTGTGTGTGGGCTTGTCCACAAAGTCATTAAAACAGGTTACATAAAACACCTGCCTAGGATGGTTCATATAGTAATGAACTTGCCTTGAACTGGGGGTTAGACGAGGCAACCTTTTGAGGTGCTACCAGCCCTGCTTTCCTAGGATTTTGCAAAGGGAATCAGCACTCCAGGAGGAGGCATATCCTAGCCAAGGATAAGGGAAGAACGAGGGAATCTTGTATGCAGCCAGGTTTAAGTGAATACTTTTTTACCGAGATCCCCAGAGTAATTAGGCAAGCATCCATCACCAATTAAAGGTTTATATTCACTCAGCTTAGGACGGATTTTCAATTCCCTGAACAGTGTCAGCTAAATACGGGGCATATGTTAAGCTGAAAGTTTCAGGCCACCCTTAAAAATATGGAGGCTGAAGAGATTTAGGGGCAGAATGGGGTTTTGTGTGTTGGGAGGAAAGGATTATTTATTGATACTATGTTTTCCTTTGTGACAAACAGAGAGAGAGAAATGTTGGTCCTTTTTTGAAGTCAATGAGAGGTTTGCAACTGGCTTCAATGGGGCCATGGCTTCACCTGTAATGAATGCTTCTTTTAATGCCCTCCTGGGCTTATGCATTGTTCTGGGAGCCTGTGCATTTGAACAAATCAAAGGTAAGCGTATATTAGCTTTGCATATATTAGGTAAGCGTATATCCTTTGCCTTGCAAGCCAAGCATTTTAAATTCTGTTCGTTATTTGTATCATGGTTATAATTAAGGTCTTCATGGGGTGGTGGAGTTCGTGCTGCAAAACAGTAAAGAACAGATCCTTTCTATGCCTGGAAGAAGGGGGCCCTGGAGAGGGGGAAAGATGAACCTCTGATAAAAGCACGGTGCTGGTGTAACTGGTGAGCAGGAAGGAGAGGCACCCCATCCCCCTTTTAGCAGTGGCCAGGGCTCAGGCCCCCATCACTCACCCCTCGTTATACTACTGTTCTGCAGACTTCCCGCACAACCTCTGACAAGTCACCGAGGAGCAGAAACTCAAAAGGTACTGAGGTGCTAAATTCCCACTGAAATCAATTAGAATTAGGTACCTGAATACTTTGAAGGATCTGGGGCCTTAGACAGAGAGCTGAGATGAACTAAGCGAAAGCTGTGAAATTGAAGTGTGAAAATTAAAGTTCACTGAACCACTCTGTGGATGCTCCAAGCAATAGCAGACTAAGGCTACTTTACTTCTGAATGAAAGCATCCATGTGGCTCTTTAATGCACTTTAACTTCCACTCAGCGACCGCACGCTTTTAATTAATTTGGCTTAGCTTTCCTCAGTGTCCCCATGTAGACGAGCCCTTAATCTCTTTGTGCTTCAGCTTCTCAATCTGTTAAATGAGACTATTAGTATGACAGGTCTTGCTCTTGTGGGCGTTTTATGGCTAAATTCACCAGTGACTGCAAACTGCCTTAAGACCGTCAAATAGGCAGCTTCATAGAAGGTAAAGTATTACAAGTAGCTTCCATGGTTACACTTTTACTCAGAAAAAAACCAAATATCATTATACATCTACTTCCCCTCTAAAAATGTATTTTAAGACTACAGAAAATACAAAAGAACTAAAATCAAGTATCCGGGAGAGATAATTTTCATAGAATAAGCTGCAGAGCTGTGGAAATACAACAGCTGCTGAATTCCGCATAGAGGGAAACTGTCTAGAAATGTAAAAGCCCAGTGCACAGATGACAAAGGTCATCACAATCTTAGCGCTACATGCACTGCCCCTCTATATTATTTGGCATTTCAATTAAAGTGATGTCTTTTTATAAAAGACAAAAGTTATTCTCTACCATAATTTCTGGTAGCAGGTTTTCTTGGATCACAAGAATTAAAAGAAAACAGAAGGGGGAAAAGGCATTTTGTAACAGAGCTTTTAATATCAGGAA
>NW_017728939.1:1845772-1853114 GCF_001723895.1 Crocodylus porosus | reverse complement strand
ATAGATTTCATAGACATCAGGGCTGGAAGGGACCTCGGGAGATCATCGAGTCCAGCCCCCTGCCCAAAGGGCAGGAAGTCAGCTGGGGTCATAGGTTCCTTTCAGTAGGGTTAATCCAGGTTTACACCAATACAATTGGGAGTACACGGAGGCCTGTCATTTCAGCAAGACCTGGATATCCCTTGCCCTGATGCAGCAATGGGATAAGGAATATGGTGTTTCCTCCTCATTTATTGCATGTAAGAGCTGGGCAGGACTGAAGTCTCTGTATCCAGTGCAACACAGCACTACTCATAAGTATCTGAAACAATTAGCCCTAAAAGGTGGCTACTAGAAGACATCCAGAGCTATGGCAGGCCATAACTGGGGAGATCATGCTGTATTCCCTAAAATGCCTATGACACAGTGCCTTTACATATTCATGGAATAAGCAGTAGGTTAGAGACATGGAAACAGAATATGGATGGAGGTATGCTAAATCAGATATCATTAGCCAAATTTAGCTTTATCCAAGTGGCACCGACACAGAGTTTCGTTTCTATTTCCAGCTGGGTATCTACACCTGCCCTTCGCTTCCTCGCTGAGCATGCTCACGAGGCTCCACTGCGCTGCAAAAGCACCGAGGCAGCACAGCATTATCTGGATGTGTATGTAGTTATATATGCACGTCCCCAAAGTTTGGTTGGAAAAAAACACAACTACTGACAGTTTGACCCTGAAGGAGAAGGTGGGGATGCCCTCCTGCCTGATAGCCTAGCAGTTAGGGCACATCCCAAAGGGGCAGAAGATCCAGGGTCCAGGCACCCCACCTCTAGAGAGGAGCTGAACCGGTCTCTCCCACTACCCAGCAGAGTGCTCTGACTACCAGCCCACGGGCTAGGCATTGCCCAGAGCACTTCCTTGAAAAATGGCCCACTAATAACCAAGTGGGAAAGATGGGTAGGGGCAGGTAGAAGAGTACAAACTGAAGGAGAGGTGGCTCACTGAGTGGAATAGGCTTTGGATAGAAGAGGGCCTAGATTCTCACTTCTACCCTCCGAGGCACAGGAACTGCCCTACTACTGCTGGTTAATTAATGTGAGCTAAAAGCGAGGGGCAAAAAAGCCCTCTTTTTTTCTCTTCCTTTTTTCCCCGTCAGGCAGTTGCCCACCGGCAGTCCCTCAGTCACTTGGGCAATCCTATTCTCCTGCAGGAGGATATCGATTCCAAGCTGTATTTGGCCTTATGTCTGGTTTCATCTATTTTATTGTGGTGGTAAGAGAAGTTCACAGGCACAGAGGGTAATGAGATCCCCCCCCCCACCCCCACAAAGGTATTGGGAGCAAGAGGCCACACTCCCATTTGTGAAAACTGTCTCCGTAAGTGGTGAAGGGGAGCATTATTACATTAAAGCAACCATCTCCATGCGCTCACAGCCACTTCAGCGCTGTGGCAGATGGGTGTCTGCAAGCAGGAAGCTTTAGTATGCCACCTTTGATTCATCCTCAGTGATGAAAGAATTAGAGGTCTGATCCTTCAAGACCTTCGGTATCATCACAGGTGCAATCCTGGCCCCACTGAAATCAATGGCAAAACTGATACGTGATCTATATAAAGTGGGGAGAGGAACATGTTGCATCATGTTTCCAAAGGAAAAAAGCACATTCAGTAGAAATTTCAGGACAACTGGGCACTCCATTAGTCCAGTTGTTAGTTCACAAGACCTGGGTTAAAGGTGCCTTTCAATCAACATATTCTGCTGATCCTTAGCAGAGAGACAATTCCTTGTTTGCAAACGGGCATTTTTGCAGCAAGACGCTTGCAGGCAGAGAAGATGTTAGAAGGGTTTTCTATTTCTTTTCTTTAGAGTGCTAGAAAAAACTAAAACCCGGAGATAATATTCCCATAAAATAGCAAGAGACCTCAATTGGTGGTGATATAGCCATTAGCTACATCCTACAGAATTTACTTACCCTTCTGGGGCTAGATACTGATCTCAATTATACCAATGCAAAGCTGGCGCAATTCTTTCAAAAATCAGTGGATTTACACTCACGTATGATACAAACCAACTCCTCAGCCAGTGTAAATCACAATAGCTCCATTAATTTCAATGGTGCAGTTTACACCATCTGAGGTACTAGTCCTAGCATTAGAATCTGGCCAAAAGGGAAAGAACGCGATTCAGTTTAGTAGGAGGTTAATTTTTTTAACCAAATTTGTAACTAATAAAATTGCTTTAAATCAATACAATTACAGTCATTTCTGACCCTTGTTTTTGACTGAATAAAGTATTACCCTGCACAGTAATATCACTGCCTTCCCCTGGAGTCGTGGAGAATATATATTACAGCATTTATCACAAATATGGCTAGAGTGCACCTTACTGCACTGCCTGGATATTGAATTCTAGAATCAGGGACAAGGACTGGGCGACTGATGGTTGCTTGAAGCTCATCTTTTAATAACATATGGGGATTTCAAATTCATCCCCGGTAGATCAGTAACAACCAAATGAAAGTCAGGGTGTTTCAGCTTTAGTTTGACACAGTGAAGAAGGATGGGTATCCATTGCTGGGAAAAGGCAGATGTCACTCCAAGCCATACTGGTCCTAATTGATTCTCTTTCTTTTCTACATTAGCTTTATAGTTGTGTTGCTCTCCCTATCTACAAGGAAGTTCCTTGGGTTTTACACTAATGCAGTTAAGACCAATTTGCCCCACTCTGTTTTGGAAGGAAATCAGATGTTGCACAAGGTAGAATGCCACTTGATAAATGGCCTTATAGAATTGGGCAAGTGACACAAAATACTTTAGGTGACTTCTACCTCACTTTTTTTTAATGAATTTGCAGAGGCTGTGTTTGGGACCTGTGCAGTGATCATGGCAGAAATGAGGTTTGAGTGACACAAATGTTTATGGAAAGTAGAGCTGTGAAGAGAATGAAAAATCAAGTCCAGGAAAGATTTTATGATTTTGAAAGTTTCTTCATTCCCAACCAGAAAGAAAAGTCATGAATTCAAAATTTTCCACAAAGAAAATTCCTTTCAGGCTATTCAGAACATTGCATTCCTTTTAAATATTCTTTTCTTTTTTTCAGCCTTCTATAGTTTGAGCTGATAAAAAATAAATTCTTGTGTTTGAGCTGATAAAAAATAAAATAGATTTGAAATGAATCTTGAAAAGCACTTTAATTTTGATCGAACAACATTTTGAAATGGAATATGGTCCCATCAGTGCTTTTCTGATTACTTGCAGTGAGAATTCCACGTTGCATGTTATATGAACATAATGTGCGTTATGGCAGGAAGAACCAGGGCAAAGTCTGCAGAACTGTGGGGACTGTTAATGTAGACTCCCAGAAACTCCTAGGGGCTGAAGGCAAGGGATAAAGGGAGAGGAAATTTGAGGCTGGAGTAAGGGGAAGAGGGAGCCCTGCCAAGGGTGCACAAAGAAGTTGGTCAGCCCTACACAGAGGAGTGCTCAGTGGAGCTGGAGAGCTCACTGGCTCGGTCAGCCAGGACTGCGAACTGAAGAAGCTGAACAAAGATTTAGGGACTGCTGTTTGAGTGCCCTAGGAACTAAAGGCTTGTTTGGGGACACCTCCACAGGAGTGTGGTGGGGCAGGAGGGGAAGGGTGGAAATTAAGGTGCTGAGTGTATGTTACTACAGTGTTGATATTTCTTTACCTTTTACCTATTCCTTTCCTTTGCGCCACTGGCTTGTGACCCTAACTCCTGTGATTTTCTAAAAAGTGGGAATTCCTCCTTGCTTCTTGTGCCAGGTTCTGGGGTTGCAGGGTTGGCATACAAGTATTTGTGGAAATCAGTAGCAGATTACTTCTCTGCTTGCAGAGAAGAGAAATTAATGATGGCACTGTGACTCTAACAACATTAGGCATGATCAGAGTATGCCTAACTCACTTCTACAGCAGTTCTATTCAGAAACAACACTGATGAAAGAAGGCACATCGGGCACCCAGCATGTTGTGCCTGAAGTTAAGGGCCACCTAGTTCATCCTTAAGGCCTTTTTTTTTTTTTTTTTTTTTAAAGATGATCACTTGTTTTGATTCTTTCTGGCACTGGGCTCCTGGGAGGCAGTATCCTGCCAGCAACAGTTGAGCTACCGGACCTGATGTTGTGAACCAAGAGCACTGTGCAGACCGGTCACCAACACGGCTGGGATGTGGATGGGGTGTAAGGGAGGCAGAGCCCCAGATCAATGGGATCTTGCACCGTGAGTAACCCTATGGAACACCTCAGATTGCATAGTTGGCTTCTCCCATCTTTATTGTATCATCTGAGGCATGGCAGGTGAGTGGGAGGTGTCCCTGCCAAGGGGAGGTAGATCCTTCACGAAGATAGCCCATGACAGTTCTATTGAAAACCCATCTAAACACTTGAATAAAAGCCACATTTTCAGCCATTCCTAGTACATAAGTACCATGCCCTACCCTGGGATGCTTTAATCACTAGATCTGTGTGGAGGACCGACGTTCTGCTTCACAAAAAGATTGGGATTTTGGAATGTAGTTTACTTATAATTAGGAACAAAACCTCAAAAACACTGAAATTTTCTGCAAAGAAAAATTCTGGAAAATATTCAAATGTGGGTGAATTGAAATGTTCCCTTCTGTCAACATCCCAGTATCAAACTTAAAAAAAAAAAAAAAAAAAAAACCAAAAAAAAATCAAAGTTGTATTATATTACAATCTGCAATAAAATAGTAAAAATGAGAAATCACTTCAAAACCCCAAATTTCATTTTAAACATTATCTATCGTAATCCAACATTTCAACATTTTCAGAACTTTGTTTCCAAGTTTCTTTTAAAACTCAGCACTGTCAATATCCACCCAAGTTTGTGAGGGGTTTTGATTTTGATGGGCTTGAATATTATGACAGAATAGTTTCATTGAGCTATATCTAACCAAGTCCACTTAGCACCACACATGTGCTGAACTTCTGAAAATCTGGCTGTTCACTTTCTTGTCAAAGTGGGAATCATAGTTCCTAGAGCAGAAGGATGGTCTTTGCACATGGTGCATGATGGGTATATTTAACATGCCTGCTTCTTCTCCTGAAAGCACATATCCAGTCCATGTCAATAGGCCTGATTCAGTATGCTTAAAATGTTCCTTTTAAAAGGAGCCTCACCTCTGGAGCTCTGCTCCCTGCTACTTTGTTTCTCTTTTAATGTGAAACACCTTTAGTGCATTAAACAGTTTTGACATGCAAGTCTTGTCACTTTATGAGGTGGAAAACACTTGCTGTCACCAGCAAGTGAATAATCACAGCAATGAAAAATTAGCCATGAAGAGCAAGGCCTATACATTACTGTGCTAATTATAAACATTGACACATTCATACATCAGAATTAATTTCTAATAGAAAATAGGAGATGCTCTGTTTCCTTCGTCAGAGCTGTCATACTGAGTAGTTTGCAAGTGGGGAATCATCATCCACTCCCTTATCAAAATAACTAAATAATATTAGGAACCCCTGCCCATTTTAGCACTCCCTCCCATGAACTAATTATTCAGGACTAAGTTTAACCAAGATTATATATTCCTGCAGGAGAAAAACAGGGAGTAGGAATCTTCTTTCTGGACCTACATTGTCTACCTAGACCCTAGATTCAGTCACACAAGAGTAAGTAACTATTGTACCTCTGCTAAATCCTTCCCAAGAGTAGTCAAGATGGGAGTGGACAGGAATGGGCCAGAACTTTGGCTACAGCTTTTCCATTTGGGGGCTGTACCATGAGCCAGTATGGGAATAGGAAGCAGTGGCTCACATCTGTAATGTTGTGTAGGCTAGTAGATGGTGCACTGGACCATGTGTTAAAAGATCAGGAGTTTTAGTCCCGTCTCTGCTACTAATTTATTTATGACATTGGGCTACTCACTTCCCTAATGGTTCTCTTTTTACCTACCATCTGATTTGCAGTCTACATAGATTATAAACTCTTTGACCTCCTGAGGGAGTACAAAATCTAATATACCTTTAAAAATCAGTTTAATCTGATCGAGAGTCATGAACCCTGAAATTCTTTAATCACAGGCATGTGACTGTCATGTAGTATAACTACAGAGCAGAAATAAGGGTTGCAAGCTGTGGGTTTTTTTCAGGCCTAGTATGTTTGGATGTTAAGTGTAGCTTTAACTCAAAATTTCCTGGATTTTCAAAGCCTGGTTTGGAGAGAATTACAACATCTCCATAATTTGTTTATTTCTCAGATAGAAAAAGTATCAATAAATACAGTCACTAACTCAAAATTATCTTAATGTAGTTGGCAGACATACGTAACATTTTTAGGGTGAATAAGTTGTTAAGTAAAAAAAATGTGGTTTTGCATCAACCAAAATTATTTGTAAATTCAAATCAAGAAATAGCTTTGGGAAGGCAGGCAGACAAGAAAAAAGTTGAACTTTTATTTTGAAAATACAGTACTCTTGAAATTTGTTCAAATTGACTGTTTTTTTTTTTAAAAGAAGCTCAAATGAATTTTTTTGATTGACCCAAACTATTTTGTTTATGTTATTTTCATTTAAATCAAGAAATAAAAGCATTTTCATTTCAGGTCAAGCCATTTAAAAAAAATCTGGTTTGTCCAGTGAACCAAAAAAATCTATTATCATCATAGATGCAGTAACTAAGTCTCCAAGATGCAATGCATCTTGAGGAAGGGCAGTTTACTGTTCTGTTCTTTGTTCTGCTCTGTGCCTGAAACCACAGTCAAGTCATGTATTTATTTTACCAGCCTTTTTGTTGGTTAGCATTCAGAGGAGATGCAACCCAAGCCTCAGCTGTGGACAGAATATAGTTAAAGGCCGGGCCTCTGGCTTCCACTGGAACACAAGATCCATGTGGAATTACCTAGCTTAAGTGTGCTAAGGAATAAAATGTTAAGTGCAGGTCCCTTTTCTCAGTTTAGTTGGCTGGATGAGAGAAACTCCACAGTAAAAGGACAATAATAAAAGTGTTTTTAACCCTTTGCTCTAGCTTTATCTGGAACTTTGCTCATTTGAAAAATCTGTCTCTTTTTAGAGTGTGTTCACATCTCATTACATGCAGCCGATCAGGAGACAGTAGCTGGACAAACCTCTTGAATTAATTGTTTGGCTCAATTGGAAATTGGTCAACAAAACTGATCTTCAACCAGTTTATGGCTTCTTTAACTTGGTTGTGTAAAGTATCTGCTTTCAGCCGAAAAGTTCAGGGTTCTTGTTTTGTTGTGTCAAAAAGCTCAGTGCACCCAAAACAAAGTATTTCATAGTTATAGTTTCATAGTTTCTAGGGTCGGAAGGGACCTGAGTAGATCATCTAGTCCGACCCCCTGCCATGGCAGGAAAGAGTACGG
>NW_017728939.1:1830310-1845417 GCF_001723895.1 Crocodylus porosus | reverse complement strand
TTGCAGTACTCCAGCTCTGGCCTGACCAGTGCCGCATAGAGGGGGAGGATCACCTCTTTGGACCTGCTCGAGATGCATCTGTGGGTGCATGACAAGGTGTGGTTGGCCTTCCTGACTGCCTCCCCACACTGCCGGCCCATGTTCATCTTGGAGTCAATGATGACGCCAATATCCTTTTCCACCTCTGTACTGACAAGAATGGAGCTCCCCAGCCTGTAGGTATGGTGCCGGTTGTTCCTCCCCAGGTGCATCACTTTGCACTTGTCAGTGTTGAATCCCATCCTATTCTCATCCCCCCCACCCCTGTAACCTGTATAGGTCCAATTGCAGCCATTTCTCCCTTCTAGCATGCCCACATCCCCCCACATCTTGGTCTCATCAGCAAATTTGAACAAGGTGCTTTTTACCCCCTCATCCAAGTCATTTATGAAGATGTTGAACAGTGCAGGCCCAAGGACCGAGCCCTGGAGGATCCCACTGCCCACATCCCTCTAGGTCGAAAATGACCCATCCAGCACCACTCTCTGGGTGCGGCCCTGCAGCCAGTTGGCGACCCATTTGACTGTGTGGGTGCCGACATCACAGCCCCCCAGTTTCTTAATGAGAACAGGGTGAGAGACAGTGTCGAAGGACTTCCAAAAGTCCAGGAAGACTATGTTCACTGCTACCCCTGCATCTAACGATTTGGTGATCTGATCATAGAAGGCCACCAGGTTGGTCTGACAGGACCTGCCTCTAATGAACCCATGTTGGTTGCCCCTATGCATGATCGTTCCTGCTGGCCCTTTGTGGATATGCGCCAGAATAATTTTCTCAAAAAGCTTGCCCAGGATCAAGGTAAAACTAACTGGCCTATAGTTTCCCAGGTCCTCCTTCTTCCTCTTTTTGCAGATGGGGAAGAAGAATAAAACATTTGACAGTTTCAGATAAAACATTTGACTCAGATATAACCTAGTGCCTCACAGGAGCTGAGATGTTATTTCCAGTGTCCCCATTTTCTTTTTCCAGGTTCTCCTCCAGATTTCAGTAACCCCAATGCACCACAGCATTACAGCTCTGACAGCACATTCCAGCCTTCACCGATAGTGAGGAAGCCATGGTACATCATGAGGGAAACATCAGAATAACCAATCTTCCCCCAGCAAAGTTGTGACAGTGCGACTCCCAGCGTAACCCCACTGAAATCAAGCATGGTACAAATAAAGTCAAGTGTGGCTCTCCCCCGACATGCCGCCAATCCATGCAGCAAAAAAACTGCCCCATCCTGAGTGGTGTTGAGTCGGGGGCCAGTCACCTGTGTCCTAAGGTCTGTGTAGACCTACCCAGACTGCCTGACTGATTACTGGTGAATCACTAAAGCCTGAGTTCAAAGGTCTACCATTTAGGCATCACAGATATTCTCAAAACTGCTCAGCTGTTATAAACTCTAGGGGCTAAGTCCTATTTCCCTCTATGCATCCAAATGGCATGTATGCAGCCATTTAAGTACAGTTTTTGGCGCATACAGAGAATCCTCAGCTGTCTGGCTAACCAGTGTCATGGCCTTTCACACCCACTTAGCTTTCATATTTTCACGGATACCCCACTTAGGTCTTCTGGCTGTGCTGTCATTCAACCATAATGCCCACTTGGTGATTTTGCATTTAGTGTCTACAGCAAGAGACACTGGGATCATAAGGAGGTTAAACAGGTTTGCTGCAGGGGAAGCTGGGTTGTGAAGGAGAAAATTCATGTTGAAATACAAGTATGATTAGGAAGAAGCCTGAAAAACCCAAATGCACATGGAGCACATGGTCAGATTGTTCTCAGTTCTATCCAGTCCTGGAGGCAGGATTTAGGTCCAGATATCATCCCCTTCCCCCGCAACCGTCTCTCTCATGCACATTTTACACCTTTGACTTCAATGGAGTTAGCATTACCAGAGCTGGAAAAAATGTTTCACATAAAGCCTTTTTGGTAAAAAAGGCAGGTTTAAAACATGGAAGTATTTTGAAAATCTATACAGATGTTTCCTAATGGTTTAATTAAGCGGGGGAAGTCGGGGACCTTTAAAAACATTTGAAAAATATGGAATTCTGTGTTAAACATTTAAACATTTTGCATTTTTGGTTTGAAATGGCTTCTTGTTTCAAAATTTCATTTAATCATATTTAAAGACATCAAAATTATTTAAAATAACCCCAAATATAAATGAAATCTTTCATTTCAGATCAAATAAAACAGTTCAGTGTCTTTAAAGTGAAATATTTCCTTTGACCCTACACTTATTTTTTAACTTTTTACTTCATGAAAACATTTTGAAATTTTACATTTTTGGTTCCAAGCTTCTATTTTTTTATTTTGCTTTAGCTTTTTCAGCTTGCCAACCAACTGAAAAATCCATTATTCACCCAGTACCCCGGGGCTGTGCCAAAGCTCAGAACCAGGTGTAACGTCAACCACGTAACTCAGAGGATGTAACCATCCTCTCCCTTGCCTAGATAGAGCTCTATTGCCTTAAACTCCTGCATCGCACTGATGATAGTGAGGAAAGAATCAGTTCCACTGTGTACTACTAAATATTTACATACAGTAGAAGAGAGTAAAGTGCTTTTGAAAGTACACTGCATCTCAGACTGGAAGACAGGATGGTGCTGTTGAGGTTCCATGGTACCAACTTCATTAGAAAGTAAAGGTAGAAAAACCATAATGTGGCCTGACAATCTGTCATCAATTTCCATTCAAATATTAAATTAAAGTATGAAAAGCCAGTGACTATATATCCAAAGCAAATGCAATGTGTGGGAGGATGCATTTAGATGCAGGCTGATGTTCCACTCCATTGGCAAGTCCCCCAGTATTTTTAATTTTGCTCAAAGTGGCAACTTGTTGGGGAACTGCTCGATGTGGACTTCTGGCCAGAATCTCAACTTAACTTTCTGAGATATAGGAAAGGTCATATGAGACTCTTATTCATGTCCCTCTTCGCCCTTTCTAAGCTGTGAACACACATGGCTGCAAGCAGCTGTGATTTTGCTACTGAGTTATGACAACCCTAGCTCACTTTGTTAATCGCATCTGCTGCTGCACTTTTTAATAACAGCATTTACTTTAAGCGCGTATTTCACCTATCAACACATGTAATAGGTGTAAGGTTGTGTACCGTTGCTTTAAAACTCTAGCAGGAAACAAGGCGTGAGAGCCTAGAGAGCTATCTAAACAGAAGTTCTTCATGAAAGCAGAAAAGGACAAAGCATCTTTAGGGAAATCCCTATTTTCTTTATTCTAATAAGGTTTTTTTCTTTTTTGTGTTAGATGAAAAAGAGACTCTTCCTGCAGTTATTACACACCTTGCATGCCCTTGCTAATGCATTCACTGATGCTAAGCCCATACTTCTAACCTTTGGTGGACGCATTTTGCCCTCAATTATAGGAACTTAGAACAGGAAGGGAACTTCTGCTAATCCCTTGATGTAATGGGCAACTATGTTATTCACGGCTTGCAGCCCAGATCTGGCCCATAAAGAAACTGGATCTGGCCTGTGGCAGCTCTGATAATCCACACTATGCTACAGGCACATCAACCCAAGCAGCATCCCCAGGGTCCTACCTCCTGCCCTTTTCTATCTATTCTCTTTGCAGCATTTGCTGATCACCAGGTGAGGAGGAGTGGCAGGGAGGGTTCAGGAGTGTGGCCCCTGTGTGGGAGGCGGAAAGGAGGAGGTCACAGGAAGCGACCCTTGATGGCAGAAGTTTGACAACCCCCGATGTGATTTGCGTCCATTCATAAACAGATTGAGCTTAAACACACATCTAGAGTACCTCCATAAGCTTAAGTAGAGTGATTACAGATTTACAACATCATAACAGGGATCAGAATCTTGTCCTCTAGCTGACATTTTGAGATTTTCAGGTACCATCCTAAAGGATTCAGGAAATCTGAACTAGGAAAGTATTCTGTTACTGTGGTAGACTATCCCGATGAGTATCCATGGACCATTAACTGGTATTTACCTTCGATTCTTTCCTTAATGTCAAGCTTAAAGCCACCATCCCTTGTGGCTGTTTGCTCGCTATAAAGTATATTTATACACCTCTAGAAAAAGCTAGTCCCATGAGGAACAGATTGCAAACTACTGTCAGTAAGTTACAATACCATCAACACCCAGATGGAAAACTCACCTGAGGCTACACTCCTCGCTTTCCCTAAGTCATTTCATAGTCAAAGTCATTGTCTTCCCCCACTACCCCTCCTTCAGGATATAGTGTTACCGAACAGACTGAAGAGCAGGATCTAAACCTAAATGAAGGAGTGCCTTCAAGAAACAACATCTCCAGCCTGAGAATGCAAGAGGGCTGGGCCAGAGACTTAAGGGTTACTTTCACTCTCATGCTGGATTTAATTTGACTTGGAGAAACCCAGAAGACTAGTTGCTCGGTCCTTAGAGTGAGCATGTTTTCCCATCATTAAGTCACTATTCAGAGCATATTTTCCCATCATTAAGTCACTGTCAGTAGTATAATCTTGTGGGGACACCGGTCATGGGACTGCTTCAGAGGCAGCACCAGAAAGCTAGTCCCTTCTGGAAGCCTGCGCTGTCCAGGAAGCCTGTGCTGAGACAGCAGCAGCCCATGCCATAACCACAACTGCAGCAATCCAGCATGAGGTGCTGAGCACTTGCTTCTTCCACTACACCTCTCGCCTCTACCCCAGCACTGTTCAGGGTGCCAACATTTTGTTACAGCCTCGATCCCCCCGATTAGGCAAATCTTGGTTATACAGTAGAAAAACCTTGATGTCAAGCTTGGGTGGCCAGCAACCAGCACAACTACAAATCTCCAGTGCCGGACAAAAAAAAGGCTGTTTGAAATTATGCTCATTTCTGGGTACCTGCCACTAAGAGCTAATAGGCAGCACAGGAAGGGTTGGAGAGGTTGTGATATGCTCTCAAGCATACGTGAGCAAGCTGCAACTTAAAATCTTGCAAAGAGAAAGTGAGAAATGAAAGTAGCTCCATGGATATATCCAAGCAGAAAACATCCCCCATGTCTCAACTGCAAGGAACCCCCAGAAGGAGCCTGATATGTTTTCTGTCAGATGAATGCACTTTCATCTCTCCCCTGAAGGAGGTGTGAGTTTGATTAATCAGTCTCATATCCTCTAGCAAAGCTGTTTCTGACATAAGAACGAAGCCTGGAATCAGTGAATATGTGTTTCATTGCATAACTGACACCCTCCATTCATGCAGCAATTCAGGACTTTTAAACAAACATGGGGGGCGGGAAAGAAGGAAAAAAGAGGTATTTACAGGAGAGAATAGAGCCCTTTGTGAAAACAATATTTTCTCATAAACCTGGAATGGCTACAGAACTACCTAGAAAAGAAACCAGCAGAGAGCAGTTGAGTTTTATTAACCTCCTTTGACAGATGGAGGGATTGAGATCCAGAAAGGCTAAAGCCAAAGCAGTCAGTTTTGGGTGCTAAGGCAAGGCACTTCCATGCTTTTCATGGATGCTCCTGAAATTTAGAGATTTGATACAGCACCCAGTGGTGTCAGCATAGGTATTTTTCCCATTAACTTGGGTGGGCTTTGAGATTTTGCCTTGGAGGTGAGCAGCCCAAAACAGATACCATAGTTAGTAGTATATTTGTAATCATTTTTAAAAAGGGATAGATTCACAAGGACATGGGCAACTGAAAAGGCACTCAGGAAGTACCCAAATCAAGCCATTGACTAGCACTAGGATTCACAAAGCCCCCTTCCTAGTGCTGTAGGTGCTTAAAATCCCAAAATTTCTGCTAGTAATATCCTGTAGGTCATCTTTTTCAGCTGTTGGCCATACACAGCAGTGTTTCAGCCCTAACTGCTATCCTGCTCTGTGATTATCAGGTTCACAAAATGGCGATTCATTAGCTAGGCTACTGGTGAGGCTTGATCTGTACAAAAGCTACCTCTGACTTGATGCAACCTGTGAAGGAGGTATTGGTGGTAGTACTTCTCCTTTTACTCACTAGCCTAGATTCAGGGCTACTACCTGGAATGTGAGAAACCCAGAGTTAAGTCCCTTTTGAATCAATGTATTTGTGAACTGATAGCACTCCCTACCAGCTGCTTTCACATAATCTACAGCCATACGCTTTTCAAGCTCTCAAACTGGTCATTTGTTCTGAGTACTCCTGAGCAAAGGTCAAACAAATAAATAAACACATAGCCTTTCCCTTCAGGCTAACAAGCAACCCCATACCTCTCCACCAAACATTCAAACTTCTGTCTACTCTCTTTCAACTCACCCCTTTTAATAGTCCCAGCTGGGGATCCACCCAGCAGCCTGATCCCCTCCACCTGTGCCTCATCAGCCAGCAGTGCTAGCTACACCTCCTAGGCTCCTAAAGGGTTTGTGCCCTGCCATAGCATCCTATAACAGTGTTCAAACCCAGCCGAGGGCGCTCTGCTACTCCTGTTGCAACTAACCCGGTTTGCACAGAATGCAGCATAAATATTTGGTGGAGCAGGGACTTATTCTTGACTCTCCCACATCGGTGCCCAAACCACCAGGAGCTAGTGTATGATTCACCTGTTTTGTGTCTCTTTCTGTTTGCATGAGACCTGATGTGGCAGGCATTCTCAGGACACACTTACTGGTTTTGGTTCCAGAGGCAAGATAAACTGAGGAGCGAATCCTGCTGAAGTTGGATCCTGCTATTGCATGCATCTCAGTGCCATCAGGAAAAAGTCCCTCTTTTTTAATAAGAGATGATAGCATTTCCTGTGCTACGTAGATTGTTTGCTCTGCAGGCCACACACTGTTCTTTTCCACATCTGTGTATAATGCCTGGCACAACGTGTACTCAAGCAGTGCTAGAGTTTGGAGACACTATGGTAAAATGGATCTGAAATCTGCAGCTGGCTTGTTGATCGTTACTGTGGCATTCAGTACATTAGAAGGGAGAAGAGGGGTTGCTTGCTTTATTTTGTTCTGTGGTTTCTAAGACTATCTTCATCTTGTATGGGGTGGACACTGATGGCAGATCATCTCAGAGAGGACCCTTTGGACAGGTCAGAGGTAGATCACATTCTTGGAGTACTTTACTAGTAAAGTTACTTTCTAACTTTACTTGGAGTTGGAAAGCTAGGCAGTGAAACACTGCTACATGATTCCTCCCCAAGTCTGAGAGAAGTGGGTGAAATGGGCACTGATTCAGCAAGGTTCTTACTAGAGCAAACCAGAGACCGGTGCTTTCACTTAGGAAGGATTTTGATATTGCCAAATGTGATTTTTGTGCAGATCAGGAGTATACAATAAGATGTTTTGAAATTCTCCACACAAAGGTATAGGCTCCAAGCCTTGTAGCAGCCCTGGAGCTAATGCCCCTGAAAGCCCTGGAGTCCCCAGACTTGAAGTAGTTTAGCTGGTTACTCCAGAGCTGCAGATCCCAGAGGGCATAGCAATCACAGCTGACCATTTAGCAGAAAGACTCCTGAGGTGCTGGGTGGGCCAGCTGAGAAGAACCAGTTTCATCCAAACTTCGGTGAAGCTGGAACATCCTTTGTGAAACATCTCAATTTTGCCCCAGCTGAAAAACACTGACACAACTTTGGTTTGTTCTTCCGACCACTTCTGATGCTTAAACCGGCACTGAGTGTCAGTACAACTGCTCCTTTGCTTAGAGTTGCTTAAACATCTTGCTCACTTGACATCCTGGTGGCTGACACAACAAATTCAGTGTGTCTGTGGTTATAACCCTCTGAGAAATTGTCCCAGCTAAAGAATCTGAAGGAATCTCATCTCATCTTGTATTATTCGTTGACCGCATATATGACGCTGTCAATATCTAGGTAAGAACCATCACAACAATTTGATGTACCGCACGGCTGATTCCATCCACACTATACAAAGTCCCCGAGCCCTGACCTTGATTTTCTTTCATCACCGCCTGTGCTTACAAGATAGCGGCTATCTCTTTTCAACATTGGCTTGTTACACTCTCCTTAAATGCTTTCATTGCTAATATTTTCCAATGCTGAAATGATGTTAGGAGAAGCATCACAGAGCTGTGGATGCTTTGTTTATTCTGCAAGAATAAGGCTGCCCTTTCCCCAAGCAACAGGAGGACGGCAGTTTGCAGAAACCACACTTTGCGGGGGGGAGGGGGGGGTCTCTTGATATTGAAAGCTTGTACTCCAGCAAAATAAATAAATAAACAACCAAATAAATAACTCGGGTCATTACATGCTTGAGCAGCTTCTGGAACAAGAACAGGCTGTTCATGAATATTCTGGCAAGTACAAGAAGGGCAAGATTGATAGAACCCGCACCTTCCCCAGCTTTTTATCATCCATGTAATTAATACTCACCGCCCCATTTTAGATTGGAAATTCTGGGCAAATTTTGCATACTAAACAGAGCAGGGAATTTAGTCCCATCCCCCCTCCCCCCAGCAAATTGGCCTACTTAAAGGTGTATCTCAGTGGAATATTCTCTGGATTCTCCTGTGTCCTGAGTCAATGGGAGCACTTTGAATCACTGAACCAGGACAGCAGGGTGTGTAAGCTTTATTGATCTGCACTGCCTGGGTAATAACAAAGAGCTGATGAAAGCCCCAAATCCTTTACCAGCATGCTGCAGGATCAGAATAAAGCCTGGGAGGGCTTATCTGTAGAAAACTGCTTCTTTGTTCGTTACAAAGTCCTGGTCAGGAATCTCTAAGAGCATTGTATGCTCTGAGCTTTACTTAGTGTATGTATCCAAAGGCTCAGAATGGTTATCTGACCTGTATGCAAACTATGTCTGCACCGGCTGGGAAATCTCATGAGAAAAGAATTGCGCACCATGAAAAACAATAACTGATACGGCCGGTCATGTGCTATGCTGACAATTCATAGCATCCATGATCACTGCTCTGGATCACTGCTAGTCATTCAAAATAACTGGAACATATGGGCAGTGACCCAGAGCAAGTGAAAAAACATGGCTATGATGTCCAGTCCCAGGTGGGAATACTGAAAAACTTTTCATGCAAAGGTCCCATGGGTTCTCTTTCTGCTTCCAGGTGGAGAATGGATGGGCAAAGGTGCAACAAAGATGGAAAATAATAATTATCCAAAGATTTCTGAGCCTCAGTTAATGTAAATGTTCAATACAGATTCTGCACAAGGATTAAAGTGCAGAAGGTCTAGAGGTGAGTTGCTTCCAGTATAGGAATATCTTCACAGGGACAAAATACTGGAAAATAAAGGGTTTTTTTGAAAAGAGACGACAAAAAAACAAGGTCCGGAAATAAAAACCAGATGAATTCAAATTTAGAATGCCTAAAAATGTGAATAATTATCTATCAGAAAACTACCGGAGTAGATTTCCCAACTGCTGACGTCTTGACAGGATGACTGACGACCTTTCTGGAAGTTGCTTTAGTCATTCACAAGTGAATGGGCTCAGTACAGGTAGAGCTGGATGAAAATCTGCCTGTAGTGATCAACATGATTCAGAGATTGGCAACATGTTTGCACTGGGGGTAGCCTGAACAGGGGCTAGCTCCTAAAACTGGCTGCTTCCAACCTGGCTTGCACTGAAGCCAGAGTCACAGATCCACCCCTTTCAATGCTGCTGCTGCCACTTTCCCATTGCTAAAATGCCACCAAATCCCCCCCAATCACCAAACACCACAGAAGCCTCCCAGCTCCACGTGCCAAATAAAGTACCTCTGCAGGCCAGATCTGGCCCGTGAGCTGTAGGCTGCCACCCTCTGTACTACAACTTTTGGTGACCCTTTTTTGCTCTTCAGATCTCTTACTTTATTAATACAGAGTGTTAAGGGGAAGAGTAGAAAAGCGAGTTCTGTTGTCCAAACTAATTGGTTTCAATCTGTCTGTCTAGGTAGATACAGGGCCCCCTTTCACTGGAGTGTGTCAGCATCAATAATGACATGGAGCAGAGACACAGGCCACAAAGATCAGTCACACTACATTCCTGTGGCATGCTTCTGGAGCACCCTGCCACTTATGATTGGCTCTATACCAATCAGACACTCAAACCCTACTTTCTTATCTAGATAATAAAATTAGGTAGGAACCCAAACGCGCCATCAATACTGAAAATGACAAGGCGCCAGGACTGAACCACACTGTTATTGCTCCTGGAAGACACATTTTTTGCACTTGCATTTGAATTTTTCAAGAACTGCAGCAGAAATCAATATGAAACAGTTGACAGATGTAATCTTATCAGGTTTTCAGTGTTCTTCATGGAATATGTCCCCATGTACAAATTACAAAATGCTCCATCTGTGCTAACTGGATTGAAATGTCAACCACACTCTTAGTGGAGTGAGGCAGGATTTGTGTACTGCGTTTGAGGGTATGTTAGATTAGCAATGACTATGTTCTAGTTTTAAATTCTAATTTCATTTTCTTTTACTGCAGCAAAAATACAATATTTATATATGTAACTGCATTAGATCAAATGCTATATTAGCAGCATTGGGAAAAAATATTGATAACTAATGCAAATTAATATTAGATTCATAGGGTAATGCCAAAGAATAGTATAGATAAACAATGTTAGCAGCCAGAGATACTTCTGTGCTTTGATATGTAAAATTATACATATGCATATACATAAAGACATACATATACATAATTAAATACCTACTGGAAGTGTGTAATTGGTCAAGCATAGGGATAGATATTTAGATTAAGATAGGACTAAAAAAAGTGCTGAAGTAATTAAAAAAAACTCTCTCCTCTCTTGCTTAGAGGTAACTAAGTCAGCCAGTCACTACTGCTGAATGTTCACTCGCTCCTCTGGCTTTCTCATTCCCATGTAGATACTAGGGCTGACATATTATGTGTGTCTTTGAACAACGTCTCATTCAGGCTGTTTGAACCTTTGCAAACAAGTCACCATAAACAAAAGCAAAACTTTTACATACAAAAGGACCGGTACATCTATTGTGCACAAATGTCTTAAACCTGAGACATTCCTGACTGCAACAGACACCCTGATTCTGCTCTCACTCACTCACATGAAGATTATCTCAATCCAGTTACTCCAGGCTTTGCTCAGATGTAAGTATGGTCAGAGTCTCATCCCCTGGCCTACAAACGCAACTGGCCTTTCAAACTATTTATATTTCCCACTTGAATCACCAAAGCATTTTCACAGTCTTCTATTTTCTAAAGACAGATGGCTAGGAGGCAAATGTTTAAACCCTATTTAGTACCTAGACATTATAAGCAATAACAGAAGACCCTAGATCCCTATGCCCATGATAAAACGCAGCACAGTTGTTGATCATGAATAAATGGGGGAGCACAGTGTCAATAAAGAGAAATATTTGGTCTCTGGGGGTTTATATATAGACCATCAGTACAGCTCTGTTCTTCAGTTTTCTGTGCAACTATTCAGCCCATCCAGTTACTTTATATTTTGTCTGGCTTCATGAATATTTAAAGTAAGAAATCCAGCCTGAATTTTTTTCTAGGAAAAGTATGCTTGAAAACTCCCCTAATTTATGCAAATACAGGGGATGAAGAGTTTCGCTTCATTGTTACAAATTAAAAGTTCTCTGACATTTCCAATTAGCTGGAGAGAAAAGCAACAAAACTATAAATACATCAGAAAGCCAACCAGTCCCTTCCCCATAAACACGATGCCTCATCGCCAGGCCAAACGGGAAGGCTGAAAGACGTGCTTATTACGAAGAAGATTAATGACACCGTTGCATTGTAGCCAGTGCTCTGGGAATCTAATAGAGAGTTCATGGCAGGGGGAGAGGTGGAAATCCTTACACAATAAAATATCAATTACGTGAACCCACCGTGTCTGTTGCATGGATCGTGCAAAGCGAGCATGTCCCTTATCTGCTGATCTAAACCTAAAGCTAGAGAGAGGAGCCTTAATATATCCAAGTGGGATTGATTGACAGTGCCCTGGTTTGTGTCAGGCAAAAGACATGTGAGGACTGAAACACCCTTTGCTGCTATCAGCAAAGCTGATGACGGGGAGCAGGGAGCTGGCTGAGGTCAGGTTTGCTGTAAGCACCTCTGTCAGATACTTGTGCCAGTGGGACAGCAGACTGCATTACAGTAAAGAGGTGAGGACCCACTGGCAACATGTAGGGGGTGCACGTATGTGCATGTGCACCCCCTGACCTCGGTGGTGCACCCCCTGCAAAGACTGCCGCCGACGCGGTGCCTGCAGGTGGTCACCGCTTGCCACCCCCCCTCAGAGCTTCCCGCCACCACGGTCCAGCTGCCACCGCCACTGCCTCCAGGGGCATGCCCCCCACAGCCTCCAGGGGCACGCGGCGTTCATGTGAGGACCAGTGGTTCATACCCAATTCTTGGGGCAGGGATGGGGGTGTACAAAGACCCCTTCCTGGCACTGTCACTAGCTGGTGTTACACCAACTTTTCATAACCAACCATGCCCCCCTCCTCTGTCCTGAAATTATACATACTTGGGGCTCAGAAATGAGCCCTGTGAGGCACCCACACAGAGGAAGAAGAGTAGAAGGCTCCTTCACCCCCTAAAAGGGAGAGACTGCATAGGGAAAAGAGATCTGAACAGACCACCCCTCCCTCTTTTGTGAAGGGGGACAGGACCAGGTAAGGCCCTGGTGGGAATGGATGAACCAGCATTCAGACTCCAACGCTGCAGGTGCTAACAGAGTGACATTTAGTGGCACAATTGGCCACTGAAAGTGCTCTACAGCCATGCACTGACAGACGTTCAGGTGGGTTCAGGTGAAGGTGCTCCAAAGCGGATACAGAAGTACAGCTTAGTTTTGGTTTTGCAAATACAAAGCCTATTGTTGAGGAACTGCAGCCAGCACTCGTTCTCCTTTACAAATATATTGAGGTGCAGACACGGTGAGGTACAATGTGTCCAGACACCAAGAGCAAGAAAAGCTAATAATAATACCAGCATTTTTATTGGCTTCACACACTGCACATCTCCTCCCCCGGGTCAGATAAAAGTTTTGTGTTGTTGTTTAAGAAAAAGCCCACTTTTGCTTGATAGCTGACAGCAATATTGAGTATTTTATTCCCCCCACTCTCCCTAGCCTGTTGTAATCTTTGATAAAAAAAAAAATGTTCTCCAAAAAAGGTTATGCTAATTAACAATTAATTCTTTTATCTTATAGTGTCGACACAGTGGAACCTGAAGAAGACTTAGAATAAAATTAGTGGTAATTAGCTTTTTACAGCACTAAATAAACAGGGGCAAGAATGATAGCGAATTAATGTTATGCATTTATTTTTAACAATATTTATACAGGCAGTTTTTGAACAGGGCCCTGTGGCATTAGTTTTTACTAATACAGGCAAAACAGCAATGAGGAATAATTACGTTTAGCCTACATTAAGACAGCAGTATGCAAATCAAAGGAATAATGAAGAGCAGTCTGGTAACAGGGTTTGAGTAGACTGTACACTTGAAAATGGCATTAGGGCCTGGTAAACCTCAAAGGAATTCAGATAGTAACATCCTTCATCATTTCAAACCACAGCTATGTTGTTCTCCTTTTAAATATCACTGGGATAAGCCAGATGTAAGGGTCACGCTGGAGATTTTCAAAAGTGACTGGTGATCTTGACTGCCTCACATGCCTTAAAGGAGACTGGCTTTCGGAAAGCATTGACAGGCAGCAAAGAGTTTTGAGCTGAGCAGCCGGGAAGTTCTGTATCCAAAATCTTGGCATGCATTTTGGCACAAACAATAATTAATTGCCTACAATAGGTGGCAGATTTCCTGCAGTACTGAGCACTCACTACAGCTGAATGAACAGTTCTTAGTGAATGATTTATTTGATAAACAGACCATTACAGATTCATTCATTTTTCAAAATATTTCAGACCCCCCCCACAATAAATGTCCCTTTTCAAACAAACTCCTTTGTGTTTTCTCTAGGACATCCCTCATGGAGGGGAGGAGCTCCACCTGAGCACCCACAAAGCTACCTCATTATCCTCCACCAGATGCCTTCTGCAACCTTTCTTTTGCAACAAAGAGAAATGAAACCTGGTAAGGGGGCATATTGAGGATGCAAGTCTGGTTCCTTCTCCAGCTTCAGTTACCTAACCAAGGAAGCGTGTCCCCCTCCAGAAAGCTGATGTCTGGTCATAGCTGCAGATGGCAAAGACAACAGGAAGCAACACTTATATGTTAATGACTTCTAAACGCTAATGGATTAGTGGGACAGGGTGAAATTGGATTGGGGTGGGAGAAGGACAGACATGTATCTTTTCTTATGTGCTTACCATAACTCAGATTACTTTTAAGATTTTGAGAGTTATTCTGTGATTTCTCTCCCTTGCGATGTCAGCAATGTCGTCTTCCAAACATTTCAATGCACAACCATGATCTCTGTTTTACTGTAACAAATGCACAGGAGGGAGAGGAGCATTTGGGAATCACGGAGCAGCTTTTAACTTTATGTAGTGAAAGCAGAATTTCAATGGTAAAGCTACAGCTTCAGTCTAAATGATCACTTACTCCTGCATAAAACGTTCCTCTTTTTGCAATAAAAAAATCTAAAACATTTCCTTCCTGTCAAGGGGTAGAAATGGATGCATCATACAGATCAATGCATGGCTGCGTAGATGACTTGGCCAGCAGGGCTTTGGCTTCTTCAACCATGGGATGTTATTCTAAGAAGAAGGATTGCTGGGAAGAGATGGAATCTGCCTGACAAAGAGAGGGAACAGCATTTTTGCAGGCAGGCTCGCTAACCTAGTGAGGAGGGCTTTACATTAGTTTTGCCAGGGGATGGAGGCCAAAGCCCTGAACTAAATGGGGAAGTGGGTGACCTGGAGAAAGCACAAGCAGGAAGGGGCAACAGGGGAGGTCTTCTCATTCTTCCTGAGAAAGTAGGGCAGTCAATCTATAAACGATTGCATGGAGCCTGGGAAACAAGCAGGAAGAACTGGAAGTCCTTGCACAGCCACAGAACTATCATGTGGTTGGAATAGCAGTGACTTGGTGGGAGCTTGCATGACTGGAGAACTGTCATAGTTTCATAGTTTCATACTAGCTAGAGTCGGAAGGGACCTAGGTAGATCATCTAGTCCGACCCCCTGCCTTGGCAGGAAAGAGCACCGGGGTCAGATGACCCCGGCAAGGTGC
>NW_017728939.1:1767923-1810667 GCF_001723895.1 Crocodylus porosus | reverse complement strand
TGCAGTGCCCCCGACTGCGATGAGGCGGCTCCGGGCTGCAAGGGGCAGAGCTGCTGCTTCTCCTTCTGGGCAGGGCCTGGCAAGGGGCATCTGCGCTGCTCCTGGTCCTGCTGCAGTGGGACCCCGGGCTGTTCGCTCTCAGTCTGAGCCTCTGCCAAGCCCAGGGGCTTACCCGGAGGGGGACAGCCAGGCCGCTGCGCCCGTGGGGCAGAGCAAATGCTGCAGGGGCTGGGAGAGGAGAGCCCGGTCTCCTGAGTCCTGGCCCACAGCTTTAAACCCAGGCACCCGCCTCCGCAGGGCACTGCCTCTCGCCACCCCCTTTCTCTCCTCCTGCAATGCTCGGCATGTTGATCTCTCACCGATCTGCTCCTAGCTCCCCTGGGCTGCGCTCCCAGGACCCAGCTGCACTAATACTCTGCCACGACTCCTGACTCCCCCCATCCCCAAGCTGCAGGACCTCTGCGGCCGAACGGGGGTGCCCAGCTTGGGGCCCACGATGCAGCCCCGCTGGAGCCAGCAGCAGGCTCGGCCCCTGGACAGCCGTCCAGTCCCAGCATGTCACGGGGCGCCTGCGCCTGGCCCCAGAGGTGGATCGCTCACCCGACGGGCACGCAGGCGGCGCTCCCTGCAGCAGGCTGGTGGCAGCCCACGGTCTTCCCCTCTGCCGGGGCCGCAAACCAGCTGCAGGACCAGCCTCCCCCCCAGCCCTGGAGGCACCCAGGTCCGTGCTCCGGCCCAGCCTGCATTTCAGCCAGGGCAGGGCAGGGAGGTGACAGCAGCAGTGCCGGGCTCACAGCCTGCAACCCTTTGCTCTGGGGGGGTCTCCTGTGACCCCCTCCATCCTCAGCCCTGGCGCCGAGATCTCTAGCTGGGGGCTTTTTGCTGCGGGGAACTGGGAGGGAAGCCTTGCAAGCCACGTGAGTGTCCCCAGTCCCAGTGCAATACCCATCCCCTTCAGGAAGCCACGGACTGCTCCGTGCCTCAGTTTCCCCACCCCTAAAATGAGGGCGATGGCCCATCCCCAGCTCACAGGGGTCTTCTGAAGGCAAATGCTCTCGTGGCTGGCTGGCGACAGCCAAGGCAGCCAGAAAAGGACCATGGGAACGAACACGGGTCATCAAAGGATCGTGACGGTCCCTGTCAGGTGGGGAGCGGTGAGCCAGAGGCCAAAGGAGGCGCTGCCTCCTGCACCGGGCCCTGGGCTCACGTTCGAGTTCAGCCCCTCCACGTCGGCATGCCAGGTGGGTCTCAGCTAGTTTCGACTCCGGTCCAGGTAATCTCGGCTTAATGGGACTATGTGAAAGAGAGCTTACAAAATTCGGAGCATACATGCCCTTGGGGCTTCTCTGCCTCCCTGCTACTCCCCAACAGCTGCCACTCCACGACCCTCGTGCCAAGCCTCCCTCTTGGGCTAGAGACAGGACAGAGCCGGGCTTCACAGGCCCTGCTCCCTGCTATGGGCTGGGGCAAGCTGCAGAGCCTCTCCCAGGCCGGTCCAGTGATGCTGAGCTGCTGACTGGTCATGCCTCTGCCCTTGCGGGAGGGGAGGTCTCCGTCTGCCGGGGCTGCTGGCAGTCCTGGGAGCACGGGGAGGGAGATCCCCAGGTCACTCAACCCCTTGGTTGCAGCCCTGCTCCTCCCCAGAGGTGGCTGCCTTTCAGCCGCTTTGTATATACAGGGTCTTATCCTGATCCCCCCAAGATCAATCCTAGTTTTGCTACTGGCTTCACAGGCCAGACTCAGTCAATGCAGCTGGCTGTGTTCTCCCAGGATCCCCGTCAGCATCGGCATCACCCGCCCCGGGTTAAGTCCATCCCCCCACCCCAGGATCCTGCTGCGGGCTCTTCCGGACACGGGGCAGGCACATCGGTGACCCATCGCCGCCCTCCTGCCCAGGCTGCCAGCACGTGCAGCAGCCATGCCCAGAGCCCAGCTCTTGGCCAGCTGCTGTCACCAGAGCCACCCCCCGGGACCGACGGGGCAGCGATGAGTCACTTGCATCGGGCATCCGGACTCCGGAGCCAACAGCTCTCCCGGGAGCCGCCGAGCGCGGAGGGGACGCAGCGGTCGCTATCCGCGTGTCAACAGTGCAGCGCGTTTGACGGAGGAGCCCTCTGCTGAGTCACGTCTCGCTCGCGGGCAGCCACGAACTCGGAACAAAACCCCGGGGCAGAGCGTGTGCACACGCATGCATGCACATGTACGCACACCCCTTTGTACACACACACGCGCACGCACAAATACACATGCACCTGTGCAAACTCTCATGTATACACATGCACACACACAAGCACGCACACGCATGCATACACACACAAGCACATGCATGCGCACGCATGCACCCATGCGTACACACGCGCATGCGAACAAGCACGTCGGCACGCGCGCACACTCCCAAGCATACACATGCACACATTCATGCGCGTACACAAATGCACATGCATATGCACGCATGTGTGCACATGCACACGCATGAACAGCCACAAGAATTCAACCCCAGGAAACAGGATTCAGGCTCAACCACCAGCACCAAAGTGGCTCAGCACCACCCGCTCAAGGACGGGGCAAGAAACAGGGACGTGGCCCAGGACAGAAGAAGTGCCCACAGGGGATGCCTCTGCCTAGGCAGCCTCAGCTCCTGCCCTGAGACAGGGAGGGTCTGATCCAGCCCCCGAACCTACCACTGCAAACAGTTAATCGTGGGGGGAGGCCAAACCTGTTCCCAAGAGAGCTCAGAAAGTTTGAGGGAGCCCTGGTAGGGCCAAGGTCAGTGGGGTCAGGTTCCCAGCAGAGAGGGGCCTCTGGGGCCATCTCCACCCTGCCAGAGGCAGAGTGATGCTGAGTGACCAAAAGGTGCATTAATAGCAACGGGGGCCCCAGGAGCAGGTCCTTCAAGCCTTGCTCTGGAGGTGCTGGATCCCACCGACGGGGCTGGGGACCCGCAGCGCCACTCAGGAGGGAGAACGAGGGCTCTCCAACCCAGTGCAATGCCGCTGGTCTACAGTGATCCCCGTCCCCGCCACGCCACCGAGTCCACTTCGAATCAGTAGGCTGCTACAGCCAGCCGCTGGCAAGGGCTGAGAGCCACAGGCCTGCGCCCGATCTCAGGTGCCCCAAACGCTGGGCAGGTTCTCGCCTTGGAAACGGGGGTGTTTCCCGGGCTCATCCCCAGGAAAAGTATTTAGACTTTTATTTTGTTCTTTCTTTCTTTGGGGGGGGTAGTATCATCCATCTCTGCTGGTGTCCAGAGAGAAGGAAATCACATGAAAAGGGCAGCCTGGCCGATCGCAGGGCAGAGCAGCTTGCACGAAGGCATTTCAGTGTCGACACTGAGCAGGGAAGCCCTGAACGTCCAGGCTTTTGCTTTCCACAAGGGAAACTGAGTCTTGCTTTGCTGGCGGGGGCTACGGCAGGGGGTGGAGGGAGACAGCCAGAGCAATTCCCCTCCATCTGCTACCGGGCTCACCTTACGCTAGACTAGGTCGTCAGCTGATGTAAATCAGCAAAGCCCCACTGAGCCCCTCGCCCATGCATGTATACTAGCTGAGGATTGGATCCTGGATCCCTCCTTTTACCTCGGCACATGCGCGGGGCCATTCTCTGCCCTGAACTCGAGGCGCGTGCCACCGGACACGGGGGAACGCGGCCACGCCGAGCTCGCACAGGACTTACTTCTCATAGTCGGTGTTGTCCTTGTCGCAGCGCGCGTCTTTGTGCTTCTCCCAGTCTTTCCCGTGCTTGCACGTGGTCAGCGAGATGATATCCTTGCCGTTGTGGATGTGGTGCAACGCGTTCCTGGTGTCGGAGCCGATGCCGGTCAGGTACCGCTTCCCTTTAAAAACCAGCAAGTACTTCTTCTTGGGAGGCACGGAGCTGCGGGCCAGCCAGCCCCTCTCCCCGCCCTTCTGCGGATGGTCCTTGGAAAACAAGGGGATGGAGACGTCAAAGCCAGGCCGGAAACGCTCCACGTAAAAACTCGCCTTGGCCAAGATGGCCTGTCCGATGTCAAAGCCCAGATCCTCGGTGTAGTTCGGCCAAGTGCCTGAGTAAAGGTTAAAGATCAGGTGGTTTCGGCCGCCGTTCCACAAAGGCAAGCCTTGGATCCTCTCGTTGATGTTGTGGACGTACTGGACGGAGAGATGGTCCCTGTCCAGAGTGTCCAGGTTCAGGACAAAGAGGCAGGCTTCCTCGGGGTTGGAGGTGTAGTAGCGGGACTCCTCGAGCACAGTGATGATTTTGAAGTAACTCTCGGACACCGGGTCCCCTCTCTCCGCGGGGTAGACGAAGACTTTGAAACCGTACTTCTCGCATTTGGAAAAATCGAAGCAGGTTTCCATGCGGCACCTGCTGTTCTTGTAGATGCTCATTCTCGTGGCCCTCCTGGCCTTGGGCGACGGCTGGCGGGGGCCTCCATCGCCCTGAAGGTCGCCGGGGCCCGCAAAGCTCTGCAGGAGGGTCGCGTCGGTCCAGCGGGGCCAGGTCTTCGCAGCGTCCGTCTTCCTTCTGGAGAGGAAGGCGAGGCGTCTGATTTGGTCTCCACCAAAGAAGAAGAGCAGAAGCCAAGAGGCAAAGAGAGTCATGAAAATGTATTTCTTCCTGATCTGCATAGGTTCATCGGGAAGCCTGGCTCCTCATCTGACGCAGGAGGCGGGGGGCTGTCGGCCGGCGGGTTCAGGTGAGCCCGTGCGGGGGAGCGGGCTCAGCAGGGAAAGTCCGTGGGAGAGGCACAATGTGCCGGCGTCCAAGCAGGGCCCGGGCTGTTCAGTACTGCTCCTAAGTCAGCGCTTACCCCGGATTAACCCCGTGCGCTCTCTCCCCGCGTCCAGCATTGCGTGCTTGGTAAGGGACTCTGCCTGCGTTTTTAATTCTAAAACCTGCTCCCCCCCGGCGAAGGCTTAATAGCAAACCTGCCCCAGCGTCACCGGCGCCCTTCGATTTCAGGGTGCCACGCGAGTGCCAGGCTGGCCCGCTCCCCTCGGTACCACGCAACAGTCTTTCAGCACGAAACCGAGTTGAGCAACAGCTCCTTTTCCATCCCTCGTCGGCCCGGCTGCCCGAACCCCGGGGCCAGACAGGTCACGCTGCTGCTTTTCCGGCGGCCAGAGTCTGTGTCGTCGTCGCCGGCTTCCCCGTTTGCTGTCCCGGTTTGACGCGGAAGAGCCCACCCCGACCCCGCCACCGTAGCCTCTGCTCGGGAGAAGTTTGCACTCAGATAAATGTCTCAGAGCGGCTCCCTCTAACGCTGCCCCCCGGACACCCGCTTGCAGCCTTGGGTCTCCGTCTCCCCTTTACCTTCACTGGTCTGTAGCCAGAGCGCACCGCTTCCTCGGCCATGGGAGAGCGTCGGGGCAGGCGCCGGGGCTCCAGTCCACTTGCCTCGGGGGAGCCTTGGCTTCTGGCTTCTTGCTGCGTTTGAGGTGCATTTCCAGCGAGAGAGGCCGCTGGGCTCCCACGCGTGCCCCTTTGCACCGGGGATGAAGCCAGGTCTCAGCCCCTGAGCGGTGCGAGGCCCGTCTGCACCCTCTGTGTTACCTGGGACTCCTGGAGGACGACGCGGCGTGCCCTAGGTCTCCTTTGCTTTGCCCTTTCTCTTGGCGGGGAGAGTTATGTCTGCGGGCGGGCACCGACTCGCTCCCGCTTCGCTGGGTGCCGGCAGCATGACACCCTCTAGGCTGGCCGGGCGTAACTACAGCCGCGTGCGCACCCCCGGCAGGGAGAGGCAAGACTTGGGGTGCGTCCTAGGTCCCGCATGCAGGCGGGTCTCACCTCGCGAGCCCCCTGGCTCCTCGCTCGCCTCCTTTGCGGTCCCTTGGACGATTTCCCCCGGGCCCAGATTTTTCCTCCCCACCACACGCCTCTCAGCTTGGTCAGCGGGTGTCCCTCTTCCTGGGTATTTATCTTGCCTGCTCTGCTTTTGTCCCTCCCTGGATGTCTAGCTCTGTCGCTCGCTCGCTCTCCCCCGGTTGATTCGGATTCCCAGGTTTTCCCCCATCTCCCATGCTCGCTGCACCCCTTCGGCTACCGATCCGCCCGCCTGTCTCGCTGGCCCTCGCTCTTGCTCCCACGGGCTGCCCTGTCCAGCCCCAGGTCCCTGCCTCCCCCTCCAGCTGCCCAGCAGCATCTGCTACACAGGGCTGATGCCACCTTCACAACATTGCAGCCCGGGCCCGCCCACCCCCCGGATTGGTCCCCCAAACCCCGGAGGGTGTGGTTTCAGCTTAACCCTTTCCTCGCCAAGTGCCCCAAAAGGGGCGGGGCATGGGAAGTCTCCAGGCTGGGGGGGCCAGTGCCCACCTGTGCCGGTGGGATGGGGGCAGCCCCTTGGAGAAGAGGCTTCTGGATTTGGAAGCTGATCTACAAAAGAGAGGAGGAGGAGGAGGAAGACCCAGGCTTCCCTTTCTGGGGGCACGCAGCAGCGGGACATCCGCAGAGCTCAGACCTGGTGGGGATGGGAGAGCCCTGGAAACCGTGGGCCTCGCCGCCGCGACAGTGGGTCCAATTCTCCCTGCACACCAGCGTGACGCTGCCGGGCGCAAAGATCCATCAAAAGGTTTATTAGCCATTTTGCCCAGGCAGATCACATGTGAACTGGTAGCACTGACAGTCCTGGGGTCTTCCAGACCGGGCAACATCCCCCAAGGTAGCGGAAAATATCACCTGGCCACTTCTTTTTTTTTAACCCAAGCTGGATGCGGGTGACGGACGCCAGCATAAACCCCGTCGCCTGTCTCCATAGTTGTACAGTCCTTGGAGATCCAGAGAGGGGAGCGAATCCCCTCGGTCTCCTTCCTGGGCCCTGGCGTTGCAGGCCCGCACACCGTCCTCCCCTGGGCTCTGCTCCCCTTTCTCCTTCTTCCTGCCTCCCCGCAGCAGCATCGCCCGTTTCACAAGACCTGGAACAGGCTCAGGGCAGTCGATCTGGCCTCTGCGCCCTTGCTGAGCTCAGCTGAGCTGGTGCCTCCAGACACCAGCGTCTGGTCGGTCCTGGGGGCCGCGCAGACGGGGGCAGGCGCCTGGCTGCAGCGCCCGGGCTGGGGGGGAAGCTCCCTATGCAAAGCTGCAGCTGGAGGTGCTGGAGGCACTTGGCTGTCATAAGGGAAAGAATCTGCCCTTTGTGCTGAGCTCCAGCCACAAGCCTGGCTTCAGCGAGGCTCTCTGGGACTTGGGCAAGTCAGGCCAGGACTAGGGGGAAGGTGTGACCCCCATGTCACTACCCCTCCCTCCACCCCTTGCCCTCCTAGCCCGCTGGATCTGCACCCACCATCTCCTGTCCTGCTCCCTCGCCCACATCCTTCCAGCTGGTGCAACCCTGCCCCTTCCCCTCCTGCCCGCTCAGTCTCCCCCTCGCCCTCCAGCTCCTGCTCCTCGCACCCCAGGCTCCAGACCCTGCTCCAGCCTCTCTCGTCACCACCCAGCGGCTTCCATGTCATTAATCCCCAGCAATTTCTCCTGCCTCCTTTCTTAATCCTCATTCTCGCGAGCCCCCTATAGCACAGCTGTTGGGGCAGGCCGGCCGCCGGGTGACGTTCCCCTGGAAGGAAAGCAGGCCGATACCAAAGCAATTCAGCGATCAGCTTGGAAAGCCCTGCCCCTGACTGATGATAATACAGTTCCGGAGTTTGCTTTCATCGTGGATCCACTGTGTGTGGGACTGACGGGGGACGCTGAACCCTCCACACCTTGTTCCCAGTGGAGACAGACACTCAGCACCCGGCGCTGGGACCCCCGGCCCTAAGTCAAGCGTGGCACTGGGGCAGCGCCCACCGCTCTGAGCCCGAGCGAGCACAGGCCGCGCAGAGCTAAACTCCGGCAGCCGATGCGAGAGTCGTGCTGGGCTCGGGAAGGCAACGGGCAGCCAAGCCGTCTTTGATCACGGGGTGGGGCGGGGAGCCAAGGAAAGCAAGGCCATTCTGCACTGCTCTGCCGCGAAGTCCGGGGGCTGTCCCCTGGGCTAGAAGCAAAGCCCATTTCAGCTGCAAGAAGCTGTTTTCAGAGGGATGGCGAGAGCGGACCAGGAGCGCCCCGAGGTATTCAGCGGGCTGCATCCCGTCCGTTTCCCCGCGGGCGCTGGTCCCGCATCCGAGACCCGTTGAAGCCAGCAGATGCGCAGCGGACAAAGCCTTGGCTCCCATCAGCAAAGCAGGCGGTCCAACAGGTTCAGCAGCTTGTGCGAAGGATGCAGGTCGCGGAGACTACAGGCCCCATCATGCCATCCTCCACCCTGGCTTGGCTGCTGGGATCCAGAGAGTGTGTTGCATGCTGGGAGCTGTAGTGTTGGACGCTGCACGTCCCAGTGAACAAATCCACCTTCGAGGGGGGAGTCTCGGACGCACTGAAGGGACACCATCCCACTGCCAGCCCAGGGAGGCCAATGCACCTAAACCCTTTTGACAGTGGCCCTGGCAGCCCTCCCAGCTTCTCGCAGCCCAGAGCCTCTGCCGGGCGCAAACCAGGGCTTCTCCTCGCCCCTCGCTAAGTCTGGGTTGTTGGAAAGGGGCATCAGTGCTCCCAGGGAACAGGAGGCAGAGAAGCCACAAGTCAGGCTTTCGATTACCAGCATCTGCCGGTGATGTCTATACAGTATTAAGCGGAGCGCGGCGCCCGCCCTGGGCTCGGGCAGTGGTGGTCTCCCACGAGGACCCTGCGAAGCAGTGCCAGAGCTGTGCTGCGAGCCCTGCGGCAACAGGGGCTCGGCTTGAGCTCATTGCCCCGGCTGCTGCCCCGGCCGCGGGGGTAGCCGCGAGTGCTTGTGGCCCACGGCATCTTCCGTGAGCCCGGGTGGATCGCAACAGTGACCCCCAGATCACGGCACCCGGTCTCGCCGCCGGTCCCCACTTGCATGAGACTGGGGCAGCGCCTGGATGAGGACGCCTCGTTGACGCCACTGGGGTAAAGGATAGAAGGGGAATAAAGCCCAGGTTAACCCACCGTTCGCCACAGCCCTGGTAACACGCCTGCAGCCGGAAATAATTCCCCGTCTATCTTACACGTGCGTATGAAGAAAGGAGGCAAACAGAGGAGAGTTTTGGGCAGCCGCCCCGTGCGCACCCCCCCCCGGCAGCCTAACGGCCTGTGTTTGGTGCTGATGGCCTGGGTGGGAAACCCTGGTGCCGAACGCTGCCACGGCCATGCGAGAGCGCCTTGTAACGAGGCTCCTGCCTTGCCTCGGCGAGGAGACGGGGTTTCATACGGGAGATGGGAGACCTGAAGCGCTGGGAGCGTGTCCCCGGGCGCTGCGGGACATGGGGGCAGGTATCACGAGCCACGTCCCTGCAGCCGTCGCAGCCCGGTGGGCTCCAGGGGACGGCGGCAGCTGGACTTTGCTTATCCTGCGCAGTCGTAGGCAGGGACCGGGGAGGACTGACAACGCCGCTCTGCCTCCCCATCCCCTCCGACCGGCTCTCTCCCAGGGTCCCTGTCCCGCCTGGGCCCGCTCAGCATCAGATAATCCCATTCTCTATGAGATCACAGCCTTCGCCATGGCAACCCCGTGGCCCCGGCTGGCGGGGAAGTTACTGTGACATCCTTGCCGGCTGGCACCACGCCGCGATCGAGCCTCTGACGGTGTTTTGCGCGGCGCCCGAAGTGGGTCAGGGCCTAAAGGGGTTTGGAAAATCTCCTCTAACAAATCTGTTCCCGGACGACTGGACGCAAGGGACCAGACAGGCAGCCAAGGCGGTGAGTCTCCTCCGCGTCGCATCGGTGTCAGCCAGGACCGTGGTCGACGGGCGGCCACAGGGTGTGGACCGGCAGAGCCGACTGTGCGCTCCCGACTTCCTCTCCGCCGTGAGCTTCCTGTCTGCTGGCTGTGCTTGGCCATCGAGATTTGGGAGGGCGCTGGCTAATGCCAGGTTTACTCCAGCTCTGCCCCTAACCCCGCACGGCCCCCTCCCTCCAGCTCCGGTCCCGGCGACACAGCCCCTTGCTCAGAGGCGGGTGGAGGTCTCATCTGCACCCTGCAAGCAGTGCCAGGGATGCCCCTTACTGCCACTGCCCACAGCCATGCGAAGCAACTCTCCCGCTTGCTTCCTGAGCTGGACGTGGGGCCTGGCTCGGGCAGCTCGCCGCACCACGGGTGGTGCAAGCATGAGGCGACCTGGAGTCGATCCCTGGCTCCTGGTGCGGGACCCTTTGGGTCTACCCTGGAGTGCCTCCACGTGGGGGGCATCTTACACCGGGCATCCCAAAATGACGGGGCCCACGTATTCCTTTGAGCCTGCGGCATGCACAGCAGGGAGAGCAGGACTCCTCCGGCAGGGAGTGCGAGGCCGCAGTCCAAGGCCCCGTTCACTCCCGGTGCGGTGGGGCGGACTTGTGCACCAATATGCAGGGGGGAGAGGCTCCCTCTGCCTGGCGGCCCTCTCTGCTTCCCGCCAGGCCCAGCCGCCGACAGAGGAGGCATGGGCAGAGGAATGAAAATGCCAGTGCCAGGAGCAGAGGAAGCAGAGGCTGAGCCATGGAGATGGGCCAGGCACCTCCGCCAGTGCGACCCCCCAGGCAGGGCTGACGCCCACGATCCTTTTGCAGGGGCTTTGTCCTCTAGCGTGCGCCGTTCCAAATGGCAGGTTTCCCCCTTGGCGAAGTCCGCCACGGCCGTGCGGCTCCTGCCAGATGTCAGGAAACGTGGCCTGACATTCAGCCTTGGCTTGGAGACCTGCAGGCGGGAAACCTCTTGGAAACGGCGGCTTCCGTCTTTCTGCAGCGGCTCAGGCCCTCGCAGGCACGTTTCCAGCCCTGGCACAGGATGCTCCAGAGCCTGGTGCCCCAGATCTCAGCACCCCATGCACAGGGGGGACAAAAGACCTTCCTGGCACGGAGGTATCCACCCAGCAGCTCTAGCTGGGCCTCTAGGTAAGGATCAAAAGCCTTGCAGGAAGAAAATCAGCATCAAAGATGAGTTTGGAGTTAACTCCTCTGGATCCAGCCTCCCAGGGGAGGTGAGAAGCTGGCGACCAGCAAGGCTGGGCAGGCAAATGGATGCCAATGCCATCTGACCGAAAATGCCATGCGGTTTCCCCGTGGCCCTGTGGACAGCGGGAGGAGGCAGGGATGTGTGCGCTGGCCAAGTGAAGCCTTTTAAAGGAAGCTCCGCGCAATTCCCAGCGAGGGAGAAATGTGATCAGCAGCAGAAGCCCAGCGCCAGTGCGAATGGCTCTGTCTTTCTGAGCCTCCCGGCAGCACCGAGGGACCCCACGGGGACGAGCATGAGCTTCCTCCGCCCGGTTCTGGCTTCGCTGCGACCCCGGGGATTTTGCTGTGCATACAGAGACGTGCAGGGGAGCAGACGCGGGCAGAGGGGCGCTGCATCGGGAGCTGCACGGAGCAAGAACCACCGTGCATAAAGGCCCAGTCTAGGCTGCAGGCTGAACTTGGGCAGCTCTGGGCTCCTCGCAGTTGTCAGTAATGCCCTCCCTCGCCTGCCGCATGAACGGGTATGAGCCGGGGGGATGCAGACAGCTGCTTCCACTCTTGGAAATGCGGCCAGCTCTGGGGAGGGAGGCTGCAGCTGTAGGACAGCGCCCAGCTATGGCGTGGGCTGGGGAGTGAAGAAGATTGCAGCACGAAGATGACAGCAGAGCAGCTCAGTTTGGCTGGGAGGGAGCTGGAAAACACAGCACCCCGGCGTCGGCGCATGGGAACCGCAGCTGTTTCTGCTCCCTGCTCACCGCGGCAGACAGGGCAGCAGGCACGCCTGTCCCAGCGATTAACTGGGACCCATCCAGTGAGGCTGCTCTTCTCCCGCTGACAAGCGAAAGCACATCTCTATTGATAGTGGTATGGGGGCAGGAAGGACACCCCCGTGCCCCTCGTGCAATCCAGCGTTTGGGGGTTTTCAGCGAAAGCGAGGGGCAAACAATCCCAGTGAGGAGTGTTTTTTCCTCTCAGTGACTTCCTTTATTCATTTGCATGGAAACAAATGCCCCCCTCCCCATCCCAGCTGTAGGATTCACTCGGAGACCCTCAGGGAACAGGTCTTCAGAAGATCGTCAGGTCTGGGTACCCGCACCCCTCACCCTCCAGGAAGGGATGCTGCTGCTTGCTCCCATACGGAGATCTGGGAGCCCAGCGCCGGCACCCCCTGGGTCTAATCACGACCTGCCCAGGCCCCCGAGCAGCAGCAGAGAGGACACGTGGGCACCCTCTGTCCCTGACCCCCTCCATCTCGACCATCCTGGCGCTCAGCCGCCCCCCAAGATGCCTCCCTGCCACCCTGGAATAAATCTGTACGAAACTGCAAAGGTCCATTTAATCAGGAGGGTGGCAGCTGCCCGGGCCAGCGGGTGGGCGAGGGGCCAGGCGGGAGCCCGAGGGAGACGAGGCCTTGAACAACTCTGCGATGCTTTCAATCATGTCCCCTCGGCCGCGCGCCGAGCTGGCTCCTACCCGCCTGCCAGCTTTATGGCTGGGGGATGATCTATGGAGGCTCCTTGGCGCGCGGCAGCCACATAAATACTCATGGCCGGGGCAGGGCGGGGGAAGGAGAAACCAGGCATGAGACGCCCCTCGCCCCAGGGCGCTGCTCCCCGTGGTGCTCTCAGCTTCACGGTGGCGAGAGGTGGCCGCTCTGCCCCGGGGAGGGTGCAGTGTGCCCGTGGTGGGGGTGACCCGGGAGGCAGCTGGGGCCGTTCCCTCGAGTCGCGCTCCCCCACACTTAGTTGCTGCCTCCCCCACTCTGGTACTCCCCTTTCCCAGCTCTGCCCTGCGCGGTGGGGTCTGATTCCCCTCTGCCCCCCGACATCTCTCAACCCCATCCCATCCCACCCTGCCCTGGGAACAGGAGGCTGCAGCCACAGGGCACGGGGGGAAAGTGGCTTCACCTCTCCATACCGGTCCTGCTGTGATCTCCGCCACTGGCCTGTTGCTTGGCCTTGGCCAAGTCACTCCCTCCTCCTGTGCCTCAGTTTCTCTACCTGCAAAGCCCTGCTTTATCCTGACAACGCCCGTGGAGGGCATCATCCGACGCAAGGCAGCCGCACGCCCCCGGGTACAGAGCTGCCACCGGTGACCTCTGGACCTAGAGCCCAAAGCCAGTACTGTGCATAGCTGGGGGTTAGAGGGCTAAGGGCCCGGGTAAAGGGGGGCTCAGTAAATGTTGTGCCAGTTCCTCAGGGCCTCCTTGCCGGGTGCTCCCAGCGGGAGCCCGCCTGTAACGAACAGCCTGTTTTCCAAAGCAAGGGCACCGTGATTTATTTATCAGAAGCGGGTCTCCCGAGAGCCTGGCAGCTCTCATTAGTAAACATCCATTTCAGCCTGCCCTTTATGGAAATGCTCCTCGCCGGTGATTCATGGCAGGGCCCTTTCTGCTCCTGGCGCTGCAGGTGGCCAGGCGGGGGGAGCGGGACCCCCCTCTGCAGAGCTCACGGGGAGGGCGCGGGAGCGCGGCAGGGCCAGGAGAGGGGGCACCTCTCATCTGCCTCCTGGGGAGGCTGCAGTGGGAACGGGGCGGGAGGCCGAGCCCCGGGGATGCCAGGCTGGGCCGCGGGAGGGACGTGATCTACCTGGCTTCTGCCCCCAGCTACAGAGAGGGTGGTCACTGGGTCCGAGTCGGAGCCCCGGGGCGCTGCCTGGCTGCTTCCCCTTGCAGACAGCTGGTGCCAGGCTGAGGAAGGGGGTGCTCCCCGCCAAGGCTTTCTTTTTTCCAAGTAGCTTTTTAAGGAAAGCCGGGAATCAGCCCCATATCCCGCCAGGCATCTTGCCGCGAGCTGGCTGCGCGGGGGCCGCAGGCTGGGCACCACTGTCCCCAGGCCCCCGGTGTCTGCAGGATTAATCAGAGAGCAAGCAACAGCATTACTCCACGCGGCAGAGGTCGCGGCAGGGTAAGGAGATTAAAGGCAGGGTACACTCAAGATGAATGCTGGGGGGAAGGGGATGGGGAAATCTGTCCAGCTGTTTCCACGGGGAAGGAGCTGGGGCCTGCACCCCAGCTGGACACACCCCGGGGAGCAGCTGGGAGCTGGCAAGGGGGACGGTGGTGCATTCGGCCCAGCCTGGCTACAGGCGCTGTCGGTGAATTGTGCTTTTTAGCATGTATAAACCCCTTGTGTGTCGCAGCAGATCTGTCCCCAGGGGCTGGAGGGCTCACCCCCCCACCTGACACCCCCCATTTGGGGGACCTGTCCACAGCAGGAGCCCGGTCTCTGTGCCCAAAGGAGCAGCAGCCCCTGTCGAGTGCAGACCTGGTGCAAAAGGCCTCAGAGCCTTGCAGGGCTGCAAAAGCCCCATCAATGTTGGCGAAGCCACGGGAGAGACCGAGATGAAAAGCCTCCAAAAGGGCAGAGCATCGGCACGAATGCTGCGGAGCCCGAGTACTGGTCTGGGCCCCATCACGGAGCCAGCCATAGTCAGCACCGTCTTCTAGGTGTCTTGAGGATATTTTAAAGCAGATGCTGCTGACCAAAGCCCAGCCTCCAGACTCCTGGATGTCAGGTGGGTCGAAATCACCAGAAGCTGTCTGCATTCAGGAGAACATACCGTACCAAAGCCTGGGGGACGTCCCCCTGGCATTGCCCACCCTGCGACGGAGCCGAATCTCCGCAGAGACGGCGCTCCGGGCAGCAGGACGTGTGTGTGCTGAAGAAACAGATCTGGCGCCAGCACAGGCTGTTCCCGCTCCCAGCTGTAATTTGGTGGTGACTCCTCCACAAATATCCAGTCTTTTTTTTTATTTTTCAGTCCAATGTTTGTGGCTGTGTGTGTGTGTCTCCCTTTTTCCCCCCAATCTATTCAGAGTAGGGACGATGCTGAATGCACGGCTCCAGGGACTGACCTGAGATCCGCAGGGGGAGTGAGGCAATGAAACACCTTGAAGGAGGTGGCCTGTAGAGTCTCACTGCAGAAACAGCTGCAGCATGAGAAGCTGTTGCCTCTGGCTAGCCTGCCCCTGCCCCTGCCCCCTCCTGGTAACTCAGTCCCACCGCGTGACCGAGCTCTCACTGGAGGCATTCCCAGACACTGCCGAGAAGCTGAGGGTGACGGGCTCCCTCCCTCCCAGATGTGATAAAACCCAGCTGCTGATGTGCAGGTATTGGGGCAGAGCCAAGCGTCCAGGCCAGAGGAATTAGCCGATGTGGCGACTTGAGGCATGTGTGATTCTTTCTGTCGTCCTGGGTGGCTGCAAACCAGTGTGAGTGAGCTTGGTTATAAGGTCCAAGCTTGAGGCAGGAAGTAAATCTGGGACCCCCGAAGCAGGAGGTTACAGGGGATGACCGTGAGGCTCCCAGCCACCCTCAAAATATCGGCGAGCAACTCTGCTGCAGCATTCATAGCCGATGCTGGCGTTTCCACACAGGTTCCCCAGCACTGCGGGCTTGCGAAGTCTAAGAAGAGGCTCCCCTGGGCCCAGGCCCTGTGCGCTAGGACGGCCAGTCCTGTCCTGTTAAAGTTTTCACATGTCCAAGCTCTCTCCCAAACAATGATCCAACCCACTCTAATAAAAAGGCTGATCCCTGAAGGCAACCCCCCTACAACTAAACTGCCCAGGCAAACCCGGCTCTGGAACCAGCCTCAATGTGTGTCTATGCTCATTATTGAGATATACTTCAAGCAGCCAAAGGAAACATATTAATTAGTTGGAAAGACCAGCTCGAATGCAGGCTAAGCTCTTGACGTGCCACAAGCTGCCGCAACTTTAATTAAATCCAAAAGGCAATTATCCCACCGTGCTCTGCCATCTTGCCTGGGATGGCTCTGTTCTGCGCGTTCTTTCGGCAGCGAGATAAGCATTTTCCATCCCCCAAAATATCATCCGGCAGATGCTGCCAAGGGAGAAAATGGTTCCCAGATGCACAGTGTGGCTTTGCTGGCATTTGGAGCTGCCCATGGAAGCGGAGATCCGAGGCTGGTTGTCAAAGAGAAGTTTCCTCCGAGCTCGGGTCTAAGCATCACCTCTGACGGCCCAGGGCGGAGACGGAGGGGAAGGGATTAGCTCGCTTCCGCCAAAACGCCCCTGGTCGTCCAGCTCCGGAGCGGGAAGTCGGAGTTGGCGGCTAGTGCTTTAAGCCCATTTCTGCTGTCCCTGCAAAGGAACACCCCCTAGGAAGATCAAAATGCAGAGATGCCAAGAAAACAGCTATAAACCTTCCCCGCCAGCCGCCAGGAGACCCAGGGAAGGGGCAGAGACGCAGCACGTCCAGATGTGGAAGCGTCCCCGCGGCCCGGGCGACAGGGGCCCAGACCCCGTGATCCCTGCCCACATCCGGGGCAAGTGCAGACCCCGCCTGGCTTGTCCAGGCCTGGAGGCACGGCCAAGGGGAGCACGCTGCGCGCTCCCCCGCGGGCATCCCTGCCGGCCAGGCCGCCTGGGACGGCCATCTCAGGCCGACGGCCGAGGCAGCGCGCCGGCTTCTCCCTGCAGCCCGTGGGCGCCCCGGCTTCACCCGGGGCCAGCGCTGCGGCAGACGTGCCACAGGCCCCCCACAGCGGGACGGGGCTGGCGCAGGGCCCGGGCGCTGCCGCGGGGGGGCTGGCCTGCAGGCACCGGGGTACGGCGGGGCAGGCCTGCTCTGGGAGGGCAGGTGTTAGCATGAGCCGCAAGGAACTCTGGGCGCTGAAGTCCTGGGACTCCGCTGCAAGGAGCTATGGGTGTTGTGGTCCAAAGGGAGGGGAGGGTTAAGCAGCAGGGGATTCTGGGAGTTGTAGTTGGGGTAAGCAGCAGGGGGCTCTGGGAGTTGGTCCCGTGGGGGGGAGCTGTGTCGCAGAGGATTCTGGGAGTTGGAGTCTGGCGGGGGGGATCTGAGCCGCAGAGGGTTTTGGGTGTTGGAAGCTGAGGACGGTCTAAGCCGTAGAGGGCTCTAGGAGTTGGAGGCTGAGGCAGGGCTGCGCCGCAGAGGGTTCTGGGAGTTGGAGTCCTGGGGCGGGGTTAAGCCGCAGAGGGGGCTGGGAGTCGTGGTCTTGGGAGAGGGTCTAAGGCCGCGGGGATGCTCGGAGTTGCGGTCGCGGAGGCTGCTGGGAGCCTGGCGCTGGGCGTGGCTGGCCTCCATGTCCCGGCATGCCCCGCGCGGGGGTGCCGGCGACGCTGCAGGTGGGTGCTTCCCTCTCCCCCGCGTTGGGCCTGCAGCGCCCCCTGGCGGCCCCGCCCCGCCCTGCCTCAGTTTCCCCACTTGCATTTCGGGACCCCGCGCCCCCCTGCACCCCAGGGCTCGGGCCCAGGCGCCTGCGGCCCAGCACCCCCTGGCTCGGCGCTGCCTGGGGCGCTCCGCTCGCCCGGCTTGGAGCAGGCCCAAGGCCTGGGGGGTCTTGTCCCGGGGGCCCTTCGCCGCCTCCAGCTGCTGGCTTCTGGGCAGGGACCCGGCTCGTGGCCGCCGGGAGACGCGGGGCCGGAGTCCGGCGGAGCACGGCGTAGATTTGCACCTGAAAGCAGAGGTTGTTGGGGCGTATAGAGGGGCACAGGGGCGTGGACGTGGGGGTGAGCAGACACGATCGGCAGGTAGGTAGGTAGGTAGGTAGGTAGAGACAGCACAAGGTTGCGGACCCGGAGCTTGCTGCGCTGGGTGCCGTGACAGGACGGGCCAGAAGCTGGGGTACGGAGGCAGGAGGATACAGCCTTCAAGGGGGAGATGGAGGTGGCAGGGCAGGGCTGGGAGCAACCGGCAGCAAACCCGGGGGGGCCAGGGGTCACCGAAGCGAATCCAGACCACGGGAGAAGAGCCCGCAGGCCCTGCTGTTCGGGCCGCCGGTTTCTTGGGCCTCCCCGGCCACCCCCGCCGCGGTGCCGTGGAGAACGGGGCGAAGGGACTTGGGCAAGGGGATGGAGCGAGGCGGTGACAGAGCCGGGCGAGAGCCCGGGCGTCCCGGCTCCCCCGGGGAGCGTCACCCATGCCACGCGCAGCCAGTCTGGGCGCTGAGGGAGCGCTGGGGTCATGGCCCTGCCTTTCTGCATCGCTGTCGGGTGCCAAGTCCAGGCAGTCGGGCGCTGGCTGGCTGTTGTGATCAACAGGAAGCTGATGAGGGAAGTGGGCTGAACGGACCCGGTTTCATCACCGTGGGGCAAGGCGGCTCCCGTCCGTGATCGGTGCTGGAAGGCATGGGGGCCGCGCAGTCCCTGGGGCTGCCCCCGGCGCAGGGACCTCACCAGGTGGGCTGCACCGACGTGATGGTGGGCCTGACCCGCAAGGTACGGTGGGGGGCGGCTCTAGGGCTGGTTTCCCCGGGGTGGGAGCCTTGGTTTTTTGGGAGCTGATCTCGCCCTGACTGTGGGGAGGTGCCATGGTCTGTCAGGTGGAGACGCGCTGTGAGCTGTCTCCACCATGATCACCCAGGTGGTTTTTCTGCTGGCAGGGGAAAACCACGAACGTAGGACCCTGACTGAGGTTATGCAGTTCAAATGGCACTGTGTAGTGGAGGGTGCACCCTTGTTGGCTTGCGGACAGGGCTCCCTGCGTGAACCTCATCGTTAGCCTCCCACTTAGGCTTCCAGCGGGAGGATGCCGACTTTATGGAAATAGGAGGCTTCTCCTTGGCTTGCTCCTGCAGCCGTACAGCTGAGGGTAAACGAAACTCAGGGGCATTCGAACCCCAAGCCTCCAGGCTTGGGCCTGCACGTAGGATGCCCGCCGAAGGATTTAGAAGTATTTGAAGCCCCGGGCGGGGGTGGAGGATGTGTGCCGGTTGTAGGGCCACTTATGGTTCTTGAATGAGTCACACAGATTTGGAATTGATTTGGCTGATATGACTTGGGACACGAAACATTTTCCTTTTAAAAACAACAACAAAAAAGCCGATCTTTCCTTGAGTGGGTCACAGGGCCTCGCGGGGGCGGCTTGTACTGACTTGGGGCTGAGGCATCCGAGCCCAGAGCTCTGAGCTGTACATTTTATGCTGACTTGGGCTTGAGGCTCTCAGTCTCTTCCTGTCTCCTCTGCCTGGATTCGCTCTCCAGCTGCTTCACGCAGCCCCTGGCATTAGTCACAGAGGGTGACTGCTCAGCGCTGTGCAAGCCCTGGGACCAGAGCCTGCCCTGCAGAGCTCACAGCAATGCGGGTGCTGTGCAGCCTGTCTCCAGCATCCTCTCGCAGCTTTTGAGCTAGTCTGGAAGTGCCCCGCAGTGCAGACGGACCCTAGGTCCTTGTCCCTGACGCCAGCTGTCGTTGGCTTTGCCCTGTGTGGCGGGTATAGGGCAAAGCCCAGGCGCAGTCCAATCCTCGCTGGAACGTACAGTCAGATCGGAGCTTTCCTAGTCTTTGCTGGGTACCAGCATTGTACAGCTGGGCCCGGAGCAACTTCCCCAAGCAGGTGAAACCAGAGGGATGCAGAGGAGGGGGAGGGAGCTGCTCATGGCTCTGCAGTGAACTTGGCAGAAGCAGCAAGTTGCCATAGTCAGGGGTTGGGGCCCCAGTGTGCCAGGTGCTCTTTGGATCTACTGAAGCCTGGTCTGTGCCCCAGGGAGCTTCCAGGCCAACTCTAAGACCAGGTGCAGCCTGTGGGTGTAACAAGCAGATGGGGGCAGGAGCAGGAGGGAAGGCGAAGGTGATGGCGGATCACTTGGTGCTTGGGTCCAAGCAGCGGCCAGCTCCTGGTGGAGTCCCGTGAAGTCTTTCTTTATCATCCCAGGGAGGCTGGTGGAGCAGGGCCAGAGGGGGGTATCACCCCGGCTGAGGCCCCAGCTGGAGGGGGCTGGGGAGGACAGGGGGCTGTGGGGTCTAGTACCAGAAGGGCAGTGAGATCCCCAACTTGCTGCTTTTCCAATCCATCCCTTCAGCATCTTTGTCCTCTCGCCTTTGGCCACAGGGTGGCTCCATGCATCAGCTCTGCTGGGCCCGATTCCATCTTCCCTCACAATTTGGGAACCAGGAGCTCTAAATGATGAGCAGCCTTGCCAAGATGCAACCCGTGGCATGAGGAGCGAGGCCCTGGGGGGGGCTCGTGGTGAGGGGGACATCAGCTGCACTGACCCCAGCCGTGGGGAGAGGGTCCTGGGTGCCATTCCCTGGCCAGCTTGGGCAGGAGGTGGGTGAGAGGGTCCCCCTGGTCCCTTCCACCGAGTGAGGCCTGCCTCCCAGTCAGAGCCTGACTGGATGGGGCCTGTCTCACTGGTGCCTCTCTCCCCAGGGGCTCTTCTTCCGCCTCTTCTACCCCTGCCTGCCCCAGGAGGGCGTGGAGCAGCCGCTCTGGATCCCGCGCTACGAGTACTGCCGCGGTCTGGCTGAGTACGCCGACCTCCACTGGAAGTGGTGCACCCCACTGCTCAGTGTCGCCTTTGGTAAGTACGTCGCTGCCCCTGGCTTTCCGGGGTAGCCTGCTAGTCATGCCTGCAGTGGAGGCTGGGACCCCTGTCTCACCCCAGCACTGCCTGCCTGGATGGGAGAGGGGCATCCAAGGGGCGCAGGGCGAGCCCCTTGGAGGGAATCTCCGTGCCTGTTAGAAGGGGCCATAGCAGGTCTGGTGCTGTGCATGTGCTCAGGCACCCAGCATCCTTCCCCACTTCGCTCTGCCCTGAGGCTGGCCACCTTTCAGTGTCCATCAGCTGATGAAGGCACCTCAGCCACTTGTGCGTTGGAGCCTAGGGAGGTTGGGATGCTCCTCCTGAGAAGAGGGAGGCTGGGAGGAGCCTTGCCAGCCATAGCCCTGTGTCCAGCTGGAATCAGGACTCGAATCCTGTGGCTTCTGAGCTCGTGCAGGGCTCATCATTTCGCATGTCCCTGCAGGCTCTTTCAGGGTCCCGGTCAGCTGGAACGGGCCTTTTAAGCCATGCAGCAGCAAGTACCCACTGATCATCTTCTCCCACGGCCTGGGCGCCTTTCGGTAAGAGTCCCCAGCCCAGTCCCTGCCCCACTACAGCTCCAGTTGGGGTGGAAGGGAGCAGGATCCTGGCTGCAAAGGCATTTGCTTCTCCTCTAGCCCCGATAGCCAGTTGGTCTGGATGCCCAGAGATGTCCAGCCTGTGGTGTCCAGGCTGAGCCAACGTTTGCCCCAGCCCGGCTGGGCAGTGGTTTATTTAGGGGTGGGTTTCAGAGCTGGACAAGCTGCTTATGTGTGCCTTAGCCCTGGGCCAAACTCTGAGCGGGCATCATTGAGCATCGTGACACCAACAGGAGCTCCGTCTTTACGACCGGTTCCGTTCTCAGCTGGTCAGTGCCCCCCACGCCTGTCCCCACAGAGGTGGACTGAAACCCGCCCCCCAAGGTGGACTGGACATCACACAGATGCCAGTGCGCTCCAGCCCTTTTTACTGGGGTCACACTGACACCACGAGCCCTCTACAGAGCATCCCGTGGCCCACTCATCCTGGCCTCGTTGGGATCAGAGCCGCTGTAGGCACAGCAAATGCATGTCTAGCACCATGCCAGGCAGGCAGGCCTCTGAGGTGGCTTCCATGTGCATGGGCACAGAGGGCTGGCTGGCTTAATAGTCAGATGTGCCAGGCACCTGCTTCCCCCGCCCCCTGCAGTCCATGGAAGCTGTGTGCTCTCACCCCCTTTGGGATGGGCCTGCTTGTGGCTTGCCCAGTGCCAGAAGCAACTTGAGCCCGCTCAAGGCCTGTGCCCAGGTCAGGATCTTCCCCAGGGAGCCTGGCAGCAAGGCCCATGAGAGCCCAGCCAGCTGGGAATGGGGCAGGGCCCAGACAGACCGCAGGCCTGGTGCTCCCCAGATGTGGGTGGGTGGGAGCCAAGGGCACTTGATGCCCCTGGAGCCCTCACAGCACGTGCCCTGTGTCTGCAGGACAGTGTACTCGGCACTCTGCGCAGAGCTGGCCTCCCGCGGCTTCCTGGTGGCTGCGCTGGAACACAGGTGAGCGGTGCCCCCCTCTGGCTGCCCCCAAAGCTAACGGGGCCCTCCCCTGGAGGGGCCCTTGACCTTGCTGCGGCCCTGTCATTGCAGAGACCACTCGGCCTGCGCCACCTACTTCTGCAAGGCCGGGGATGGGCAGCCCGGCGCCCCCCAGGCCACACTGCAGGAGGAGTGGGTGCTGCTGCACCGCGTCCCCGCCGGGCGGAAGGAGTTCCACTTCCGGAACCCGCAGGTAGGGCAGGTCAGGGCACAGAGGCTGGGGAGACCGGCCTGGGCACAGCAGGCACCTGCTGGGCACAGCCGGCTGTCGGGACTGGGAGATGAGGCTGGAGTCTCTGCTCTCAATTAAAGAGGAATGTTCCTCGTGCTTGGGGTGATTGATGGGCATCGGCAGCCAGGGCTAGGAGCCTCGGGAGCCAGCGATTCAGCCCCCTCCCTTCTGTTTGATCGCACCAGTCCTCCCCCTGTTATCCCTGTGTGCCCAGAGCAGGGGCAGGCGGCTGCAGGGCACAGAAGTGGGCTAGGGCTGAAGCCATAACAAGTTGTTCTGTGAGATTTGCTTTGCAGGGGCTGGGCACGGGGCATAGAGCAAGACACCCAGGTGTGCTGTACAAGTGGCATGACCAGGAGCTGCAAGTCACTGCTCTCTCTCCCTTGCCCCTGCTCCAGTCCCCAGAGCCTTTCTGCAGCCCAGAGAGGCTCAGCTGATCATTAGCTGAGTCTCTAGACATTTATCTGTGCTCTGCAGCTGGCAGGGAGCCCCTGGGGGATGCAGTTCCAGTGACCACAGTGGGCACTAAGTCCAAAGGGGGCCACAAGAACAGCCCTCTGCCCCTCCCTGCACACTGCAGGCCACACAGTGCTCCCATTGCCCTACAGCGACATGAGGATCTTGACTACAGAGGCCTCAGAAGCTATCATGTGCCAATAGAAAAAGGGGAAGAGATGGCGCAAGAGAGACCATGAGCAGGGTGTCTGTTACTCAGAGTCAATAAGCCAGGGAAGGGCAGAGTGAAATAGGCTGGGTTTTTATCCCAGTTGTAGGAAGCATTTTGCTTGGCACAAGGTTTTGTTTTTTTAAGATCTCAGTCAGCGGGGTGCGTGTCAGAACGCCTTATACAAGCCCCCAGCCTCCTGGGAGAGGCGGACTCCATCCAGGGCTTTCCTCAGCAGACAGGCGCTGGCCTGGCGCTGCCCTGCGCAGCTTCTCCAAGCCCAGAGTGAAATCCGGGCGGCTGTGATCAGCTCCTGCCTGTTAATTACCCACTCCCAGCCCTGAAACTGCCTTGAGGTCCGGTTGGTTTTGCTCTGCTGCTACAGCACAGAGGGGCACTGAATGCACCCATGAGAGAGGCTCCAGTCAGGGCAGGTGATGGTGCGGTGCTGGGGGATGTGCCTGTCCCCACTGCTTGCAGTAGCCGGGACGCTGGAGAAGAGAAGAAGAAGCAGATCCGCTGTGAGGACTCTCCGCAGCCTGGTAGGGGCTGGCTGCTGGGGGCCCTTCCAGCACCTGCCAGCCAGAGGCTGATGTAACACAGGCCCGCTGTGGTGCAGTGCCTGTATGTCTGGTGCTCCCCTGGGATCCGTGCATCGTTATACCCTGTCTGTTAAACCCACAGAGTAACATTTAAGAATAGCTCCTGCAGCCACTGCGCCAGCATCTCACGGGGCCCCTAGCACCTCCCCTCATCCCCGCAGCTGGGCTGCGCTTGGAGCAGAGGCATTTGGACCAGCTCTGGGGCAAAGCCTCCTCCCATTCGTATTGGTCCCTGGCTGGCAGTTTGTTCAAGAGGAGCCGGGGATGAGCACGTGCTCCTGTCGGGGGGGGCGCCCGCTTGCTTATTGCTGCACTGGAGATGATGTGCTTCCCCTTGGCCGTCTGTGGTATTATGTTAACTGAACTGTTAAAAAGCTTCTGCAGTCGTTCGTTGCCACATCCCCTGGTGCCTTCTGTAGGGCAAGTCCGTGCTTTCCTGTCTTCCTGTTCGAAAATGTGCTCAGGCCAAGGGCCGAGGGATGGGAATCGAGACTCCTGGGTTTTATTCCTGACTGCACCACTAGCTCATTGGAGCAGCCATGGGGAAGAATCTGGGGGCCTGATTCTCTGCTTGCTCATGACTGCATAAGACAGGAGCCCATGCATGCCCTGTCTGCATGGCATGGGGACCTGGCTTGATGTGTCGCCCTGCTCTGGACAGGCTCCCTCCATAGCCAGGAGCAGCGTCTGCCTGGCACTGGGTGATTAGCACTGCTGAGTGTCAGAGCCGGGAAGCCCAGCCTGAAGGTGCTTGAAGGCGGCTGGCTGGGAAGCAGCCTGCACAGAGGGAGATGGTGAGCTGGCCACGTGGAGGTGGCTACACAGGGGGCAAGCGGCTGAGAACTCGGCCTCTTATCGGCCCGTGTGTGTCAGATGGACGTGGTTGCTCCTGACCAGGCCTGTGCTGAGACTCACTGATCCTGTAGGTTCCCTGCCGGGGCTCAGACAGACATGCTTGTTCAGGGAGAGCAGGGGATGATTGCTCCTCTCCCGGGGCCAGATTGCCCTGGAGCAAGGAGGAGCCGGACCCAACAGGACCCTTCTCCTCCCAGGTTCACCAGCGAGCAAACGAGTGCGTGCGAGGGCTCCGGCTCTTCCAGGACATCGGCCACGGCCAGGCTGTCACCAACATCCTGCACAATGACTTTGATCTGGCTGCGCTGAAGGTATTTCCCACTGGCTCTTCCCTCCAGAGGAGAAACACGGCTTCCCACAGGGCCTGCCAGGGGGGCTAAGTGGGGCTGCCAGTGTTGCCTTTCCAGATGACCCTGTGACCACCTCTCTGCTGCAGCTGGGGGAAGCCAGGGGCTCAGAGCTGGGACCTTCTGTACCTCTGATTTGCTTTCCTTTAACCCTTCCTCCTCGTTCATTATATCTGTCTCCGTTTCTCCCCCTCCTTCCCCCACTTCTCTGTTGGCCCTTTTGCTGCAGCCACTCCAGCTCATCTCCTTCTTACCCTCTCTCCCTCCTGGCTTTCCCCTCCCTCCCTGCTGGCTTGGCAAGGGAAAAGCCTGGAGAAACAACACCCAGGTCCTCCCATCCCCCCAGCTTAGCCCCCACCCTGTATTTATTCCAACCTTATACGAATCCCAGCCATCGCTGCTGCTCGATGCGCAGCGCCTCTGGTGGCAGAGCTCGGGGCCTGCCCAGCTCTCTTTGTTCTTCCCTGCGTTCGTTCTCTCTCCTGCCGGCTTTCGAGCTAGGGTCAGGGCCTGGCGCTTGCTGCCCCGTGTCAGAGCGGAGGTGACTGGAGCGCCTGGTGGACAGGGTGTGATGTGGGCAGCGCTGGGTCTGAGGCTCCCCAGCCTTGGTGTAGGATGTAGCACGTTGGAGCTGGGCTGCCCACGATGGAGCTGGGATTTGCTGACTCCACGGCACGGGCTGGGCTGAGCACAGAGCTTCTAGCCACTGGCTTGGGGCATCATTGTAGGGCAGTCAGGTGCTCACCCTGTGCCTCAGTTTCCCTTGCTGTAGAACATGGGGGTGATGTATCTGCACAGACACGGTCCACATCAGGCACTGTCCAGCAAGCACTGACTGCACAGCTGGGCTTCCCTGGGGTTGCCCAGTGGAGGGGCCTGGCTGAGGACCAGCTCCGTTCACGTTCCCCTCTGTGCAGGACAGCGTGGACATGACTCAGGCCGCTGTCATGGGCCATTCGTTTGGAGGAGCCACCGCCGTGCTGGCCTTGGCCAAGGAGCCCGGTTTTAAGTGAGTGTCTGTCCCTGACTGCTTCCAGCCTAACGGAGGAGCAGGCCTGGGAGCCAGGGATGGGAGCAGCCAGCCTCAGACCTGGCCCGGTCCCAGCCGTCTTGTGTCCCCTGCAGGTGCGCAGTGGCCCTTGACGCCTGGATGTTCCCCCTAGAGAACGCGCTGTACCCCAAGGTGGTCAAGCCGGTGCTGTTCATCAACACCGAGACCTTCCAGACGGCTGAGAGTATCGCCAAAATGAAGCAGCTCAGCTCCCGCAACAGCCAGACCAAGATCATCACCATGCTGTGAGTGGCAGCAGGGAAGTTGAGGGCTGAGGACACCAGGCAGGGCAGGAGTCCTGGCTGTGCCCTGAGTGACCCCAGGCAGGCCACTTCCTTGTTCTGTGCCTCAGTTTCCCCATCTGTGAGCCAGGGATTGCTCTGCTGAGCACAGCAAAAAGCTAAGCGTGCTTGCTGCCCCCAGGCCCCGCAGGCTCCTTCACCATCCCTGAGCCCTCTGCAGCCCCACATCCATCACCAGCCCATCTTATTCCCTCCCCATCCTTCCTCTCTGCCCCTTTTACATGAGAGCTGCTTGTGACAAAGGTCTTCCATCACACAGTTCCTAGGAGCCAGGTGTGGTTATGTGGCCTATAGGAGATGACAGAGACATGTATTAGCTAGACTGGGCAGTGCCACACCTTTCGGAGCCTTGTCTACACTAGTGGTAAAGTCCTGGCCTCTTCAAGCCTGTGGCAAAGCACCCCCAAGGCCAGGTTGTTGCCCTAGAGGGTCTGGGGACATCTCCCACTGGGAGCTCATGTGACTGGTGGCATGTTCACAGCCAAGTTGGAGGGGCTGGTGACCCTGTGCTGGCTGCAGTCCTGTCCCAGGGTGGGTCTCCAGGGTCTAGATGTGGCCTGCAGGACAGGCCTGTTGGCTACAGCTCATCCTCCACTCCGCAGCGGCTCGGTGCACCAGAGTCAGACCGACTTCACTTTCCTGGCTGGGAACCTCGTCAACACAGTCTTCCAGACCAGAGGCCCCCTGGACCCCTACAAGGGCCTGGCCATCACCAGCAGGGCAGCGCTGGCTTTCCTGCAGAAACACCTCGGTATGACACTGCTTTTGGGGGGAAGGTCCTATCCGACCTGGCCCAGTCCCAGTCGCCTTGTCCCACCCGAAGCAGGCCTGGGGGTGGAGCTGGAAGCCACATGCTCCTGATCCCACCCACTGCTCTGCTGGGGGTTTTGGGCAGCCGCTTTGCTTCTGTGCCTCAGTTTCCCCAACCCCATGGGAGTCCCTTTAAAGCCTTAAAACCCTGGGTCTAAGCTGCACAGAACTGAGAGTCTCCAGTCTGGACAGGACGTGCTGGGGGAGAAAGGAGGGGGCACAAGGTTGCTAAATGAATGAGGGGAGGTAGGAGAAAAGTGAGCATGTGCCAGTCGGCCTTAGGGGACCTAGGAGGGTCTCTGCAGGCTAACACCAAGCAGTCAGTGGACTTTGGCTACTGAGTGGTAGTTGGTTGTAACCGTGGGGTCCTCTCTCCACCCAGAGCTGAAGGAAGACTTTGATCAGTGGAACGACCTCCTGGATGGCATCGGGGACTCCGTCATCCCCGAGGCTCCCCTCTGCCTGTCCAGCCTCTAGGGATGCTGCCCCTCGGTGCGGCCATGCAGTCGTCAAGCCGTCAAGGTCCCAGGGAACTCGGAGCACCGCCTTGGAGACCAGCCGTTTCCCGTCACTGCTGACACAAGGAGGCCACGAACTCGGTAGCTGCTAGTGCAAGCCAGAGACCTAAAGACCTCAGCCATTAGGGAGTCCTGATGGATGCTGAGGCCAGGGGTGCTGGGCTAGGGCTGGCCTGGGCAGGTAGAGCCTGGGCGCCTCCCGGCGATCAGGCCGGAGGCTTGCGGTGGCCGCAACACACTGCAGAGCCCAGAGCAACAGCACCTTTAGGGGGGGCAGAGCCATGTCTCGCGTTCGTGCCGTGCCATGCCAGGCCTAGCACTGCCCCTTCCCCACCTCCGCCGCCGGCGCGAGGGCTGGACGCTGCAGGCTATGCAGAGGAAGGCCCCGCAGCCATGAGGCCAGAGCTGCTTTGGGTACGTGTGACAGGGTGGGAATCTTTCCCGTTGTGCCGTGGGTGGAAATGCCTGAGATGCTGCTGTGACAGTCTGTAGCCCCGGGAGTCGTGTGCTCTGTACAACAGTGCCTTCATGAGACGCTGCGTGTCCTTCTTGCAGACGTGCAATGAACGTGGGGGGATGGGGGGGTGGACTCCGTCATACCTCTCTAACCCCGGGGGCTTTACTGCTTACTAAAGCGCCAGCTGGAGCAGCGGGGCTGGGCACACAGGAGCCTTGGGTGCTATTCCTGCCTCTGCCACTGCTTAGCTCAAGGGCTTTGGGCCAGGATCTTGCTCACCTGCTCTGTGCCTCAGTTTTCCTATCTGCATAATGGGAATCCTAATACTCAATGATTTGTAAAGAGCAGTGAGAACTGCAGGAAGGGGTTAGGGACCTGCAGCCCTGTCCTGCTACCCACTGGGGCCCAGACTGTAAGACAGAGGGTAGAAGGAGAGATCCTAGCTGGGTTGGGAAGGGAGCAAGCTGACAGCTGCCCCAGTGGGGCCGACTTAGCGCACGTGAAGTGGCGTCCCATGAGGAGATCGCGTGAGTACAAAGCAGCCTACACCTGTAACGGTATGGCCTCGTTCCCACTGCCCCTCCGTGATGGTGGCTCTTTTCTCCTTCTCCCCTCCCTCTTGAATGAAGAAGGCGCCAACCAGCTGCACTGCCCGGTTCCTTGCCCCGTCGTGAAAGCCTGCTCCTGCCACGGTGCCAGCTTGGCTCAGCCCTGCTCCAGCTTTGCCCTGGCTGAATTGCCTGTGGGTTCCCTGCAGCGGGGAAAAACAGGAAGGGCTCGAGATCCCGGTTGCTTTTCACAGGCTTTGCATCAGCGCTTTAAGCACCAGCATCTTCCTCCATGGCTGGATCCACTCCCATGATCTCCCATGTCTGCCTGGGAGCGCTGTGGCTGCTGTGGGCTCGGCCTGCGATGGCAGGGGGAGCTAATGGATGCGGAGCCTGGGAAAAGGGACAAGCCCGTGCGTCCCCATTTACAGTGCGAGACAGTGACTGGTGTGCAAATCAGACTGCATTTGCTTCCCTGAGCTAGCCGTCCGGGGATGCACCATGACAGCTACGCTGCATCCAGGCAGCTCTCGCGGGGCGCCCGGGAGAAGAGCTATAAATTGTGCAGGTCTCTTACATAAGGGCTTTGGGGGAGGCCTGGAGGGGGGCGAGTCACACGGACGGTGCCTGCAGAACACGAGCCCTTCGTGGGACGCCCCACATGCCGATAGTGCACAGCTCCGGGCTCCCCTTCGTCTGAGCCAGCACCTCTCCCCGCTGCGATGCCAGCTCAGCCGGGGCCTTTGCACTGCTGTCACGTCAGTGCAGCATGGGTGCGAGACGCTGCCACGTCAGAAGAGCGGGGTCTGGCACTCACCTGGCCTCTGGCTGCCCACCGTGCGGGCCACAGAGCAGTCCTGCCGGGACAAGCACAAGCCGGGGGGAGGGGTGGCTAGTGACTAGGGCACAGGGCGGGGAGTACTGCAGACAGGCAAGCCCTGGCTGCTCTGGGGTCTCAGTCTACCTGTCTGTAAAACAGGATCATTGTTCTCCCTCTGAAAGAGCTTTGAGATCCTCAGCTGGAAGATGCCCAGCATTGTTTTCTTCCCCATCACGTGGCTGTGCTGGCTCCAGTCCAGAATGAAGAGGAGAGAATAGTTTAGGGCTCTCCCCAGCAGGCTCCACATGCTGCCCTTCGCCCTTTCCCTCCATGCTGCTTGTACCCAGAGCCCCTGCTCCTCCCCCTGCATCTTCCTGCTCCCTGCGCTCCTATGGGCCTTCACCCCTGCCCTGAAAGCAGCTCTTCGCCATTTGCCCACACCCAGGAGCCCCGCTGCCTCCCTCCTCTGGGTCCCTCGGCAGCTGGAAATGTTTCCTGGAGCGCTGAGTGCTTGGCCAGGCCTTTTGCACAGAGGATGCAGCGTCCAGGCGTGAGGAGGGGGCTGTTCTCCCCCTCGTAAAGGGTTAGGGTTGAGGGGCTTCCCTGGGCCTGAGGCTGCAATGAAAGGAGCTGAACAGCTGTGCTGAGGCTGGCACGGAGGCAGCCGCGTGCGAAGCGCCGTGCGGGGTGCTTCCGTGTTACCCACGCGGGGCGGAAAGGCCCCTGGGCCTGTAACCAGAGGGTGTTTTGCCTGGAAGAGGGTGAAGCCGTTTGCATTGTGCATGCTGAGGATGGGCTTTACCTGGGCGCTCGGGGCCAGCCACAGCTGTTTGGGCTCCTAGAAATCCCCTCCCCAAAGCAGAAGGGCCCTGCACCGGGGTAGGTGCCTGGGTAGGAAGCTTTCCTCTCGCCTGGGAAAGAGGGCGCTGGGCAGCCGCCCAGTCTGGGAGCCAGGGGCTGCGTTCATCTGGGCTGGGCCCAGCTGGGGTCCCAGGCGGCTCTTCCCCCGCGTGCTGCTGATGGGCTGACTGGCCTCCTTCAGGAAGGAAGAGCCACGCCAGGCCCAGCCCCTGCTCCCCAGAGCAGCTGCCCCCGGCTGAGAAGGGTCAAGGAGGCTCCAATCAGGGAGAAACCCGGCTGGTTTCCCCCATCCTCGGGGGCCAGCACCGACTGCGAGGCTGCCCGCAGAGCTGGGGCTGTTCTGCGCAGAGACAAGGAGCTGCGCGCAGGTAAGGCAGAGCCCCTCGCCCCAGCCCTGGGGGGGCAGCTACCCCTCATCGCTGGAGGGAAACCTGGGCTTTTGTTTCTCAGGGCTGGCAGGTGCGTGCTCCCCACCCGCAGGCTGTAGCAGCATCCCCTCGCCTTGGGGCTCGGCCTTGCCACCCCAGTGTCAGCGCAGCCGCCTGCCGCTGACGGGGAGTTTCAGCAGAATCAATAATGTGCCGGGCGGAGGTGCGTCCTGGAGGGCTGTATTGTGCAAGCTTGGGAGGGCGCGTGCGAGCGCGGCCGCTGGCGTGCGTATGGCCATGTGGGGGCTTGGGGGGCAGTGACAGCGTGGAGCGGGGCTGGCCGGCGGGGGTAGATGCATACTCACCCCTCTGTTTTGGGATGAAAGCAGGTCCTGGACACAGCTCCTGGAAGCCAGCGAAGGCAACTGGGGAGGAGTGGTGAGAGGGTTGGACAGTCCCAAGCCCCTGGGCCTGCCGTTTCGATGGCCGGCGTATCCACGAGCCTGCTCTGGGCCCAGGTGCCATCAGCCAGTTAGGAGCTGCTTGCATTTCAGCCTCTGGAAACTCAGGGGCTGCGAAGAGCCAAGTGCGGGATTTTGCGCCCGGCTGTTGGGGATTTGCCAGCCACGCGGGCGTAGTGAGGATCCCTTGCGGGACGGCTAGCGGTTTCAGCAAAGGGACTGGGAGTCAAGGAGATGCAGCTTCTCTTCTTGACTCTGTTGCTGGGTTTCCCTGCACCCAGGACCTGCTTTTCCCCCTCACCCAGCCATCACGAGCACCTGTAATTGTACGTGCATCTGCCAACGAGAGCGCTGGCGGCAGCCAAGGCACGTGGGCTGAGCTGGGAGCGCTGCAAACCGGCGCCGTCCGTGGCTTCCGGTTCTGGAGACAAACACCCGGGAAGCAGCAGCCCCCAAGGGCTGCTCTAGCCGGCTGCAAGTCCCAGAGGGGTGGGACAGGTGGGGGGCCCGGCTGGGTGACACGTGGCATGGGGGGTATGCAAGAGGGTTGTAGCTGGGGGTTGGGAAGTGCTGCCAGGTGGGGAAGGGGGAAGAGGGAAGGGTGGTGATGGGGAGAACTGCTCTTCTCCCAGGTGGGGGCAGGGGGGCAGAATGGGGCCTGGACGCCGCCTTTGCATTTGCTTCCCTACATATCACTGCAAAACAGGGCTGAATGTGCCTCTACACCCTCCCGACGGGGCCAGCCCTGCCCCACATGGGCACAGCCCCAATCCCCCACGTTGCCATACACACGCCAACAGCCACGCGCAAACTTTTCTGGGCCTCCGTTTCCCCTCGTGTGCAAGGCAGGGGGTTTACTCCCCCTGCAGCGCTTTGCCCGGCGGCTGCTGGTAGGCGTGAGCTCATAGTGAAACCGTTGTGTGCAGCTGTGCTCTGAGTTGAATGCTAGTGAGAGGTGTTGGAGCAGCTGCACCCACCCCGCTGTGTATCTGCGGGGTGGGCACCATGCATCCGCCTGGCTCTACTCCGGCCTGCGAGGGGGTCTTAGCCTGCGCCTGGAGGCACCGCTTGCGAGCACAGCCTCCTCTGCCACGGTAATGCTCTGTGTGCAGTAGGTGCCCACCCTAGAAGGAGCAAATCGGGACCCACTGCGTCATTTCTCACCCGCCGCTGCGTGGTCATCAGCTCTGGCTCGCTGCCAGGCGTGGCCACAAGCCATCTTACACCAGCCGTGGCCCGCCCCACCTATCAGATGCCTAAGACAGCTCTGGCACCAGAGCGTGGGCCAATTCCACCCTGCCCGAGCCACTGAAAATCCCCAAAGGCGTCGATTTGTCTGACACGCTGCCACCTCAGCCTTCGGACCCAGTCGCACGCAGGCAGCGAGGGGCGGGGGCCGTGCCTGTTGTGCTGACGGACTCCCAGGGATTTGCAGGGGGGAATCGGATCGTCCAGTTCAGCTCTGGCTTTGCCCCTTCTCCGTGCAGGTGTTCGCGCCGGGCCCCATCCAAAGGCGGTTTAAGTTAGCCGTAGCGGGAGAAGCAGGACCGGGTCCTTGGGTTTGGTGCGGTGCAGGCCACGCAGCCCAAGGGCCCGATCCCGATCCCGTCTGCGGGCCTGCGAGGGGCCGAGCCTCGGCGGCGCGAGAACAGAACGGGTGTGGGGGGGAGGACAAAGGCAGCTTCTGCGGCGCGATGCTCGCAGCTTCAGGACACAGCTGAGCATTTCAGATCTTGGGGGGGAGGTTAAATATTCAAACTAGCAGCTTTGAAAATAAGAAGGTGCCTATTTATATTCCCCTCGCAGCTGTGGTTAGAACAGCCCTCGCCTGGGAATGGCATACGTTCAGGGTTGGGTTTTTTTTATTTAAACCCCAGCTTATCTTTGCAGAACAACTTCAGCCTCCAACCTGCTTTCACTTCAAAGGCTTCTCCCGGCTGCTTCTGGGAGGTTGCGGCTGAGCCTGACGGTGTCGGCGCGGGCTGGGCCAGCCGGAAAGGGTTTGATGTTCAAAGCCCCCCCGGGCGGCTCAGACCACGCCGTGTCGAATTCACACGCGTGCCCTAGCCACTGTATTTCCCAGGCAGGGCCTGCCACAGAATCCCCCGTCTTTGAAAGCAGCGCTTGCTTAGTTGACGGCTCCTTTATTGCTTTCCATTAAAGGAAGCTGAGATGCAGGGTAAAGCCGCTATTTAATTTCCAACAAGTTCGTTCTTTTTTTTTTATTAAAGAGAGAGGAGTCCCCCAGATGGCTGCGTTCGGCAAACGCGGCCGAGGCCCCGACCCTGCAACCTGATCTGGGCCTGCGAGGACCCCAGCTTGTCTCGGAGGGGCTCCGCGGAGGCACAGAAACCCATTTGCGTGGGTCACGGTGTGTGGCTAGGGTGGGAAGCCGTATGCCTCCCAATTAAAAACGATCCAGCAGCCCTTAAAGAATTTCCTGGGGCACAACCAAAGACTTTCTTTGTAGTGAGGCTTATGAACTGCTTTATATAAATAACTTGGATCAAAGAACTGGCGCTGCGGAGAGTCACGGCCCATGGGGAAGGGAAGGGGAAAATCAAGCTCATTGATACCTGTGACACGTTCGTAGAGGAAAGGTGTGGCAGCCACTATCGAGCACGGGAGTGAGGGGCACGGCCTCTGAATCGGACCTTCCTAGACCCCAAATGCTGGAGGCTGCGAGTGGGAGAGGAATGGTGGAAAAATCCCCGGTCGGACCCAGCGCCCTCTCCCTTTCAGCATCCGCTCTCTGCCGCTGGGCAGGGTGGCCCGAGGGTCTGACTCAGTCAATGGCAGCTCTTATGTGTGACCGTTCATAGCAAAAAAATCCCAGTTCTCACGGGCTGCACCCGCTCCGTGTCATGGGGTCCCTGGGGACAGAAGGCAGGTTTCTATTGCTAGAGAGGGGGACTCTCCCTCAGCTCTAAGCAGTACAGTGCCGATGACTCCTGAACGGGTAGTTGAAATCCTAGTCATTGCGGGCGGCGGGTGCTAGCAGCCACGTCAAGGCGGTGGCAGCGAGCTAAGATCATGCTCGCTGCGGGGTGGGCTTGATGACTCGGGGTCCCATCCCGCTCCTTGAGTCCCCGGCGGTTTCAGTCAGAGGCAAGAACGGCAGGGGGGCTCCTAAAGGCCGGATTCGCTCCGTGGCGCCAGGCTCAGGCCCAAATCTAGCAGCTCTTCAAGCTAGATTCCCGAGAGCCAGTGAGGTTTGTCGAGTCAGCACTAATCCTACAATGTGTGCTTCTTTTTCTGATCCTCCTCATTTATTAGCTTAACAGCAGCATCCAGCGGCTCGGGCTGAGACGGCGCTCCCCGCGCAGCAAGAGCCAGCTCCTCTCTCATCGCGTTTACGGGCGACGGCAGGTTGAGAACTTGCCCTCTTGCTAGACTGGAGGTCCCCTGTGGGAAACGCCAGCTCTCAGTTTTCACTCGTTTTGGGGCTACAGAAAAATACTAGATCGCTTCTTCTGTTGCAAAGACAGGTCGCCCCGGGGCAGAGCGGCTTGGACACTCAGGCTCGCTGTCTGAAATCTCTGAGTTGATCCTGGCTTAGTCCTCCCGGCACTAGCGCCACAGCCCGGGGCAGCTTTGAAAGGATCTCCGGGCCGCGCCCGGCGCTGCGGCACCCACATGGAGAGTCACTGCTGCGCCCGGGCGGGAAGGGGAAGCAGAGGGAAAGCGCAGTGAAGTGATGCCGGCGGGTGGCAACAGCGGTGGGGTGCAGTCTCCCGGGCTGGCTGGCTGTGCACTGAAGCACGCTGCCTCGAGTGCTGAGGGGGGTTAAATTCACCCAAGTCCCCTTCCCAGTCCTGCCCTCTCCGAGAGCGGGGGCTGGGCCTTGCTCTGTCCCTGCGCGCAACACGCTGGCCATCTTGCACGCGTGTAGGGACGAGAGCCAGGCCTCGGCTCCCAGGCAACGGCAGGCTCGGTTCCGTGCGTGACCGGGGATGCGGAGGGGCGCGCTGGGCCTTGCTCTCCTCCGGGCCCCTCTGTCCGTGGGAGGGCGGGGAGGGGGCCAGGAACAGATGCAGCCGGCACGTTATTCCCAGACGAAAGCAGCTTGGGCTGGGTCAGCCAGGCGATTCCTCTAAGTGGCTGAGCTGCCAAATCGCAGGCCGAGGATGGGGAGGGCAGGGGAGTTAATTAGGTTTTATTTGTTAATGGCCACGTGCTCGCCAGGCGACCCGCTCCTGCCCATCTGCTGCCGGGGACTGACAGCGCTGGACAGGAGCAGCCGGGGCTGCTGGTCCCCCAGGCTGGGCTGGGCAGGGGACAGCGGCACGGGGGTGCGGGGTGGGGCCAGGCCTAGGCGCTGGTCCCAGGGGATGCGACCTTTGCCCCCCCGTTGCCATAGAAACAGACAGGCAGCAGCTGCAGGAGGAGGAGGAGGAGGAGGGATGGCAGCGACAGCACTGCCGCCCTGCCTCTGGCAGATCAGATGGCACCAGCCCAGCCCAGCAGCCTCGGACCCCAGGCCGGCCGGCAGCTTTCCAGCCACGAGAGACACCTGCCTCCTGGGCGTGCGGCATCTGGCTGCTCGTCTCGGCTGCAGCAGGCTGGCATCCCTGCGTCGCACCAGGTTCCTGAGCCCCAGGGTTTCGGACCCGCCGAGCGAGGCAGCAGACCGGGGCATTGTGCTGTGAGACGTGTGTCGGGGGTCCCCGGCTGGGAGCCCTCGACTGATGGGGACATATATACCAGCACTGATGGCTTTGCTGTGGATTTGGAAGAGCCTTTGTATTTATTCATGCACAACTGCACATGCATATATATGTTTAATTTATATGTGCATACATTAAGCATATTCTACATGAGATAATATAATATGGTATTTGGCATACAGAAATGCTCCTTCAGATACACAACAAAGCCCCTCGTTCAGGGCCCAGTCCTGCCAAGACCTGAGCACATTCATTTTCCGGTTCCCAGGACTGGCGTCTACTTGATTGTTCCTGGTGTCTGCTTGATTGTTACAAGGCAAGTCTGCATTTTATCTCAAAACACGTATAGTAGGGACAAAGCCCTGTGGCTCTCGTAGGCTCGGGTCTATTTTGGATTAAAATGCGGAGACTTGCCTTTCCTCTGTGCTATGCAATACCATGCACATGCCTTTCGTGCTGCTGTTTCTGAATGTACAACAGCTATTTATTGCATGTGAGATCTATGTTTGCTAGGAAAAGAACTCCAACCGTGACATTTGTCCTTCCTCGAGATTACATTTGTTGGGGGAGGAGGGGTTAAATAATAGCTGTAGTGTATTGTTCATTAACCGTTTCACAGCCCAATATACAGAAACAATCACACTTGGCAATAAACACATTTAGATGTGGATGTGTTATTGCCAAACTTTTGTTTTCAGAATATCACAGGGAAGGCTTTTATAGCAGTCTGAAACCCAAGGGAAGATATCTATGCTGAGTTTTTTTAATGGACTGAAAGCATAAAATACTATATAAACCACCTCCGTGGATTAAGCTTGAAGGTATCGTTTAATAAACGAAATGTAGCTTCCATGATTAATGGTGTTTAGTTTGGATTAGGAAAAATAGACAAGCGTCCGCTTAAATTTTGTAGTACTCTGATGCTAGCAGATGCACTTGGATCGTTAACTCTTTGAGCTAAGGACCATGTTTGCTCCCCTGCGTGTATCTAGCACCTAGCACAGTGGTCCTTAAATGGAGCTGCTAGGTGTGCCTTCAAGCAGGGATTAATTATTAATTACAGTGATAAATGCTTTGAATGAATTCGGGTTCTGGTGCATTAGCCCACAGCTACAGCACATGGCTTTTAGGTCCGAGAGATTTGTTTTCACAAATCTCATGCTTTTGGTGAAGGCTGATCTTGCTCTGTCTGCCCTGAAGCGATTTGGGAATTTCAGGGCTGTAAGTAAATCTGCTCATCCCATTGCTGATATTTATTTAAAACAAGCAAACGGCACTGCCAATTGGCAGCCCAACGGTTTTGTGTGTAAAATGGCTTTGATAAGCAAAGGCGTGAGTGTGTTTTCATTGATTGTAGCAGGCAGGCTAGGTGCGGAGCCTCTTCTACGGTTTCAGATTGAGAACCTGAATGATCTCGCAAGCAATGTGCCTTTCGGAGGGCTTCCATCTATGTAGTCCTCCTGTCAGGACACTTACAGGGGACACATCCCTCTTGAAAGGGTAATATTCTTAACTGAACCATGCCAGCAAGGGATCCATAATACCAGGGGTTTTGCTGAGTTGCTGCTCTAGCTGAACCTGTCCCTTGAATTCAAGGGATTAATTAGGAACTGGGGAGTAATTAGAGCTACACACAAGTTCTTCCTCTTTTTTTCCAGTTCATTTCTTTCTCCGAGTGCCAAAGCAAATGTGTTACTGGAATCTTCTTTCTGTTGAATATTTTATGGCTTCTGTGTGCGTTGCTATTCTCTGCGTTGTCAAAATCACGTCATCTGCTTTGCACTGTGTCCCAGATGAGCTGGCTGACTCTGACACTCTTGGAATCTAATTAGTGCGTCTCGCGTCGGCTTCCAAAAAACTCCCCCCTCCGACTTTCATCTCGCTTTCTAGCTCCTCGGTTATTAGGGAGCACTGGGTAGATGTAGCTACAGGCACCGCGGTTATTTCTGAACCTGCAGCAAGCAGTTGGCTATTTCTGGCCTTCCTCAAAATGCAACCTTCTCTGCACTCCATATGGGAAATGTGAATTCCTGCACACAGGCTGGGAACCGAGGGGGGGAAAGTTAGCCAGGGCGTGGAAAGCTGATACAAAGCCCTCTAATAGCGCCTGAGACCTGGATTATGATTCCACGCATCATACTCCGTGAACCCTCTGGGGAGGTCTCCATGCCAGCCGTGCACTGGCGAGCACTTGTGAGCTGGGGGAACCAGAAGACCCATGACCACGTCGAATCCCACGTAGACCCGGTCTTACACGTTTGAGTCGTGGCACCCCGGGGGTCTGCGACAGGTTGGGCAGCGAATGTCGTTGTTCTCCAGCCCCTGCTGAGATCGAATGCAGACCCCAGACTGAAGCGTGTGGGATTTGGTTCGAAGAGACTGTACTCGTCTGGCTGAAGAACGCCCTCGCTAATTGGCATTCGCTGACTTGACGAGAGAGAAAGGCCGTTGGCGTTGGTCTGAAGAAAGGCAGAAGGCAGGGCAGATGCGGGGGACCCCTGTGCCTGTGTAGATGCGCACCTTACAGACTAACTAAACTGAAGATGTGTAGCAGAAGCTTTTGGGAGCCCAAGCTCTGACGAAGTAAGCTCAGGCACAAAAGCTTATGCGATACAATACATCTCTGATTGAGTTAGTCTATGAAGGTGCGCACCTACCCTGCCGCCTTTGTAACAGGGGCCATTTCAGGGTCATTAAGGTGGTTGCAAAGGCAGCAAAGTGTTTTCAGCAAAACCCTCAATGCACTATTCCCTCACTCCCGCTATTCTGTATAGGTTATTATATAGCCTTCATCACCATAGCATCCAAATGCCTTCCAGTACTGCATTAAGCAACATCTGTCATGTGATTTTTTTTTTTCTTTTAAGAGAGGAAGGACCAGAAATTTCAGGGTCTTAGTGCCCACATCAGCTGCCATTGTTATATTTGTGCTTCCATATCTTTAGCGGCAGCATCTCTGCTAGGTGTTACCAGCTCCAGTTTCTAAAGGAATAAAGCCCAGACGTATCCAAAAGGCAGATGAGACTTGCTGAGCTGGGAATGGAAACCAGCAGGACTCCTTGTTTGTCTCCTGCTCAGGCAGTTGCAGCCATGCCCAGGAGTATTTTCCAAAGGCAGATTTCTAATCCTGGACAAAGTGTTTTGCTGAGTCGTAGTCATGGTTCCAGGGTTAACCTAAAATGAAGCAACCTATTTATACGTAAGGAAATGGGTCATTTTCAGATGATTTAGCCTCCATCCACTGAAGAGCTCTTGCTGAGCCTGGAACCTGTACCTTGCTTACCTCGGCCTTTGGCAAGCCATGCGTTCAGTTGCTTGATCTAAGACATGATTTGGGATTTGAAAGTATCCTAGCCAAAGATCTCCACGTGTTTATACACTAGTTCTGAGCACCCTTGCACGCTGTCCCGGGCAAGTGCTATTACCTCTGTGCAGCCAGATAAATTGAGGCATGGAAAGGTTAAACAGTTTGCCCAGGGACAAGACAAAGTTTCTATTACGCATACACTGGGTTTCTATTAAAACCAACAATATCCTATTGCAGAGACCTTTCTTCTATTAACCTATCCAGATGTAGAAACTACTTGACATTAACATTAATTACAAAGGCATCTGAAGACATTCTTTGCATCACAGACATATCTGCCAGTCCATCCACCACGGACGTTATAAAGTTGGCAATTTGATATTCGGAAAGCACGTTCTTACTGGCGATTAAGTATTTTTGCAAGTTGAAAGAGCTGCCGTGGGCTGAGTTGTTACCCAATTATGTCAGTCTCCTTTGTGGGGCATTTTGATAAGCACATCAGAAGAGAATCTTTAATCTTCAGGCTAAGTATGATTCCTTCATGTCCTGAATTCACGTGTTCAAATATTCCTATGGATAAGACCTTGAAACTTATAAGAAAACCCACTGTAGCAACCCACTGTAAGAAACCTGTGGTTATTCTAACACATTTTTTTACACTTTCAGGCATTTTGGGAGATGGCGTTGTCCAATATGCCTGGGTCGTTTTGTTTGGTTGGCTGTTTTTGGTCAGCTCTGCTCCTGACTGGTTTTGTCCCCTTGGTCAAGTCACTGGAATGCTCTGAGCCTCCATTTCTTTATTTATTTCCTTTGTTTCAAGGTCTTTGGATTAGAAATGCTAAATGCTCCCAAAGACAGACCATGCCCCGCTTCTAACATAACATCTCTGTGCTCGCTGCACTTTTACCATCCATGAATCTCCACACCTTGAATAGGTGAAGAGGATGAACCATGTGCAAGATGAGACAAAAATAACTGAAGTCTGAGGTTACACATCATATTGATCACAGAGGGATTTAGGCATTTCACATACTTAGATGGTCTTGGAAATCCCACTGTACACCTGTGTCTTTAGGGGCCTAAATACCTTGGGAAATCTAGACCCAGGAGGATTTTTGTGTCATGTTAATTTGTGGAAAAGTAAAAAACCCAATCCTGCCAGGAGTGGGACGTTTCATGATAAGGAGTGACAAGCTGCTCATATATTGAGTGATTACTGACCACGCACTGGGGGCTCATTGCTAAACTCTCCCAACTCTCCTTGAAATCAAAGACATATGCCTGCTCTCAGGGAAGTCAGAGCAGGGAGGGTACAAACGTACTTGAGAAGCCCACCCAGACTGGAAATTGGCTCCGATATCAGCAGCTGGGGTTCAGTTCGTGCTGTAGGTGCCTTGATAGAAACTGCAAAAGTTTTGTATCAGATGAAAAACGCTGCGACTTGACTGAATATGGGGGATGTGAGTGGTGCACAGAGTGGCATCAGCTGCTGAAATCAGGTTTTATCTTCAGGATAAACAAGGGCTTAGACATCTTTCCTCATCTTGGATTGACTTCTGTAGGCTTGCAAATGCCCCTGACTCCTGTCAGTGTGCACAAATTCATTCACTGATTTGGTCAGAAGTTTAAACTGTGCCATTCACTCATAAGTTCTGACTTTATCATGACCAGAAACAATGACTTACCTGTTAGACAGAAATTTCCAATTCTAGTGTGCAAAACTTCACGTGACAGCTGGAAATAAAATGAAAGATTCTTCTTATATGTCAGAAACCCAGTAACCAAGGAATTCTGTGGCTAAAGGCAATTGCACTTTGGATGGAAAAGGACAATGTGTTCAGTTTGATGAACTGTCTGGTGTAAATTAAACCAAAGCTTTTCATACACTCTGGGGGAAATGCTGACAAAACCCAGGCACCTAATGCCAATCTGCTTTTTGGCAATCAGGAATCTCCTAAACCAATATGGCTACAACCTGGATTCCTGACAGTCTGCTTTTATGAACTTTTCCCAAAATAAAATCACTTCAAATAAGAGACTAAAAAGAAGATATTTAATCCCCCAAACCTAAATACAGAGACAGCTATGAGCACCTGGAAATATATGCTGATTATTTCTTTGCTTTTATATTACTGCAGAGTGCAGAAACTCCAGTCAGAATAAGGGTCCACTTAAGATGGTTATTGTGTGTGTGTGTGTGTGTGTGTGTGTGTGTGTGTGTGTAATCTGTATATATCGTGAAAGACAAGGTTTGGAAGAGACCTTAGACAAGTTTTCAGGCATATGGTACCCTTTGCTTGGATCTGGGAAAGAAGCAGATGCAGCTTGAGCTAACGTATCTTTTATTGGACCGAATGTATAGTTGCCAGAAATAATCTAAAACTTCCTTGCCTCTTGCACATTTTCTGGATCATCATGGTTACATCACTCTAACACTACCACCACAAAGTAAAAGACAGTTTCCATCCCAAAGAGTGAAATGGCCAAGGGAAAAACCCACATCTCCTGACTCCCAACCCAGCACCCTTATCTTATCCCACGGGATCTTAACCTCAAACATGATCTGCAAAGGAAGATCAGTTAAACTTGGACCTTTTTAAGTACTTTAAGGTATGTAAAAGGAATCAGAACTCATGGCAGGGGTGATATCTTTTATTAGACCAACTAGATTTTTGCAAAAAAAATATTTTACAGTCTGTAAAGCAGTCAAGAGATGAGATGTTTAGCTGGTGGGCACTGAACCCAGCCCCACGCGGTATCTAAACCCTTTTCTCTTTATGGCAGAAGCAGGTGCTTCGACATGTCTCTGCAGGGTGGGGATTAGCGCATGGACGTCACAGTGTGACATCACACACAACCCCCTCGACCCCAGGAAGTCCGAATCTGAGACTCGCCCCAGCTCACTGTGGTTAGGAAAGGGCTTTAAAATCAAACCGCTCTGCCGGCCATTCAGTGCACATGGATAGCAAGAAATAAATGATAACGAACGCAGCCCACTTCGGTTTGCGGCACGGGCAGTCAGTGGCCGCGGCTTCCGGGCGGCAATCGCAGAAGTGCTTTGGCAGCCTCTCGACATGCAAAAATCTCCAACGCTTGGCTCCAAAACAATACCTTTGCTTAGGCCGACCGAGAAATCGCCAATACGTATGTTTTCTGCTATCTTTATTTTGCAGCGCCTCAGTCGGTCTAATCGACGGTATCATTTTGCGGCCCAGCGTTGGGGGTTGTTGCATCGCTTTCGGTCTCGGGCCCACGCGGCCCCGCATCCATCCCTTCGCTTGCCGGTGACTTCGGTATAAGGGGTCGTTTTGTGCCGTTGGCCCCTGGGCGGCTGCCCTCTGCCGTGGCGAGTGTGCGGCCCCCAGACGGGCGCCCTGGTCCCGGGTCCTGGCACCCAGCCGCAGACCCTCGACACGCCCTCGGGCCGCCGCCGAAACCGGGCTCCTGGCCAGGCCGGCCCCTGCGCCGCCTGCAGGGATGGAGGGATGGATGCGGTTTCCATGGAAACAGCCGTCAGATCAGCCCAGGCGTCTCTGCTTTGTGGTTTTGGTCACAGTATGCGCCTCTTGTAAAGCAGGATTTCATGTGCAAAACTGTCAAGGGGTTTTTTTTTGGTACAATATACACCTTTTTTTGGGGGGGAGGGTTATTCCCCCCGTCACGTCCTGAAATAAAGAGTTGGGGTCACAGACCTGCTCGTGTGCCACGCCGGTGTAAGGGGGGAGGGTCCGTGGCCCCTCGCGCGGGGGAGGGGAGGGGGCCGGCCCCCAGTCCCCCCCAGTAGAGCGGCACGTGCCGCCGCGCTCGGCCAATGGGGGCGGGGCGGGGCGGGTCACGTGCCTTTGTTTGGCGCTTTTGTGCTCGGCGGGGCGGGCGGGAGCGGAGAACGGCTGGCGCTGCGGACGGAGCTGGTGGGCGCGGTGAGGCGCGGTACGGCGCGGCGCGGCGCGCGGAGGGACCCTGCCCCCTGCCTCTTCCCCTTGCCCCTTCCCCGGGGGGGTCGGGGACACAACGGGGGGGCTCCCATTGTCCCCGCTGCCGTGGAGGGAGGGGCCGACCCCTCCCCGTCCCTGCTCCAGTGACAGCCTCGCCATTGTTCGCGGGCGGGG
>NW_017728939.1:1761144-1767823 GCF_001723895.1 Crocodylus porosus | reverse complement strand
CCAGCCAGTAGGGGTTGGGTAGAGCTGGCCCCACCCCATTTCTCCCCCCTCCCCCGGAGATCTCTGCTACCTCTATTATTCTTATCTCTAAAATGGGGGTGTGAACACCACCATCCTCCTCCTCCTCCTCCCAGTACTGGGAAGGTATAGGGTGTCCAATCATTATTATTATTTTTTAAAGACGATGACTGATCTGCAGGTGTGCTATAATGCAGCTTGGACTGGAGGTAGACACATACTTGACCATCATAAAGGGGTCGGGGGGTGGAAAGACACAACATACCCCATCGGTGCAGACTAAAAGCTATTTAAAATTAGCTTTTGTTTTTTATTATTTATTTATCTATCTCTTTATTTATTTTTAAGACTAGACGCGTCCTCATTTTGTTGAGGCTTCAAATGTATGCAGTGTAAATGTCCTGAATTCACTTCTCTTGGACCAAGCTATTCTTCCCCCCTCACCACGCATGCGTGCACACGCACCCTTAAAATATAAAATGTACTTAATCATTTAGAAAAAGTCAAGGGGGCATTTTTTTTGGATGGGGGCGTTGTTTGCTTTCTTGGTCTAGAAGAGTCTTTGTGGCTGAAAGAGATTTCCTCTAACAAACAAGGCCTGACAGTGTTCAGGGACCACCTGGCTCGAGCAGCACTGTTAAATGCTGGAGCCACGTCTCCGCAGCAGTCTTTCACGTAGTCTCCTGCTTATTGTAACTCCCATCCAAATACCCATGGAAAGCAGTCTCTTTTTGTAATGATTTTTTTTCTTTTGTCAAAGACTTAATCTCTGTTTCGTTAGTTGGAGGTCCAGCTGGCTGGAGATCTTGCGGAGCAGGCTTGTGGTGTCCACCATCTCGGACATGGCTACTTCAGCAGGTACGTCCTGTGTCGGATTCATTAGCGTGTAATCGTGGTCAGTTTACCGAGTGGTGTTTAACTGTCCTCCTGTGTTGCGCTACTGTGGAGAAGATGTTTAAAATCCCATATGTTTATATGGGGGGGAAGAAACGTTTCGAGTTGGGCTGGCCGCATCTGTTAGCACGTGGCTCTCCATTCATCTGTTTGCCATCTGGTCAGTGAAAGCAATCGCTGTAACGTAGATGTAGTGAACAAAGCTGGTGCCCTAGCACTGCTGCTTTATGAATCTTGGAGAACAGACTTACCTGTTCACAGGGTAAGAACAGAACGCTTGGTTCTTGATGAAATATATATTCATTTTTTCATTCTTTATAGAATGAAATCCTGGAAGAAAAGCTAGCCAGTTGGCTGTTGTATTGTGCAGGGGCACAGGAGTGTAATCAAGCCCAGTCTTGCTCGAAAACCTTGGGCAGGTCTGTTTAACTCCTTTGTTTTTTCAGCTTTCTCCAGGGGTAGAATAAGTCTTGCCATGCTAAAAAATGATCCTTCTAAGTTCATGTGCAAGGGACTTTACTGTTCAAGTTGGAAAACAAGGTGTTTAACCTGCTGTTGGATCTCACTGCTGCTTTAAACAGGCTTACCCCCTCTGTTTAAATGCTCTCTGCTTTGTTTCATTGTACTCGTGCACTGCATGCTTGTCCATGGTTTAACTAAAGTTAAGTCAGTGATTTGGCTCAGTTTCATGTCCCTTTCCTAGACATTCAGGTGAAAGAGCTTGAAAAGCGTGCCTCTGGCCAGGCATTTGAGCTGATACTCAGCCCTCGTTCAAAAGAAGCAGTCCCGGAATTTCCTCTCTCCCCTCCGAAAAAGAAGGATGTCTCACTGGAAGAAATTCAGAAGAAATTGGAAGCTGCAGAAGAGAGACGCAAGGTAGATGCAACATAACCGTAGCTTTCAGTAGGCAAGCTGGCTTGTTTGCTGATGGTACTCTGCGTCTAGGGATGCCAGTGGAGTGGAGCAAATTTCAGTTCGGGAAGACAAGTTACTGCCTCTTCTCTCCCCTCCCCACTAAGTGGTGCAGATGCAAAGGATGTTAATTTAAATGACTTCCAGTAGAGCTTCTGGGGGTTTTACTCTTATGTTTAAACTATGGTGAAACCTGTGCACTGTTTACCTGGTCACTTGAAAGTGGGAGGGGAAAATATTTAGCAAGGAGTATTAATATGGCTTCAAGAGACTGAAAGTTTTACTGAGAGTCCTCCCAGGAAAATTGACAGCTCTGTCTGTGGGTAGGGAGTTGACTAAAAGTCCTGTTTGGCAGCAAGTTGCTTTGCTGAGACATGACTTCAAGTACTCGGTGAGAACTGAGGGAGTCAGAACTCCATATGCTACTTGATATAGGCACACTGACTTCGTACAATCTCTAATGCTTCTGGGTTTGCACTAAAACAGTAATCTCTCTCTTTTTTTGTTTTTGTTTTTTATTCTCTCCTTTTCTGAGGACAAAGATTTATTATAGGGGAGACTTAACTGGGGCTAGACCACGTTCTTGCACTTCCAGGGAACTGTCCAGCTAAGTTCTTGCATTTAGCTGCAGCGACTTATTTCCCTGTGTAGTCAGATGTAACGACATCATTTAACATGCATGTCTGATGCATGTTGAATGACTGTTTTTGCTCAAGAATGTAGCCTAAAGTCTCTTCTCTTCAGTGTAGAAGCTGCCCGAGTGTAAGTATTTATATAGTTCATCTCTCCTGTGTCTAAACGTGCATGGTCTATTTTGTTAGTCTCATGAAGCAGAAGTCTTGAAGCAACTAGCTGAGAAACGAGAGCATGAAAAAGAGGTGCTTCAGAAAGCAATTGAAGAAAATAATAATTTCAGCAAAATGGCAGAAGAGAAGCTGACCCACAAAATGGAAGCTAACAAAGAAAACCGAGAGGCACAAATGGCTGCTAAACTGGAGCGCTTGAGGGAGAAAGTAGGTGTAGAGTTCCAATTCCCATCTGGGAAGAGAACTTGAAATGCTCTTACTATGCTGACTAGCTAACGACTGAGTGGCGGGGGTTGTTGGAATAGGCAGGCACACTCGGGTGTCGGTTTAATAGACTGAAGTCTATTACACCTACAAAAGACCTCATGGAAATCCATGCTTAGGGAGAAGGGGCCTGGGGAAGCTTTGATTTTCTTCCTTTTTTCTAAAGCAAGGTCCTGTAGTAGAAGAGTTCAGGGTACACTGGTTAGCTGGGGCGGTGGTTAAGAAGCTAAAAATGGGGTTTGGAGGACACAGTATATGATGCCAATATGGAGGTAAAAGTCCCAGCACAAACATAGTCTTGGTTTATTTAGTGGACTCTGTCACCTTTTTCAGGACAAGCACATTGAAGAAGTGCGAAAGAACAAAGAAGGCAAAGACCCCGGTGAAGGTGAAACCGACTGACTTCATTCTGGAAACTGACTCTCCCCCTCCCCTAAATATCCAAAGACTGTACTGGCCAGTGGTTTTTCTTCTTTTTTTCTGTTAAGTTTCTAGAAAACTGATGTAGAACTGTAAAGGTAGATCCAAACTGTACACTTGCTTTGGGGACAAAAGGGGAGACTTTACATGTTTCACTTTTTTCTAAAGTGTTGTCTTTCCAGTGTAGCTATCTTGTTGCATCCTTTTCTACTCCAGGGCACTTGTGCCCAGGTTGACTTTTTTTGCTAGTACTGTATCAGCTCTGTAAAACATGTTTGTGAAAGGAATATGTAGTAATACTGTTCCATGCTGAATATCTGTTCCACTTCAAAATCTGACTCTGTCCCAGTCTTATAAGATACTGCTGTAACTGAGTGACTTAATAAAGCTGCACAGTGCTGTTATGGGACTTTTTTTTTTTTCCTGGACCAGCATAACTGAGTGTTAAAAATGGCCAATGTAGAGATGAGTGAAGCCTAAAACAGACCTTCTTACTTAGCATTAAAATGAAAAGCCTGTAGCAGCACTCTCTCTCCTCTCGCCCAGCTACTGGGGGTGCTGTATGGCAGCCTTTTCCCTAGCCCTGTTTTCATTGTCTTAATTCTACAATAAGAGCTTTGTGTTGACACCTCAGCACTTGTCAGCTGCTACTGTTTTCTGTTTTAAAATGGTTCAGAACCACCTCCCTTTTGGATGCTGATGCTTCAACAAATAAGTCCTTGTTACATGGTTGTGTAATGTGGCTTTTTTTTTTTTCCCCCTTCCTAACATAACGAGTATTTCCCAAAAGCTACTTGAGCTCTTGGCATGGCATGATGCAAGCACTGTGAAGAAACTACTGGAAACTGCAGAAAATGATTTGGGCTTGTGTGCTAGAGGCTTGAATTTGCAAGGGGGGTGAGGGGTGGGTCCTATCAAACTCCAGTACTTGGAACAAACCTGTTGTCATGGACACTTAATTGTGGGAATAGGGTGCACACCTCTAAAACCGAACAGCTCTTTTGAACTCAGTCACCTAGTATGAAGGAAGGGAATGATTACTGAAGGCAGACGTATGGCCCCGTAAGCACCAGCTCAATGGGCAGTTAATCACGTGGATGGGAAGGTTTTGCAGTGTTAAAGTCCCCTCAAACTAAGGTCAGAAGGGACCTTGTAGATCTTCAAGTCTGACCTGGGCAGGAGAAAAAATGGTTTGATGCCTACCTGGCTGGGACCTTTTAAAGTCCCCCAGGGTAGGACCCAGCACCACTTCCTTTGGAAGTTGGTTCCAGATCCTAGCCGCCCTGACTGAACTAGTTCTTACAGGTGTCTAATCTAAACCTCCTCAACAACTTGTGGCCGTTATTCCTTGTTATGCCAGGGGGCGCAAGGGGAAACAAGGTCTCCCAAATTCATGCTAGGATTCACTGTGGTGCCTGCTAAGCCTTTTTGCCACCTTGCCATGCTTGGTAGCTTCCCAGATGCTCCAAAACTGGAATAACCTAGGATGGTGGTCCCCAACCTGCGATTCATTGGCAACACATTGAGCAGGAGATGTTCCAGCATTGGTCGCAACCACTTTGTCTCCTGTAAATGTTTGCTCTGAGAGCGCAAATGCTGTACTCTGTTGCCTGCTCTGCTAATTGCTCGGTATTGTTGGGCCAGCAAGGGCTGGAGGAATACTGACTTCCAAAGTTTTGCACATTCACAAGTGCCAATCCAATGTGATGCACACTGGCCTGACATTTGGGGGCTTTTTTTTTTGCCAACCTAGATAGAACAAGGGTTCACCTTTAAAAAAAAAAAGAAAAAAGAAAAAAATCCTTCTGAGTCTGTAATACATGACTTCATATTGAGCTTAACTTTGTTCGTCTCTTCCAGAAACTGACAGGTGTTTCCATTGACTAAAGTTGAAATTCTTGGTGGTAAACACTTCTAAAACATCCCATAATGGTGAAATACCCATAGTCCCTCCCTACTTCTCAATCACTTTGGCCTTTCTGTTGTAGAGACAATATTGCTTGATATGGAGCTAGATGCAAATCAGAAGGATACAGGACCCTTCACGTGGCTGGAGGATGGCATACCACCTAAGCAATAGTGGCATTTATTTACAGTGGTGGGAGCTGTATGGCAGGAGGGGGAAGGTGAGCTGGGGGCGTACTGCTGTAGAAATCTCGCTTCTCCGCCTCGTGGTGAGTTGTGTTCTGCTTACGTGAGGTAAGTGTTGAAAAGGGGGGTGGGGGGGAGACTAGGAATATCAGAAATGCAGTTGACATGATCTCTTCCTTCAAGGATCTTGGAGAGCATTAAGTATTTTCGTGCCTGTTCCCAAGAGAGGAAACAGCGATGGAGGTAAATTGGATTACGTGGGCTCATGTAGCAGTGTAAGTCAGGCATGAATGGTAGGTCTCCCAGCTACTCCTAGTGCTGCACCTCCTGAAGCACACTACCAGCACGGCTTATAGCGTTCCTGAAAATGCCCCGCAGAGCATGCTGGCTCCCAGGGGGAAGCCCAATCCTGCCAGGCTGTAGTGAAACGTCAACCCTGCCTCCAGCCATGACTTGGAGGCCTTTCATCATGGAGGCCTAGTTATACCCGACAGTGATTCTTGCATTGCATCTAAAAGGAACACAGCTCACGGGATATGCCTGCCCCATCTCATTTATCCTGGGTCCGAGGTGTGCGGTTTTGTAGGCAACAGCCTACTTTGTCTGCTGCTACATTTGATTAAATAAACTGTCACCTGTGGAAACTCATGCATCCGAACCCTAACCCTGCCCTGATTTCAGACTAACATGGCTTTACCCTAAGAAGAATACGAGATGGTGGGTACTCGAGAGACAGTATTAAGGGGGAAGAGAAGAAAAGATGAAAGTGCCAGGAATTAGGTGGACAAAAATAGTGAGGTGATTAGAGGGGATGGGATGTGTTGAGGGAAGAGATCGGTCCCCCAGAAGCACCAAGTTTTGAAGCCAAAAAATAAGCATGTTGTGTGGATTATTACCAACAAACAAGTCTGAGCATTGGAGCAAATGCTCAAGAAAGGTGGATGCTCTAGGTCTTGCTGTCTTCAAATCAAGGTTGCTTTTCCAACAGGTATGTTTCAATCCAGCAGAAGTTTTGGGGGCTCTTACAGAAATAATCGAGGGGTTTGATAATAATGGGGCTTGACAGACAAGTTGCAGTAGAGCAGTGGGGGCCAGCCTTGGTAGCATGCCACATGCTGGGCCTGGAGTGCCCTTTGGATCCCCTTCCTGCCTGCCGTGCTGCTGTCTGCTCCCTGCCTGATCCATGGCTGCGCTGCCTGTCCTGAGCTGTGACACGAACTCTGTGTGCTCCTTGTAGCATTTGCACCACAGGTTTGCTACTTAGTGATTGGGCC
>NW_017728939.1:1755649-1761044 GCF_001723895.1 Crocodylus porosus | reverse complement strand
TGTAGGCTGTTGGGCCATTGATTTTTTTTTTTTTTTTTTTCCCCCCGCTGACATTACTTTTTCTGTTTTAGCCCTGATGAAATCTAGGCTGTCGGATGGGGCTGGCGTTGTGGCCGCCGCCTGGGGGAGACCGGGGCGGTCTTGCCACCCAGCCACCAGCACCTACTGCTTTGGGTTCACGGAGCGCACCCATCCGTTACTGCAGCAGCAGCCTCCACTTAGCAATGGGCGCACCTCCGCTGCATTGCTAGCCAGAGCGTGACAGCGGTGTCTGTCGGCGTGGGCACGTATTGTAGTCGCATCTTAGTGCTGGGCAGTCAGCAGTGCCAGAAGGGCGTTTTTCCCACGATCGAACCCTGCGGTGGGGTGAAACCCAGCGCTCCAGCCCCAGGTCGGTGGGATTCTGCCTGTGCCCCAAGCGCTCAGCGCAGCAGTGGCAGGGGAAGCACAGGGCTTGGTCTTTTGTGAACGGCTTTGTCCCTGGCCTTGGGGTGGATCCTGCAGACGTTGCGGGAGCCTGATCTCGCATCGCCCCGCAGCGGCCGCTGGCTACACTTCAGCTCCGGAAACGAGGCATCCGCTTGGGTCTTTCGAGTGGATCATGAAAGCTGCCTCAGAGTGAAAGGAGCCCACACAAGCTGCTAGTCATTATCATCGCCACTTCCGCTGTCTATGGAAAGCAGCTGCCGCTCCCTTTCTCCTGCTGGATTTTGTTTTAAATGTAGAGGTGCAACTGCAGGTCTGTGCTGGAGGGAGCTGATGGGCAGAGAGCTGGGCCACTAAACGCACTGAGCCCTAGGCAGGCAGGTAGGGAGGGGGCCCGCGGTGACAGCGGCCTGCGCGGGGTGGGGGGTGGGTGGCAGGGTTGCTTCATCTCCCACCCAGCTTCTGGCCTGGGGGTGCGGAGCGCGCGGGCCGCCCCAGCCCCCTCGCCGCCCGGATGCCGCGGGGCTCCTTCCCTCCCCCGCCCAAGCTGCTTCCCGCTCCTTCCCCTTCACTTCCTGCCGGCCCCGCAGCGGGGCGAGGAAGGCGGGTCTGAGCCGGCTGCCGTGGGGCAGCCACGGGCCGACAGCCCATTTTGCAGCGCAGGTACCAGTAGGAAGCGATGCGCCAAGCCCCGGCTACGAGCCACTCGTGTCTGCCCCGTGGAGCCAGGACACGTGTGTAACCAGCGCGGGGGGAGGGGGCTGCCCGGGACTGCTGCTTCCCCGGCCGGCGGGAGAGAGAGTGCACGGGAAGCCCGCAGCCTCGCCTCCCGCTTTGCAAGCTCCCCGGGACAGGCGTACAGCACCGAGCACCGGTCTGCGGCTTTTTGGGCGCGATGTGATACCACTTCAACGCCCCCCCTCCCCGCAGCCAGCCTTCATTTCTCGTTTCTTCTGAGGCTAATGAGAACATCATCCCCTCCTCGCCAGGCTCAGGGATCGTTTAGAAACCCCCCAGCCTTACATAACCGTCCCCGGGAAACCTGCTCTAAGCTTTCTCCTCGTCTCTTCCCGAAGGTCTTTTGCTGGGCAGCAGAGGAGAGTTTGATTTCGTCATGGCAACTATTGTCACGGAAAAGCTCAGCCGCCTTTTCATCCATGTCCAGCAGCCTTGGCACATCCCCAGGCTGCTGGAGGCCGCGTTCCCTGCCTCCCCATCCACCGTGGGCACTTCGGATGTGCCCAAGATCTTCCGGAAGCCCTACATCCACACGGGCTACCGGCCTCTCAACCAGACCTGGAAGTACTACTTCCTGACGCTCTTCCAGCAGCACAATGAAGCCATCAACGTCTGGACCCACCTGGTGGCTGCCGTGGTCCTGCTGCTCAGGTTCCAGCAGCTGTCCCACACCATCGACTTCATGAGCGATCCTCATGCCCACCCCTTGTTCATCATCCTCATCGCCTCCATCACCTACCTGACCTTCAGCACCCTGGCCCACCTGCTTCAGGCCAAGTCCGAGTTCTGGCATTACAGCTTCTTCTTCATGGACTACGTGGGCGTTGCCATCTACCAGTACGGCAGTGCCACGGCACACTACTACTATGTCATCGAGCCAGCCTGGCACGCCAAGATCAAGGGCTTCTATATGGCAGGGGCTGTCTCGTTGGCTTGGCTGTCCTGCGCGGGGTCCTGCTATGCCAAGTACCGGTATCACCAGCTGCCGCGATATCTGAGCAGGCTGTATCAGGAGATGCCCTCGGGCCTGGCCTACATCCTCGACATCAGCCCTGTGATTCATCGGATCTATGTGACGCAGTCCTCCGAGCACCCAGACCCAGCCATCCTGTACCACAAGTGCCAGGTGCTGTTTTTTCTCCTCGGCGTCTTGTTCTTCTCATACCCCTACCCAGAGAAGTGGTTCCCTGGGAAATGCCACTTCTTTGGGCAGGGCCATCAGATCTTTCACGTGTTTCTGGTGCTGTGTACCCTGGCCCAGGTCCAGGCGGTGGTGTTGGATTACGAGTCAAGAAAACAGGTCTATGCCGGTCTGCACGCCGAGATGCCCCACAACTTCTCTGCTCTCTGCCTCTTCACGGTCATCTGCTGTGTCCTCACGGCCACGTACATGGCTGGCAAAGTGAAGCGCAAACTGAGCTGCAAAGCAGAGTGATGCCCCCGGACTGCTCCCAGGCTACTGAATCCTGGCTGCCGAGCTGTCTGAATGGCACTCGCCCTGACCTGCGGGTTAAAACCTGCCCGGGGGCTTCAGGATACAGCGGAGGTGGAAAAGGGGAAATACCGAGATGGCGGGCCTTGCCAGGGGGTTTGATTCTGTATCCTGGAAAGCATGCATGGATGTGTGCGTCTGTGTGCACGAGTGTGTGTGTGAAAGGTTTTCCTCCCGCTGCTTGTTTTCTGCATTTGAAATTCAGACCCCGTGTTTCCCGGAGCACTGTATGAAGCGCTGGAAACCCAGCACGACTGCAGCGTCAGAGGTGCCCTGCATTTGAAGCCCGGAGATGCGCGGGAAGGGAAGTGACTTTTAAATCAGAGTAGTTAAAACTGGTTTTGCTGTAATTCTGATTAAACTCAAATGCCTGAGATAAAAGCTGTGTTAGAGTCCATCCTTGTACCCTGAGGTCTGGAGGGGGGAAGTTCCTTGGTCACGTCTGGGGTCCCCAGTGAGGCTTTCTAGCAACACAAAGCAGGGCAGAGCTGACAGTCCTGAGGTTTCTGTGGGAGAAGTTAGACATCAAAGCCAAATCCAGCTTTCCTCCATACATCACAGAGCAGCAAGCAAGGAGACAAGTCCAGGATGGGTCTCGTTTGCCATTAGGACCCACAAGCACCCTCTTGCACACCGCAGCCACAAAGCACCTTGGTAGCAATCAACCCTGATGTGCCCCGGGCCAAGAATAGGGGAGATGAGGGCTTTGCACTGCCAGCGGCCCACGACAAGGATGGGCAGCAGCAGGAGAGGACATGGGAGGAGAGGAGGCCTCATTCCCACTGACCTCTTCCCCCTGCAACGCTGAGGCATGGGGGTTGTGCAGACCGGATGGGTGCAGAGTTGAGTGACACAGGGCGGTCGCTCTCCTCCTGCTGTGCCTGGAGCTCCACCTGCTTCGGCGGGAGCAGGAAATGGCAAGGACTAGGAGCCTGCGGGAACAGGGGAACAAATGCACCGGTGGAAAAGGGCAGAAGGGAGACACGCTGAGAGCAACGGGTGGTTGGTGGGGAGGGACAGGAGCTTGGGGGGGAGGCACAGGAAGATCCTTCCCCATTAAGGACAGCCTAGAGGGAGACGTTTGCTGCAGGGCTCATGCCGCTGACCCGAGGGGGAGGGGGTGGGTTTGGTGAGAGGCTGGACAGCGGGAGAGTCATTGCTGGTCTCAAATCCAGGCCTGGCTGCAGGGGAGGGAGGGGTTGCCCCACATAAGAGCGGCCACGCGAGTTTAGGGTTTGCTCCCTCAGCTCCTCCGCAGCTCGGCCCAGCCACCCAGGACTCTCCCGGCTCTCCACGGGGTCTAGTCTGAGGCCCTGCCTGCAGCGGGCGGGAGTGGGGGGCACTGATCGGTTGTGCTCTGTGCCTAGCCTGAAAGGGGCTCCAGTCACCAGGACCATTTTGCAAGCTGCAGCTTCGCTCGCTAGTGCTGGGCGCTAGGAATGCAGTGAGTGCTGCAGAGCCCGGAGGCTTGTGGGTCTAATCCTGGCAGGTGGGGAGCATTTTAATGAAGCTTGGCAATGCCTTGGTATTTAATTAAGCTTTAAAGCACACTGGCAGCCTACATGCTGCTTCACGTGCCACAGCCAGTGCTAATGAGAGAGCTTTGTAAGGAAAAGCACATGGCACCAAGTACCCGATGGCAACTGGCCTTGAGCTGTGCAAGGCAGGGGGTGCCGGGATGGATGGATGAGGGCATTTCTGCTCTGCCCCGCTCTCCCCAAGCCAAGGCCTGATCCTGAGCCCAGTTGTTAAGGGCTTACCCAGACTCAGGCCCTGGATCTCACCAGGACTTAACGTGCCAAGTGCTCTGAGGACAAGAGGCAGGGTCTCAGCGCTAAGGCACCGCAGCACTCGGGAGCGCTGGAGGCGTCCGTGCCTCCGAGGGGGAGAGGAGCATCCCTGACTGTGCTCCGTCCCCTCTAATCCGTGCGACCGGCTCGTCCAAACCTGGGTGCGAGGGGCCGCATCTCTTCTCCGGTGGCAGCAGTGTCCTGAAGGCAGGAGCTGACTCGCGGCCAGCGTGGCGCCTCATGGCAGGTGGCATCTGCTGGATGTAGAAGCCGCCGTGTCCTGTGTTAACACAGGGATGCAGGATCTGGCGACACCCGTGACCGTTTTCCCCCTGTGGTGGATTCCTGCCCCTGGGGCTGTAGAGCGGAGCGAACGAGCCTGGCGGTGGGGAGAGAAGCCGGATCTGCCCCGCTCCAGTGTTCTTTTTCTGGGGGGAGGTCTGTGGCTGTGCTGTTTGGGTTTGATTCCGGAGAGGACGAGGGCTGAGCCCCGGAGATGGATGAGAGGGCCTTGCTTTGGGCGGCGCAGCCTCTCCCAGAGGGCCAGCCGGCTGGAGGATAAGGCTGCGCTGCCAGGGCGGCGCCCGCTGTCTCGAGGGAGCTCGGACAGTGGGAAACGGACCGGCACGCAGGCGAGGCAGCGCGGCCAGGGGCTGGGCACCAGCCGCCGGAGCGGGGTCACGCGGGCCTGGGCTTCGGGCAGGTTTCTTTCGCTGAGACCTGCGGCGGGAGGGGAGGCCAGGGCCTTGCCCCCACGGCGCCTTGTGTCCCCGGCCGCGGCTCCAGCCGGTCCCGCTGTTCGCCCCGCGAGCCTGGCCGCCCGCTCCGGCCCCGCGGGGCCGTGGGCGAAGGCGCTGCTCGGGTCACGGCGGCCTCCGCTGCCCCAGGCGCTCTTACCCCCACGGCGCCTGGCCCCCTCCCCCCCTCGGCAGTCCGGCGGCTCCCGCCC
>NW_017728939.1:1716472-1755236 GCF_001723895.1 Crocodylus porosus | reverse complement strand
GCGGGGCCCGGGCAGCCCGGCGCCCCCCTCACCCGGGACTCGGAGGGACGCCGCGCCGTGTCTCATCGGCGGCTCCAGGCGGGACTCGGGGCCCCTCCGCGGAAGAAGGCTCGGCAGGACTGGGGCGGTGGGGCGAGCAGCCCCTCCAGCGGCCCAGACGCATCCCCTGACTTGCTCTTCACGGAGGACTCGGAAGGGAACAGAGTTATTAGACACCTGCTCTGCACCCAGGAACAGGCTGGACAGGATGGTCTGGTATTCTTTAACGAGCAGGGGAAGCCCTCCGATGTCTGTGCCTTGCACGGCTGTCTTCCAGGAGGATGCAAGGAGTACGCCAGCTTGCACCTGGTGGTGTAGCAAGCAGAAGGAGCTGGGAGTTGTGTGCAAATAAAGAGAGTATTTTTATCCAGGCCTGTTGTAATCCTTTCTTGCAATATCCCCTACACAGGCTGCATCCTTCCGCAGCTACTCGGCTTTTCAGGGAGCGACCATGCGCGTTCCTGGCAAGGCCCGCGTACAGTGACTGGCTCTCTAATGCGGGTGGGAGAGATCCTCAGCACTTCTTATCGACTTCACCCACTGCCAGTGCCCTGGTACTGGTTGCATTCGGCAATGCGGCAGCATCCTGGAAGCAGCAGTGAGAGGTTTCACTAGCAAAAGCACAATGATTTCCACAACCCCCAGAGCTTTGCTGCACAAGCTGCCTTCTCGCTCAGCATGTCGCTGTGCGGGTGGTTTCAGACCCCAGCTGCCCTGCGGGGTTCAGGTCCAGCCACCAGCTTTAACACCGTGTGTCTGTTACTCTGGAGCATGCTGCTAGAAGTCACTGGCTGCAGGAATTGGCAAGACTGAGACTTGGTTTTAAACAGTGGTGCTAAGGACAACCCCACTTGCTTTGGGGTTAATGCAGCCAGGGTCTGACGCATGGCGTGGGAAAGCTGACCTGGGGCTGGAGTTTGCAGCTTCCTTTTGTTAGGTGGCTCCGGCTGCCCTCGGAGAGCTCGGTGAACTAGATCATGCGGTACAACCGCTCTCACCCAGGGCGTGGTATTTTGAGTCGCAGGGAAGCATGTTTGCTATAAAAAGACACTGAAGACCAGCTGCCACTAGCTCCTACAGACCTCCCGGCTCCGTGCCTTTATTAGCATTAGCAGGACTCAAAAGGTAGTTCAAACTTACCCAAAGCTGCATTTGCATCCCCACCCCGCAGACAGATGGCATGTGCATGGGGACAGGAACAGCAAGGGTTTGGAGACCTTGCCCTCCCAAGTGGCTGTGGCAGGGGAGGGGGGCTCCAAGGTCTTTAGGGCTGGTTGCCATCCACATCATGGTATGACAGCGCCCACCAACATGGTTACTCGTGCCAGAACAGAAACCTCAATGCAGGGATTGCTGCTCTTCCCGCGCCGCCTGCGGTCTCCCTGGTAAAGGGGGCAGTGGGATGGAAGCTTTCTCGCTGGCCCTACAGGTGGAGGTTTGATAACGGCTGGCGTTTCCTCCCTGGCTGAGCCATCGCTGGGGAGTATCATCACACTTTTGCACAAACCACCCGGATGAGAGGCCTACGTGTTCTGCTAACGGCCACTGCTGGCACTTGACTTCTATGCCGCTGGAGAGACCAGTTCGCTCCAGTAGCCCTTGCCCTGCCTAGGCAGACGTCACTCCTACCGCTCAGGCCCCGGTAGGTCCTGAGATACCATGCCACTGGGCTGTTAGCCGGACTCTCGCTGCAGCCAAAAGTGTCTGGTCCAAGGTCAGCGAGGCTCCGTGAGAACTCTGGACCGGGGTCTCGGTAGAGCCTTTGGCTCCAGGTGCGTCAAGGAGACCAGGCAGAGGAAGTGGAGCTCCTTGCCTCTGCTTTTAATGCAGTGCTGCTGCGAAGTATTTTTGGTCACTTTAAATGGTAGGGCCTTCTGCTAAAATATTCTTGGCCCTCCAGGCAATACTAAGGGTGGATCTAGATGTGGGATCATTCCTGACACCTTTGTTCTGGAGGAAGACGGAGCTATACAGGAAGCTACTCCACTTTCAATTCAGCTCCCCTAAACCTTAGCCCAGGTATCTTGCATACTTAGATTGCACTTTAGGCAATGGAGCACCGGCTGAAAGGCCAGGAGAGGAAGGCACACAACGGGGGATGCCAAAACCCAGCCCCAGGCAGGGGCTTACCCTGCTGATAGGCATGAGCCATGCTCTGTGGGGATAGCATGGGCTGAAGGATAAAGCCCTGGATTGGGACCGATAATCTGGGGTGTATTCCCAGTTCAGCTGCTGGCCTGTTAGGCAACTCTCAGCAGGTTGCTTCATCTCTCTGTCTCAGCTTCCTCACTTCTACAACGGGAATTCGTTCATAGATTGCAAGGTTGGAAGGGTCCTTGGAAGAGCATTGGGCCCAGCCCCCTGAATTATCATTGGGATAACAATACTGAGCAGCTTGTGGAGGCCTCCAAGACATGCACGCGAAGAGCACTCCAGGAACCAGGCGCAGCATTGCCCCTCAGCCGTTGTCTGAGCTGAGCCAGTCACTTCTGCAGCAGTCGGAAAAGGATGCGTCCTACTGGGAACCGGCTGATTTGGGCTAAGCCTTTCCGTGACCGTGTCGAACCTGCTGTAAGCGCCGGCAGAAGGGACCCCCCCCAGCTCTCAAGGTGAGGACATTAAGGACACCTGCGAGGCTCATTGGAGGACCAAGCATAGGGCTCTGTTTATACAAAGGAAACATTGCACACCCTGAATACAGCCGTGAGGAACAGTTGCAGACAGCCATTTTTACCCAAAATAAATGTCTCAACCAGTGAGAATCACCGCTTCCTTTGAACAGCCTCCTTCCCTTTCCCCTCCCTCGAGTTCCTTGCGGTGTTAATTGCCTCGCTCTGGTGGGCTCCGGCCATTTTATTCAAACTATATCCTTGCTGAAATTTGTGTTAATAAAATACATTTCATCTGACTAGAAAGATCACATTCATGAAACACGGAAGCCGACTTGGGACGGGCTGTGGGCCTGCTATCATGGATTTCTGGGGACAACTTGAACTTTAAAACATTACAAAAATACTTTAATCGCCCTCTGGCCTGCTGACACCAACCTCACATTTTTTTAATCTTATTAAAGAGTCCAAAAATTCACATCAACTCTTCCTGTCCCATTTGGGACTGGAAAATAATTGGAAGAAGCCTTAGGGAAAGGTATCGTTTTCTGGGGAGAGTGACACAAGCTCCTAACCACCTCAGTCCAAAGCAAAACTTCCTAAAGAGCTGAGGATGAGGAAGGAAGCAGCAATTTACTCTCACTGACAGCCTTGCTCCAGGCTCTCTGGGAAAGTATTAGGAGCTTAATGTCCATTTATATCTGAAATGGGTAACTAGTTACCCCACGACAAGGGTGTCATGAGTTTAGTTAACTTGAATAATTAATTTGAATCAAAACTCACAGAGGAAGATATACACAGGAGGGAAAACTTCACCTAGCCACACACACATCACTCGTTAGAAGAACCTCACCAGTAAAATGCTTCGGTTCAAAATAGGGTGGAAAAGAATTTCCATTTTCTTAAAAAGTTTTTATATATTAAGATACGTGGAAACACTGCAAATCCAAAGTTTCTTTCTCAAATAAGTGTCCAGTGCAGAAATAATTCTTAATTAAAGAGGCAAAAAAGTTTGATCCTTAGGAAGGCAGCTACTGTGGAGAGAAATCTCAGGAGCATGATATATGTTGCTTACGGAGTTAAATTAGAGCGTGATGTCACTTTTCTTTCATGGCTATATCTTCATCCTTTAAAGCAAACTTTCTCCTCAATGCTTCTGAAATGAGAATAGCTGGATCTTCCTCCTTCAGTAAAGTTCGGTTCCTAAAGGCAAGATACAGAGTTAACGTGAACAGCGCTTCTCCAAAGCATTACTTCCCCAAAACTATGGCTAACAGTTCCTGTTATGCTTCAGTTATGAAACTTTAGCCTGAAAAATACTGTTCACTTAAAAACCTGTTCTGATTTCAGTGTTCTCCTGCAGCCACGGCTGTCAGTGAGTCTCTAAGCTGGGTCAAGCGCCAAAACCTGAAAAGGCAACATGAGGACTGTTTGGTTAAGCCTGAGGTTTTCAAAACTCCCTGGGATGTTTAGAAACACAGCTCCTCTTAATGGCACGGGACTTTTTTGTGTATTATTCTACTATTGAAAAATCTCAGCACAAAGTGCCCGCTGCTTTCCAGGAAGGTGGTAGCAGCAAGTAAAAACAACATGCCAAATCCGAGCTCTCTGAAGCCTTCCTTAGGGCTTCCAACGGATTTACTACTTTGAAAAACATCCCAGTCTATATTTACAGGTTTTCTTGCAACTAATTTGATTGTGGGAAATGAGTTGTGCTGGGTCAGGTCAGTTTTATTTCCTCTTTACTCACACCACTCAGTAGCAGGCTTACACTATCTTCACCGTCCTGCCTCTTGCTGCATGCCAATGAGCAGTTTACTTGCAAGTAAGTCAATCACACATACATCCTGTGCATTTGCTTCACAGGACGGCAAGAAGTATGGATTATAGCAAGCTACCAACAATACCTGAGAGGAAGAGTTTGCTTGGATCTCATGTAAGCACTGATCCGAGAGTAAAAACTCCCTGTAGGCTGGAATGCCATCAGTTTAATTGTTTAAAGGCCTCTAAAAGCACTGATGAAAGCACAAAAAAGGGGTTTCTGTCTGTTTTAAACACCTTCAGCTACCTCACTGCATTAACACTTTTTACTAGAACATAAAAGGTTAGAAGGTCAGGACTGCAAGCCACAATTAATACAGTGTACACATTCAGCTGTTGGGATTATATAGCTGGTTTTGTAGACTGAAACCCTCCACTGATTTCCCCCAAAGCGGGACTGTTCCCTCCAACACCAATGCAGACACAGGAATCACAACACGGCCTCCAAAGAAACTGCTGAAGCCATTACCTCCACCAAGGCAAGCCTAAGAGAAGTCAAAGTGGTCCAGGGTGCCAATGCACTCCTCCCTCCAGGGAGGTAAGGAAGGGAAACCACTAGTAGGAACAGAGGCAGCAGCTGGCCAGTAGCACAGTGAGACAGGAGGGACAGAGATGGAAGCGGGGCTGATCAGAAGGTAAAAGCTGCTCCAAGATCAGTAAAAACTCATCCACCTGGGTGGCTATCAGAGAGGAGAGGACAAGCCTCCCAGCAGCAAGGCACAACCAGCAGCTATTGCAGAAAATTGACACCAGAAACTAGCAGCAGAGCCTGTGCCTCGAGCTGATATAGAAGAGCCCGGGGGGCAGATGGCAGCATCTCGATTCCTTCGAGATTCCCATTAAACTACCCCAAGGACCAGGCAGGTAAATCACAGGCAGTCAATGAGTGCAGTGATGCCTGAACTAATCAATCCCATTATAAACAGGGCTTGGAAGGATGTACTCACATTCAAAGCAGATCCGCACGCTACATGCTTTTAACCACACACTGAATGAAAGGATCAGCAGGCACACTACACAGACAATTCCCTTCCAAAGGGCATCACAGACATTAAGAGGGCTCTATTTTGACACGTGTCGACACATGCACTTCTGCAAGCATGTCTCATACTCATTTCTGCAGCTTCCAGGGCTGTGTTTTAACACCGATTCCTAAATAGAGAAGCATCTATTTAATCATCTTTGTTAAGTGTAAACCACACTTCCACCCACACAAGTTACATGGGCACACACCCTGCTTTTTATAAGCCTTCCCAGCAGGTTGTAGGCTGACCAGTACAACCTCAGGCTGGCTCTAAACTGGAAGCATCTGACAAGTGTATTATACTGGCAAAGCACTCTCCTAATATACAGCTCTGCTGGTACAAAGCCACCTTTCACAGGCAGAGTAAAAGCTATTTTGCTGGGAGAGCTGCATCTACCCTGGGGGCTGTTTCTGGTACAGGGATAAAACCCTCCCCAACCAAAACACTGTGCTAGTGGCCAGGAAGCTTCTGCCAGCAACATCACCATGGCCCAAGGCTGAAGCAGGAGATAATTATCGAAACACTGAACTGTGTCAAACAATAGACTGAATAATGACATTGCCTGAGTTATTCCTGATGATTCACAGGCCTGCAATTCAGGTACAGCAACCGTATGCCAAAGGGCACCTCTTGTACGTCAGAGGCAAGGCAGTGGGCCGAGACAGAGGGACAAATGAAAGAAATGCAGCTGAGCTCAAACAGCAAACGAGCTCAAGGCTATGGGTCGGCATACATGTGGGGAGAAGTGTCACAGGAAGCGTGGTGCTGCAGCCTTCCCACGGATCCATGCTGTTGGCCCCAAAGGTCGCAGGGCAATTTGTTATTGCTAGCACAGTTTATTGCCCAATACCAGGGCAACCCAAAACACCCACTTACCAGGGAAAAAGCCAAACTGTGGATACATCTGCTAAATCGGGATTCAGCTTCCATCACTCCCCAGCCATCAGGGCTCCATACGGATGGAGACTCAAGAGTTAGGGGGGCAGAAAGAATGGGGATCTTCCCCCTCTGCCCACCAGGTCCCAGGGGGCCAGAACACGTCAGATAACCTCAAACCCCGAGAAGCCCGTGCTAACACTTGCTGCTGACTCTTCCCATGATCTTGTTCCTTGAAGGGGACATTGCTCCCCACTGTAGTCAGCCCCTTCTCCTTGGGGAAAGACACAGGCCACTAAATGCAGTCCCCCAAACTGTACTGTACTGGTGCTGATTCCCTTGCTGTCGCAGAAGGGTGGCCGCCCACACTGAGGTGGATGGAAAGGTTTAATAAGTAGATTCACCCTGGTGAAACACCCTCTCTGCGTCTCCTCACTCTGCTCTGCTGGCTGAAGAACGAGACCGAATATTTGTGTGTTCAGCTAAAGTTCTCCCTACCCACTTTGGCTGAAGAAGCAGCTTGTCCAAATACCCTCCGTTACAAGACAATTCACTCCCAGCCACAGCAGGCTTTTAGCAGGAGCTCAGCTGGGGCTGAAGGCGGCCCTGAAGCAGCTGTGCTCCACATCAGCCCCAGGCAGGGGGGGACACAGGCCTCTCCTGCTAACCCAGCTGCATGGCCAAAGAGCTGCTGAGCCTGGTCAGCTTAAGGTCAAAGGCACCAGCTCTGGTTGTCGAAGTCCACAGATTCAGTCCAGCAGAGCCCGGTGGACTGGGTGAAATGCCTGTTCATATAATGTCTGCTTCCCCTGCCTGCCTTCTCCTCAGCACCTCCTACCATGTACAATGAGACCCCGTAAGTCAGCCTCTGAAAAACAGCAGGATCCTGAGGTCCTAACATGTTTGGCTGTTCCCTCTCTCACAGGAAGGGTCTATCCTCCATAGAAAACCAACGATGTGCCAGTCTGCTTTTGCACTTTTAACAAGATCTGCATTGCAGCATGCCTCCTGCAAATGGAGGAAAGCGTAACCAAGGCTTGTGTGCCATTTGAGGGTTAACATTTTACAGGCTGTGAAGCAGAAAACCAGACTCCTATCTTCAAGAGCAGAGGATTCCTGTTTGTCTAAGTTTAACACGAATGACCCAAATGTGACCTCGCAGCCTGTTAACTAACAGTGAACCAAGTCTGAGGCAGCCCAGCTAAATCCAGCAAAGTTACAGATGTGCCTTTGGAAAAATGACATCTCCGAACATTCAAAATGGCTTTGGGATGCCAAGAACTGCTGTGTTGGGCAGAAAGACAGAAACCTGAGGCAGCAGTTCAAGGAGGACACGCGGCTTGTATTTATGAGGAGTTCATTTAAGCTCTGTGAATTCTACTCCAAAAAGAGCAAGCACAAGAATGATAATGAAGGAGAGACTTCCAACTCGGAGTGATGTTTCATTCTTTGGATGGCTTAAGGAAGAGGATAGTTTTGCTGAGCTGCTGAGAGCACATACTAGGTCATTTCATTTTTGGAGAACAAAAGGAAGACAACAAAAAGTTTTTCTAATCATGTAAGACCTAAAACGGACATTGACTGTAATTACAATTCATTCGGACCCTGGGCAGGGCTCCCAACAGTATAACAACTGTCTGCCGGGTTTTAGGGCAGCAGCTGGGGAAGACGCGAGCTTTACTGATGCAATTCCACATTTCCCCACATCAAATAGAAACTGCACAAGAGGCGGCTGAGATATTACAGAACCGATGTTATCAGGTGGACTCCTGTCTCTTAGTAATGCAGAGGCATGTCATCATTCCAGTTTACAAGTCAAAAAAGGAATTATACATCAACAGAGGCATGCGCTCTCCTCAGACAGACGCTACCTCAACCACATCCTTCCAGCTCAGAGGGGAAGAGGGGCGCAGATACATGGCAATGCAAAGGCAGCGTCTCAGACACTCACAGCTTTGAATGGCTTTTCTCTAATTTTGTTAAGTAGTGTGTGCACTCCGTGAATTAAAAAAAAAGAAAAAAAAAAAAAGATAATTTCGAAGGTGGATGAATTGTAGTGGTTTGCCAAATGTGGTGCCAGTACAGTTAGCTATGGGTTCCCTCTTCCATTGTCTTCTACTCTAAAATTCAAAGGCACAAGCTGAGTTGAAAAGCTGTCATTCTGGAGGCAAATAAAACAGCACAGAAACAGACTGTCGGCAGTTTTCTGCATAATAACTATTCCTCTTTGTAAATCATGGTTACCAACCATAAGGACAAGCAGACGCATGTAATGTGCAATGATCCTGCCCTGCTCTGACACAAAAGATGACAAAGAGAAATTATGATAAAAAATGTTCAAAGAAGACTTACAACTCTTTGTTCTGCTTCATGCGATGGATGTCTTTGAGAATGCCCATCATGTCTGCAAAACTGCTGGCCTTCGACAGAGAGATGGAATCCTCCTCGTCGGGATCCTTTGGCTCCGGCTTGCAATACTCAAGAGAGGTTGCAGAACAAAGCATGGACACGGAGGGGAACTCGGGAGTGTCTAGTTCTGCCACCTCCTCTGTGATGTCACTAATGACAAAGGAAGTTGTAGATTGGAAAGAGGATCCAAAACAAGGTAAGGGAGAAGAGACATTTGAACTTTCTGGAGATAATAGATCCGGCGTTAATGAAGCAGACGCTGCAAAATAAAAACCCATAGAGAAAGGTCAACTCGAGCCAAAACACCATTTTTCCCTTAGCAGCAGAATAAAAATCAAGCCCCAAACTCAGCCAGCCCAGGTTATGCAAAACAGACAGGCCTGAGGACTCTCTTTAACACTTCACATCACCATACTCAGTCCAGGACCTTCTCCTCAGCACCACTGCTTCCTACACCACCAGCCTTCTACCTGTCCCAAAACCTAGGAACAGACAAGGCCATCACCACAGCACCTGCCCCCCACAGACTTGATGTGGACCTCTGGGAACCAGGTAAGTATTCTTTCCCTTCTTCTTGGGTATGCAGTAGTATTATTCCCATTTTGCAGAAGCAAAACTGAGGCATGGAGATTAAGTTACTTGCTTCAGGTCTCAAAGGGAGCCTGCAACAAAGCTTGGACCAGAGCCTAAGTCCCAGTACAGTGACCTAACCAGGAGACCATCCTTTCTCTTCCAAGACAGGGCTGGACTCCTGGCCTAGAGCTCCATCCTCTCCCAAACTGTTCCTTCCAGTCCTCCTCTTGAGAACTCCTTAGTTTGTACAAATGACATGGTATGAACACAGGGCCATGCTCTGACCTTGTTCAGGTCAGTCTCTTTGCCCAATTTCGCTCATCTTGGCTACCAGGCAGAAAGGCAGGCTTCACTCATTCCTGTCTGCAAAGTGCTTTACAACAGCTAAACAAACCCAAGTGTTGTGACGCAGGAGAGGCAGGAAGCTAGGGAGTGAGCCAGAGTAGGATTAGACTACTTCTTCCAGAAGGGCTTTTTCTGCATCAGAAGGGAGCCAACAGTACCTGGCCAAATAAAGGTACTTAAAAGCAGAGAAGACATGGGATAGCTGTCAAATACCAGTAATCAGACTCTCTCAAAAGTAGATAAAGTGGAGCTCACAGTAACGACCCCTTGCCATCAGTCCCTCCAGCCTCCAAAACAGAAGAGATAGCTACAGTTATCTCCTGGACCAACCAGTTCCTTAGCTCCAGCTACACTCTGTATTATCATTCCCAAGCACTGACAGCACAATATGCTGCAAGCTTGAAAGAAAAGCCCATAGAGAACAGCTGACGCAGCCAGGCCCATTGCTGGGTGAGAGGAAGGAACAGCTGGCACATTTTCTCCTATACAGATTTGAGTCATTTCTGGCTATTCCTTTCCCTGAATTAAGGTGGAGTTTTCTAGCACACGGACTGAACTACTGGGATGAGTGATCACTGACTTCTTGCTCTGAAGCAAAGGCACATATAAAGTTCACGGGAAGAATTCATGGCATTTCTTCCTGTTCTTTGCTTATTTCTAATGCACCTGCTCTTATCTGATCCTACACAGGGAAGAAAGGACTGGTCTGGGCTACCTCACTTCACACTTGCTGAGTTGGCTCTCTTGGCTTGGAGAGATTTTCCGTTCTTTGAGACTTCATGGCTTCTACCAAAGCAGGACACCAACATCCTTCCTTTCCCTGCCTGACCTTACTACTGCCCCATTTGTCTACATGTTTGTATTCCCCTGCTGTAAAAGGGACTGACATTTTGCTATTTATTTCCAGCTTCGTGGTCTAATACTTGCCACAGTCAGAAACTGACAGCTCTACCACCTTTTAACTGTTCCCCACACACTGAGGCACCAAGACGATTGTGGGCCTTGCACAGTTGTGTCACTCAGAACAGCCCGCAGAAAGAACAAGCATCATGGCAGGCTTGGGGGCCACCCAAAACCAGCCTGCATATTTCCATAGAGTGCAGGCCACGAAAGGGTGGAGCTTAAACTTGCTGTGAAAGGGTAAGGAATTTGATAGAAGTAAACAGACTCCAGCCAGCCTCTTTTCCAAGGGCCTCTTTAGCTAGAGCATAAATCAACCCTCATCTCGGATCAGGAAAACAGAAATGCCGGCATCACACTCCCACGGAAACAGTAACCCTTTCATACAGTCACAGGGTTGCATGGGCCCCGAGGGCCAGCTAGTCCAACCCTCTGCAGTGCAACAGTCCTAACACATCCCAGCCTCAGAGGAAGGAAATTCCACAGCTTCCCCTTGGGCAGCTTGTTCCACTGCTCTCACAGTGAGGAAGGCTTTCCTGAGGTTTAAAGTAACCTAAAACAATGTACTGAGAGGCCCAGGACCATCTGATAAGACCAGGCATCCTACACTTCTTTGCAACGGAAGACTCAATCCCCTTCCTCTTTCTCATATACAGTAGCAGCTCTCACAGTTATATTTGGTTCCTTTTCAAACTAGACAGGATTTATCCATTTAAGCAAAGGCAAGCACCTAAATGAAGTTCAGGACCTTCTAACCAGCAACAGAAGAGGTCACCCCCAGACAACAAACAACAGGGAGAAATGTGGAGTCACTGGTGCTAATTGCATCTCTGATCCTCTATGCCATTCTTGTTCCTCACTCTAGATGTTTTAAAGTCACATGTGTGTTTCAACACTCTTAGCATTTAGGAAGCAGAACAAATGTCGCTTCCATGCTAGCCAAAACTCCTACAATGGTCAACTCAGTTGTAGCAAGCACAGCGAGATGTGCAAGATGTTCTGCTATGTATATTGGGGCTCTTTCACAGCACATGTATTTGTCACAAATCCCATACTAGAGACATAAAGAGAAAATACTGACAATGTTTAATACAGTATGTGATCAGTACCAGCAGCTTTATGCTGGGATCATCACTGCTCAGGTCTTCTCACTAGCAAAGAAGGGCCATTACACTCCTACCTGAATCACCAGCTACAATTTTAGCTATTTGGCTCCGCAGGTGACTCAGCTCCTCCTGAAGCTCCGTAGTCCGACTCAGGGCAGGTAAACCAGGTTTCTTCAAGGCAAGCAGCTTCTCCTCTTGCTTCCTCAAGTTGGGGACCGAGGCATTTCGCTGGATAACCATGAAGGGGCTGGGCTTCCACTTGTGTTTTAGTGGCCGAGTGTCACTCCTAAGTGGTACAACACAAAACCTCTCCATCATTCACATGGAGCAGGCCTGTTGTGAGCACAAAACTTCGCATTTCTGTTGCCTACCAAGGGATCTCCAAGCACTTTACGGACAACAAATTAAGCCCCACACCACCTTTGGGAGAACAGTGTTACGTCCACTTGACAGACTGGAAAAAAAAGCAGCACTGGAAGTCTGGGACAGAGGCAAAAATGAAACCAAACCTCCCAATTCCCAATCTTGAACTTTAACCAGGAGAACAGCAGAATATTCCTGTCCTGCTGGTGACTTAGGTTTCTATGTGATGAAGTACAATTTGGAGGCAGTGAGTGAGGTGTCACCCAGCCCCACAGCTTGTGGGATCATCTGACTGCAAAACTCATCGCATTTTTCACAGATGACATTTAATGTTAAATGACTAGAACTTCAAGTACTTAAATGGAAAGAAGACAGCTCCCTGGAACCACAGGTCTGAATCCCAGAAGGAATGACTCAACCCCTCATCTCTGAGACAGATGCATGGGGTCTCATGCAATTTATTTTATGGAAGTCTTTCAGTTAAGACATTGGAATTTAGGGCTGTATCTACTCTTCGGGGATATTAACTCTCTCCCTGGTAGTTTCTATAAGGAAGCGTCACCATGATCTTGGTCAAAATATCTCTACCCTTCTCACTCTTAAAGCAAAAACAACCAACCAACCTTCAATAGGTGTCCCATTAGAACTCAAAATGACTTGAAATTGGGCCTGGGGTCAACATGGGAAAAAAGTACCTGACTCTAGCATATGTTTCTTCATCATCTGCTGCTATCCACGCAATGTCTGCCAGAGTAGGGACCGGAGGTATGTCATTTAAGTACAGATCAGAGACATTTGGCAGAACCTAGGAAGAACATTGCAACACCAAAGTAATTTGTGACTTTGTTCCATTTAACATGTGTGCTACAAGTTCAACATATTGACACATGCAGGCCTTTTTTGCATCAGTACTGTAGCTAGGTCTCAGCTGGAGGAAGTTAGTGAAAATTCATTTGCATAAATGCAAACTCTGTTGCAGTATGGTTTATAGATCTGTTATCTTTGCTTTTTTGGAATATGTCCCAGAAAACTAGAATATCAACCTGCAAAAAGTAGATGCTGCAGTACTTAAATTGTTGCTGGAAAAAGACAAACATGTGCAAGTGCCAAATGAGCTCAGCAGGACAGCCCAACTTGTTCTCAAATGTACACCAAGGCAAACAATCCCCATTAGCATGACTTTACAGATTAGGAAAGTAAGGCATGGAGGTTAAGTAATTTCCCAAGGACACTCAGTGAGCTAATGGCTCAGCCAGGAGGTTAGACTCTCAGCCTCCTGGAAGCAGAAACCACCATCCTTCATAAGTGCAGCCATTCTCTTAGGGAACATGTATGATTTGCAGGTTGCTGTTGATCATTTTAAGATATGCACTTTACAAAAGCCAAGAGGGAAACTAGTCAAAACTCAAACTAAAATGTGTTCCCAAGCATAACCCTGTGGGCTAGATGTCATAGGCGGGGGGGGAAACAGTGTAGGAAAAGCACTTCCGGGGCTAGACCAGTGCCTATATCCAGGATCTGGATCTCACATGCTTACCTCAAAGGATGCCCTGGGACATGGTTTTAAGGGCAGGTTTGTCCCAATCCTCCTGACTACGCTGCGTGATGAGCCGCAAGGTTTGTTCTGCCAAATTGGGATAGTCTAAGAGTTGAGACAACAGTTTACAAAATCAGATAGTACCTGCAACACACCCAACTTTTGAAGGGACTGTCATCACAGAAAATTAAATCAGAACTATGGCACCTTTATCACCTTTTGTTCTTTTTGATGCATCTCATCACGAGTCCCATCAAATGCCACAGGTTTGCTTTCAAATGAGGGTCCTTCCTGGAAATCTGCATTTGAACTTCAGATGTGGGAGGGAACAAGATTGCTCATGTGTAAAGCTAAACACGTGGGTACTTATTTTCCAGGTTTTGGGGGTTAATGGCATTAGTTAATGTATGTGGGCTCAGAGATGAAAGTGTATGGAAAGGACAGTAGCAGTGCTGTATATTGGATAAAGAAGAAGGAATAAATGAGACCACCACCCCAAGCCAAAATAACTGTACATGGGCACCTGGTCATTCAGGCTGGGAGAATCACCCAGCCAGATTTGAAGCTGGCTACATCACTCCTTGATGTTCTGTGGTCTGCAGAAACCAGTGTTCCTTCCCCAACCATGCCCGATAGGGGACACATGGGGAGATCTTCATCTTCAAATCGTAGTCCCATTTAAAAGGGTATTGTCAGTTTTTAAAGCAAGTTCCCTTGATTGTATTGCTATCACCTCCTTAATAAAGCTGAATGTTTTCAATACTATTTGCAATTGCTATTTACTCTTTCTAGTTTTCATCTGGGGCAATGAAAACAGAGTTGGGGAAAAATATCTTAACAGTTAAGTGCCTCCCCCTGACTTTGATAAGGAGCTTGGGATTTGTGCCTCTGTCCATTGTCAGTTTTGTATCCATTTCTAACTGTTTTCTAGTCAAGTGACAGTTCTCAGGATCCAGCGCAAGGCTTTGGGCAGTGTTCACTTCAGGCAAACTAACAATCTGGATCTGTTCTGTCCAAGCAAAGATTCCTATTCATAACTGACACAAAATTGTACCTGATCTAACAAAGCCCGTAAGTGACCTCAGCTACCCCAATTAGGTAACAAATAATTTATACATACACAAAATAAAATGAATCACTGGGCTCCGAGACATGAAAACCTAAGCATCATTTGACTAATGGCTAGCAAGCTCCATAAGCTGCTTAATACCCTTGTATTTCAAACAGAGCTGCTATAATTTATACGCAGTAAATCCCAATGCATACTACATTCATGCAGCAATAATACCCATCTCTGTAGCTCTTAGACCAGACAATTGGAGCTTGTAGTACCAGGACAGATGGGCAGCCATTTCTCTGACAATAACTTGTATAGTTTCAGAATTCCCTCACTGTACACAATAAATATTTTTGAAAAGAAACACTGGACTTACTGAATCTGTTGCCATCTCAGATTGTATAGAAGGTTCCCAAACTGGATGTATGAGTAAATCAGAAACAGAAATTGTAGCTCCAAGAAACATGAGGTGGTTTCATATTATTTCCTCTCAGAGAACAAAGACTCTCTCACTGAAAGACACAAGGAGACTTGGATAAGGGCAAGTCCCACATTTTATATTCATCCAGACAAGCAGTTCCCAAACTCTGACAGATCGCGCACGACCTATTTAAAAATATACAACCTTAAGTATCGCTGGCAAATTTTTATCGTATAAAGTCATTATAATAGATCTGCTATAATTATAATAAACCTGTTCAGGAGACATTACTTTACAGTCAGGGCTGCCAGGCTCTGGAACGGGCTCCCAAGGGAGGTGGTGCTCGCTCCTACCTTGGGGGTCAAGAGGAGGCTGGACAGATATTTGGCTGCGGTGACATGACCGGGGCAGAGGGTTGGATCTGATGGTCTGCTTAGGTCCCTTCCGACCCTAAGCACTACGATACTATGTTAACACGTACTGCTAACAGATCACCTGTGCACCGCCGGTGGTATGCGGACTATAGACTGGGAACCGCCGGCCGGATGACAGCTGGCCTGCCACGGCTCCTGCACGCACTCAGAAGCGACCGCCAGACAATACCAAAAGGAGCAGTGAACTCCCCCCCAGGACAGGGCTGCCCAGGTTCCCTGGCCCCTCTAGCCACATCAGAAGCCCTGTCACCGGACACACGGCTTCCACGATGCTCCAGCCCTGCGTCTGCTGCTCGCACGCTTGAGTGACTGGCCCTCACGTGCCCAGCGGGCATCAATAAGCAGCAGCCAGAAAACAAGGAAACAACAGGCAGAGAGAGCGGGAGGGAGGGTTTTATTGCACAACCCCCCTTTCTTCAGGGGCCGGACGAGAAGCGGGGCATGATTAGAACGATCCACTTCCCCTCCTGGTGCTGGCAGGTCAGGATAGATCACAACACAGTTACATTTATAATTAAATATCGTTATATTATTGCGGTCACTCGCAAGCCCCGCGTTCATCGTCATCCAGGTGCACTTGGCTGCCGGAGGAAGCGCGAGTACCGCAGGCCCCTCCGGCCGGGGACGCCGGGCCAGGCCCCGCTGAGGGCCGGGGGGCTGTGCCAGGAGCTGCGCCCGACCCCACGGGCTGGGCCTGGGGCCGGGGCCGCCCCCGGGTCTTGCCTCACCTGGAGGCCGGAGCACGGCCGCCGCGTCCTCCCGTCGCCGCTTCCGGGCGGCCATGGGAACGCGACCCGGAAGCAGAACGCGCTGTCACAGTTCGCTTCCGGAAGACCGGCTCCATCGCTGCGCCTGCGGAGCCGCTTCCTTCCGGGTGGTGGCGTCACCCCGCAGAAGCGGCACGTGCTGCAGCTCGGCTCTGCCCCGCCGGACCGGAGCCGGGACACGAGGGCGTCGGGCTTCGTACGCACAGAGGACCCCCGGGACGGTCTTCGAGGACGGCCTCCCCGGGCGCCGAGCCTGCGGTGCCCGAAGACATGGGAAATGCCCCACGCTCGGGCGGATCGCGCCCCGCACGTTTAAAACGATACCGCCTCAAGCACCGGCCAGTTTTTCCGTTCAGCCTTAAGCGCCACCACCAGCACATTTTGGTCCTATAAAGTCACGGTCATGCATAGCCGCCGTCTGCGTGGCGCTGGTGGTAGCCGGACCACCGACAGGGCACCACTGCCCTAGCCTGGGTGGGACCGGACCGGCGGTGCCCGGCCCGTGGAGGCTGAAAGCGAGAGTTAAAAGCATCAGCTGCCAGAGGCGGGAGGGGAGAGCGACAGCCGGGGCCTGACCCAGGTTTTCCCCCGTTCCTCTCACGTGCAGCCTCGGGCACTTCAGGCCAAGGACGGTGTGATGCAGAGGCCCTCCCTCCGTGCCCCTCGCTCCCCTGTGGCGGACGCCCCTTTCCTCCCCCGCTTCGTGAATCTGGCTAGGCTGTCAGCTTCCCCATGTCTGGTGGCACCGAGTCCTGCCCGTTCAGCAACGCCATGCAAAAAAGAACCACCTTGCGCTTGTTTGAAACTTACTAGGTACTCCGTTTATTTTGTGACCCCGAATTCTCGGTGTGTGAGAGTATAAAAGAGCTGTGACACCCCCGCAGCAAGAGAACAGCCGCCTCTCAAGGAAAATCAACTATAAACACAGTGATCCAAAGAGCCCCAGAAGAGGAGGGTACAAGATGTTTTTCTCCTAATGTACAGCTGTCAAACATCAGGCCTGACCCGTTCGTGATTTAAGGTCAGACCATCATGAAGAACAGCTGATGGGGTGGGTGTGGGGGAAAACTTCTCTGCCTTCCTCCTCTTCAGTGGTACTAAAACAGCCTATAAAACCCTATGAATGATGTAGCAAAAATATGAAAAAGTGTTCGGTGCATATTAAAAAAGTGTAAAACACGGCTTCACCTCTCGCAACTAGATCAACTGTTACCCAGCAGTTAAGTGAACAGTGATTAGGTCTTTCCGGTAGCTTTACTGTTAGAAGATTAATAGCAGAAACACTTCCTTCCTGCTCTGTTGAGACCCACTGAACAGTCCAAACTGCTGGAATAATTCTGTCCATTTCTGAAACAAAAGCCATCCTGAAATGCTTACACTTGTAGTGAAGTGACACATTTTTGTGGAAAAAATTGGCATTTGGGGACACTAGAGGGAGATGTAGCAATGTAAAACAGCCATTCAGGTCACCATAGAACTATTTTTTTTTGGTCCTAATTCAAAGGGAATGTTTTGGGAACTGACTACCTTTTGTCAACCCAAAAGCTTGTACACCCTACATGTAAGGTTTTGCTCACTAAGTGTATCCTGGAGTTGCCAGCACTGCTCCCTGATGACTTACGGTTACTTTCCAGAGGTGCCTGGTGATACTGTAGCGCAGCAGTGGGTAGAACACAGGCATTAAGTGATTTACCATCACACTGGGATGCAGCCCTGACATGATCGCACTGACTGATGGCTACCCCTGCTTCAAATGAGCACTAGTGAGACAGGCAGCAAAATGCAGACTTAAAAACTCGGACTATGGGTACTTCTCTCAGGATTTAACATCAGTCACTGATGACAAAGCCCTGGATCATCTCTCCTTTCATTAAATGCGTTTTCACATGGAGAAGATTAAAACAATCTCTGCTTGTTCAGACGTGGCCCTGCACTTCCTTCTGTCCTGGTTTGCAGCACCAAAACAGAAGTGTGGAATTAATTCCTTGGGATGGTAATATTTACACAGGGAATGGTCTGAAGTCTAAAACCCACCCTTATTTGAATTGAGGGGGAAAAAATAAACCATGAAAATGCTTCCAACGAAGTTCTGTAAAACCCGAAAGGTTGAACTGAAACAAAGGCTAAGGGAATTAGATAGCCTGAAATTCCCAGTTTGAGCAACTACAGCCCCTTTAGCATAAGAGCTACCAAGTGCTTGCCTGGTTCACAGTATCAATAGCTAAAGTGATTTGCATTGTCAGGATCGGATTTTGCTTTGAGGCAATAACACTGTTTACAAACACTGATAATTGGCACAATTGCCAGTCAAAAACCTGCCAGACCTGATCCTGTGACTTCCTTCTACCATTTCAGAGGCCTGCAGAACAGGGTCGACACACAGTTATAAAGCTAATACTGAGAAACACCCCAACGGTTATTTAACACACTACAGCAGTGGTTCTCAACCTTTTTAGACTCAGGGCACCCCTATTAACAACTTTTGTGAACTGAGCTGCACCCTGTTTAAAAAAACTGATTTATTACAGGGCATGCCTTCTTGTAGAGGGGCTAGGCAGTAGGACCAGGGGAGTGGGCAGTCTGGGAAAAGTCTGAGCCTCTCTGCTTATCTCCTCACATCTCAGTGGCACTCTTCAAAGGTGCCCAGATACCTTGGTTGCGAATCACTGCAGTACAGCAGACCTGGGACAAAGACCTCTCTACCAGATTGGTTTTTTAATCTGAAGTATGCATCCCATGAAGGAAGGAAAACAAGAATCCCAAACAGCACAGGAGCCTTGGGGGCTGTTCATCTTGTTTGGTCCGCTGAGTGCATTTCAGATTAAGTTGTGCTTCACTGAGCAGGGGGGAAAAAAAAAGCATCACCAGCCCTGTTATTTGGCTGTGGCAACTGGCTGCTTTGATTGTTTACCACTGATTCTGTCTGACCCAGTGACAGGACAGTAAGTGTTCAAGGGGATGATAAAACAAGTAATCAATAGTTATATCCATGGACTGTAATAGGATTTTGCTATCTAAAGGACATCTCCATCTTTTTAATTAATTTATGTTTATACAAGTTCTTGGCTGCAGGATCAAATAAGAGCAGCCATTGAAGACTGTTAGAGAAGAAGGATCACCAACAGTTTGATGGCAAATTCTCCTTCATTCTTCACCCTTGGAAAAAATCTTGTGTGCAGTTCTCAAAGATGTCCGGGGAAAAAACACTTCATTTCTATAGCAGCTAACGTGTGAGACAGATACTCAACCCTCTCTTTCTAATAAATCTTTTGCAGCTGATGAGTTCAGTTGTTCAGTGGACTTGGAAACATAAAACATGCAAGATGTAAAGTATGGATGGTAGCAAGGTACAGCTATATACAACATGCAAAGTCTTCTGGATGAATAATACCTGGGAATCAAGTTAGGATGTCTCAGTGTTTGAAGGCTCTCAGGACAACACTGAAAACATATTTTGATGACAAATTTCCCACTGCCAGTTCCACCAGGTCGACTCTATGATCTCCCTCTCAGGTGAGAGCCTGACAGAGGTCTTACGGCACACCAAACTGATCTAAGCAGCTATCTGATGCCCTCGCTGAGAGATGTGGAAATACAGAGATCCTTAAAAAAAGGCCAGGACCCAGACTACACAATGATTTGTAGATCAGAGTCAACTCATTTGAACTGCTCCAGAAGCAAGGAGAACCATTACCAAATGCTAAATGTTTGTAGAAAGTATCATATGCGGGCAGCTCAGTTCTGCAACCCTTGTCCATAGAGAGTAGCACATGACATGTACAAGTGTTGTATGGACGGTGGGTAAGGAAGTCAGGCCCTGGAGAACAAGTGTTTGAAGTCTTCGCTCGGGATAGTTACAGCATGAGTGCTACCAGACATAACTTCTGGAGTAAAGATTAAGCAAAAGAAAGGGGTGGTAATACAGACTGTGACACACATGCACAAAAGGCTTATAAATTAAGGTGTTTTAGCTCCTCTAGAAGTTTCCTAAACTCGCAAGGGGAAGTTATGTAAAAAGAGAAATTAAAACCTTTTAAATGATTCTGTTCTAAAATCTACAACCCTACCATTCAGTTCAAGGCTGCCATCCTAGAATCTTCTGCATTTCAGTATCCACACCGTGTTTACTCCACAGAGGAGGAAGAACCACCTTAGCCAAAAACCAAGCTCTAACAATTCCCAAAGTTAGACTTGCTCCTTTTTTTTTTTTTTTTTTTAAGTCTGCAAGAAGGGTTTTGCTCTGCGCAGTCCCTCCTTCAGGAACTGGAGGTAGGTCGCAGTAGAAGGATCTTCAAAATTGGTTGAGAAACTGAAGACACTGCTCTCAACTTCTTCAGGCTTCATAGAAGTAATATCCAGGAAGTAGTTGGCATTGATGTGGTGAATCTGAGGAAGGAAGCATGCCACAGAAAGACACAGTTTAAACAACCACCACTGTAAGGGCAGTTCACCAGTCAATGGATTAGCCGATAACCAGGTGAACAACATACTTATGCCCTTCACTAAGTCCAAAGACCTCAAAGTGCTTTGCAGTTGCTAGTGAATTATGCCTTTGAGAAACAGGAAACAGGGCTTCCATTTTACAGATGGGGTGAAGCCATGAGAGATTAATGGCCTGCTTTCCAACACCGCTAAGCACCTGCAGCTCCATCGATTTCAGTGGCAGCTGGCATTACCCAGTGCTTTTAAAAGCAATGTTCAGCCACAGACAGGAGGGGTAGGATTATACAAGAGTCCTTGTGCACAGGAGCCAGCACCCTCAAACACACTCTGTTATTGAGAGGCTCCTTAGAGAGGGCATTAGGAACAAAGCATCCCTTTCATTTTGCAAGGATTACATGCACCTCTGTCTGGTTCCCATCATGCGTGCACTACTAGGCTGCAAGGAGTTAGTGCTGTCCTGACAGGAGACACCCATGGAGAGAGGCAGACAGTAGGTGTAGACAGCACTGTCACCCACACTTAGCTGGAGCAAAACAAGCATCAAATGCTGTTGCCTCTGCTGCACTTCTCCAGTCCAAGGGGGCACAATGGAGTCAGTCTGCTGACCTACTAATGACTAAGATCAACCCAGACAGGGGGTGGGGAAGGATTAAAGTGCTGGAACCTGCTGTGAGTAAGAAAAGGAGTCTGCCACACTGACCTGAGATTGGAGCCTGATGGCAGGTTGGGGCTGAAACTATTGGTTGTAATGGGCTCCCTGGAAGATGCTGACTACAATCTAGAGAGCTCTGAAGAGAGGTAAAGGCAAGGAGGCAGGATCTGGGTTTGGGTTATTCTGCCATAGATTCCCTCACAGAGTTTGTCTGCAGCACTTTGGAGCTGTGCCTGTCACAAAGCCCTTGAAGGATAAGGCAGAAATGTGGAGGGTCCACAGGTTTGGTGCCATTCTGGGGAGGTGTGGAGGAGCTAACACTAAGTTCCAGCTTGATTGTTAAGTCCCATCTCTGAGAAGGGGCGGCTGGAGAGACAAGCACACTGAAAGCACACCCAGAGGGCCAGCCTCGAAACTCTGCCCAGTACAGGGAACCAAAGATCACAGCATAATTTAGCACAGCCTGAGGAATACCCATTAGCGGGCACTCAGCCAGGGTGTGACAGATCGTTTCAAACCCAGACACAGAGAGCTGGAGAGGGAGGGGTGAGCAGGGACTCACGCATCCAGATCCTGATTTTGACAGCAAGAACAGATCTATGCTTCAGGGTCCTCATCTATAAAATGGAATCATATTTATTTGTTTGGTATTGCCAAGAGCAGAGCTGGGGGCTTTGCAGACAGTTGAAACTGCATCTTGGCAAACGTTCATCTTCAGCCTTCACTCAGGTTCTTGGAAAACAATAAGGGCTTTGTAAGGGCTCAGCATTTCTCCTTGTGTAACTATAAGCAGCTCTAATGGCTCATGTCAGCAGAGGCTTATTCCACTCCAAACTCCTGCTATTTATCCCACTAAGTCTGATTATATATATTTTAAAGCAAGAAAAACTCTGCAATGCCAGGTGCTATCTAGGCACCCAAGACTCCGCAGGATCTGCTGAGAGATAAAAGACTGAATGCGAAGGAAGTGGGTCATGGATGGGAAAGCAAGAGACCCAGGACAGAGGGTGGCTGACGTACCACTGTTCCATTGGGAAGGCAGATCATCATCTCCACAGGGAAGTTGTATTTCTCTAGGTGCAGCTCTGCTAGCTTCCTGTAGAATTCATTCTCTCTCTTGGTCTGTAAAAAAGGACCCCAGAAGGGCATTATGTGCTAAAGACCAGCAAGATAGAGAAAGGGGGAGCAAATGCAACATACACATGAAAACACGGGAGGGAACAGGACTGAAAAGCTGGACCTGTTCTGCATGCAATGCTGGCCTACTGGCTCTCTCAATCGGGGCACCCCGATGTTCATTACCATGGCACCCCCTGCAGTCACATTGATGCTGGCAAAGGTCCGATGGCAGATGTATCCAGTATGCTTTCTCGAGGGAATTAAATCTCTATGACCCACTGATGTCTGGATCAATGGTCAGGGCTAGGAAACAATCAACATTTGTGATCCACTAAAGATCTGGCAAGCCAGGGCACTCCAAATTAAGCTGACACTTCCTAGCTCACAACACTGGGGGGAGCAGGCAGAGAAAAATGCCAGTGCTAAGCAGGCGAAGCTCCCTTTCTGGGGGGTTTTGCAGGCACTGTATCTCTGACCAAAGGAGGATTCTTGAGCTGCCGCCTCAGTTTGCCTCCATCTGTGCATTGTCTTTATTCTACCAAAAGGTGCCAGACTGGGAACGCCACAGACTGCACACAGTGTGCATCTCAAGGAAAGGCTTCTGGCTGAGCAGCAAGCTGAGAAGACCACCCCATCCCTGGAAGAGCTCTGTCTCTAGCCAGGCCAGGTGCTGGTAGCAGCACAGGTGGACATTATCCTGCTAGAGAGTGGACAGAAATTCAACTCCCTTCTGCCCCAGCAATGGCATCTTCTGCCCTCAGCCAGGAGAAGAGAGGCAGCACATCCCCAGCTCATCCAGCCACCTGCCAGCATTTTATTCGCCACTCCGATCTATTATGTTCACCCCTCATGCACAGCTGTTAGGATTTCTATGCAAAAGCTACCATTAGTGGGGCGAGGAGGCAGGAACGCAGGCAGGGAAGCCAGTGCCACACAAGCAGTGCTGGCCTGTGTACGTAGCACAAGGGAGCCAGGTGGCCGAGTGCTTCACCACAACCTTGAATGCAGCTGGGATACTGGAGTGCCGTCGCCTCTGGTTTACTAATAGGAAACCAAGGCACAGGGAGTGTCTACGCTGCACCCTCGCTGCTGTGGAGCACGTTTGAGTGCCCCCTGCCGGCTCACGTGTGCCAAACCTGGCAGTGGGGCAGTGTAGATGCTCTGGGGCATCTCAAACACATGGGAGACCTAGATCCTGGGAACCTTGGACACAGAGACCAGATGTCTAGGGGTGCCCAGAAAGTGGGGAACAAAGCCAGGGCCCCCCAGAGACCCCATCCTCAGCACCGCCTGGTCCCAGGGGTGTTAAGCAACTGCCTTTACCAGTCATATTGGCACAGAAGTCAGACAGGACACCACTTACCTGCAAGTCCTCTAGCTCCTTCACTAGTGACCAGCTGCTGACAAAGCTCTCATTCAGCAAAGCGAGGATGGGCGAACTTTCCAGGACTGTCTCCCGGAGAGTCCGCCCCGAACCTGCCAGAGACAGACAGACTGATTGTCCCAGCAGCCCCCCAATGCTGCAACAGGGGGTCTTGAATGCAAGCGCTCTGGGGGTCACTGCTCTAGATGCTACATTGGTCCAATCTGGTGGCTGGGGAGCAGTGCATGGGAACAGGCTGGAGAATGCGATAGGCTCTGTAAGCCTACAGGAAAGCAAAGATGGCTCCCCGCCACCAAGATGCAAGGCCAAGACCTTTCCTGAGGCTCAGGGTACTGCAATCTGCGGTGGGTTGGGCCCGCTGCAGAGATGCATCTGTGCTGCAGGGCTCTGGGCTGGGCAGTGACTCTAATGCAACCTGTTCTCACCAGCACAGCATCACCTCAGCCAACTGCGGTTCATTTTCCCAGTGATCCCGACTGCCTGGAGAAGCCTGGACAAGGCATTCCTACTTGGGAAGGGCAGGGGGCTTGGCTGCTCATGTAGCATCCCCTGAACCTCCCCTTAAAGAGAGCCAAGGTGGCAGCTCCTCACCTCAGCAGGACTGGTCGTCCAGCGCGCCCCACAGCAGGATGGAGTGCACCAGCTTGTTCTCAGCTTTTGCTCTCTCAAAGGCTTGTGTAAAGGGCAGGTACGAAACCTGGAAGTAGGGCAGAGGTTTGAAAACCCGACACCAAAGCAACCCAACAAACACAGAGCAAGGTTCAGAACAGCTGGGCCTGCCCCAATGTGTGTCACACAATGCAAACCGAACCAGCATGTAAACCCAGCTGTGCACCTCCACGGGTTCAATGCACAGCAACTAAACCTCGGCATTTCCAGGACAATAATCCTCTCTGCCCCACTGCCCCCCTCGCTGCCATTCAGAGCCCAGTCTTGCAAGTGACTGGGACCCAGGACTCCGGGGGCCTGTTTGCAGCTCTCCCACTGACCTGCTCTGCATCACTTCTCTCTGTGCCTCTCCCATGTCCAAGATAAGACGAGAGCACTTCCCTCCTGCCAGGCTCCAGACAAACGAGATGGTGCATTCACTGACTTTAGAGAGTGTGAGGGGATCCTCTGGTGAACATGACCAGGAGAAAGGTATGTGCTAAGCCTGGGGCTGGGCAGGTCAGATACACTGTTCCCTGGCACGAAGCACAATTTGTCTGAGAAAGATCTGAGATTTATGCAGTTGCCCTACAGAACGGCAAACGGCTTCAACTCTGGGGAGATTTCCAAAGACCCTGACAGGAATGCAGAGGACATATGCCATTACACGTGTGTGCACTAGGTAGGGGTTTGTCCAGCTCAGCTTGCTCACAGGCCCAGAAAAGTTGATCCTGTTTATTAGAAAAGATGCTGCAGAGAGGTGGCTCCAATCACTCAAAGCAGCTAAACTTTATTAGTGCCTTGGCAGCTCACAGAAATACTCATCCCAGAGGAGATCCCGTTCCAGGGCTGGGCTTGTGCTTCCTTTCACTCAGCTGCAGAGGAGCAACTTGCTCTTATGGCTGCTGGGTTATTAAATCACTTGGGTCACCCAGTGCCACAAACACACTTTTCATTTGGAGATGCTGAGCCATGAGCAGCTCATGTGGTGCCTGCCAATAAGAAAAGCACAATCCCAAGGTTCAGCTGAGACTGAAGGGAAGCCATTTTTCAAGCACCATCATTATCGGCCTCTTACAAAATAGCATCAATGGTGACTGATAAGAGCAAGGCGAGATGAGCTTGCACTTAAACGAGCCCGAGCCATGAGAGATCTGAGCTCCATCCCCGCCTCCCGGTGACCCTGGATGACCGACCTCTCTGAGCTTCTGATTCCTCATCTCTAGAGCAAAGACACCACAGACCAACCTCACTGCACTCAGTCCAGCTTTGCCAAGCTCAAGTCAAGCGCTACAACACACAGTCAACGCACTGTGTGGGGTCCCTCGGCATTTCTCTCTTAAGCCAGCTACAGCTCTACAGCTTTTATTGGGCCTCAGGATGACTAGAGCATCTCAGTACAGTTCTCTTTTTCTCTCTGAACCACACCCGGGAGAAGAAACAGGGCAGGCGCTTTGCTTACTTTCTTAAATGGATACATGGCAACTTCCAGCTTCTGAGCTGCTTCCTCCCAAGCGATTTTCTGCTGCCAAGTTATCTCTTCAAACACAAACTGGATGGGCTCCCCCGTGGGATCTCTGCTGTCAATCACATTTCCATTTTCATCGTGAATCACAGAAGGGATGGATGGCCCCATTGATTCTAACTCCATCTACAACAGGAGCAAAGAGCTCAGTCCCTAGAAGAGGCACCATCCCCAATTTCCCTCTGCCCCGCCACCTTCAAACCCATTCCCAGACACCCAGATGTGCATGCATGTGCACACGTACACGTACAAGGGTATCTGTCTGCAAAGAACATGCACACCACCTCTTAGTGTTCACTCAAGCCCTGCTTAATCCATTGACATGCACACATTTGAAACATTTCCCCCAACTCCACATTTCTGTACCGCTCACAGCGTTGCACTGGTTTGGATTGGAAAAGCGGAGATGCTACCCCTACAAAGATTTAGCATGGAGATTTTACATTTGAGGGCACCAGATGCCCAAGCTCTTCTCTGGGACTTGCCATACTTGCAGTACTATACAGATGTTTCTCTATTCACCCTGGCAGTGAAGCAGTTTTATGGGCAGCTGCAAATAGGAAGGCTGTTACCGAGCTTCTCTACTGAAAGCAGTGGCCAGGCTGTGTTTATAGTGCGTGGTCTATCTTAAGTGATTTGGGAGATCTGTCATGAGCCTTATTTTTAGTTATTAAAGAAGATCTAAGAGAAACGGTATTGCCAATCCCAAGACATTAAGAAAAAACATCATGCAGTAGGTCCCCTGTCCCTGAGTTATGAGATATCATTTAAAAAGAACTGGGGATGTCTAAAAGCCAAATGCATGATGTACTTTTTTATTTCCCCTCAGGGCTGTAAGTCTTCAGCACACAGGCTCCCGAATTATTCCAAAGCCACCCAAGCCAGAAATTAACTTTAATTTTTAATGAAAGCCAAGATCTTACATAAATCACATGACTCCTGGAGCTCTGACTCAGAGACAAAAGTACCACATATCACAATACCAGTTAGGAGAGTTGGCAGCCATGGGCAGTGTCTCTGTACGGTGCTCTGCGGGCAAGCTGGGAACATTAGGCTCACGTCCAAGCACTCAAGGGGAGTGCTAGCAGCCCTGGCAGCAACAGCAGAAGCGAGTGCTACAGGGCTGCCATGGGATATATTCTGGTGAGTCACAAGTGTGCACATACAGCCAAGTACATTGCTACCAACCTGAGGGAGGTAACCAATGTCCACCTCCATGTTGCTGCTTTCGCTCGCCCCATACAGCCATTCCATGTCAACGTTTAGGGACCTGGAAGAAGAGACCAGCACATTTACAATAAGCCATGTCTAAGAACCGTGCATGAAAAGCTCTCAATCACAGGAGTCATTTAAGATACGAGAACCTGAGGAACAGCCACCGTCCCTCAGTTGGATCCAAGCCTGCGTCCCAGATCCCAAGAGCCAATTCTATGTAGAGCTCCATGGAAGTGAGCCGGCAGGCTTCCACAGAGCTCTATAAATAATGGACCTCATTGAAGGATTGTCCAGAAGAGCAGCAGGACTCACGCAAGCAGTTAAGGGTGCGTGGAGTTTTTGGACAGGGGAGGGAAGCGTCCTTCCCAATCCCTGAGACTGCAAATCCCATCCCTGCTGCACGTTACTTTTTTGTACTAGCTAAAAACTCCTGGAACAAATGTGCAGGCAGAGCTGCAAGTTGCCTGGGGAACATTCCAACAGAACGGTCTTGGCCCATGACGGTTTGAGTGAGAATTTAGCTTTTTATCCCTTGTAATGCTGCCAGCTGCTTCCCAGAGAGCATAAATCTACACATGCTGAATACTAGCCTTGGAAATCTTGTTAGCTTTGCATTTCAAAGCAGATGAGTCAGGCTCCTGTGAACCCCGAGGTGCCAAGACACAGGTGGAGAAACCCCCCTTTCCTGCCACCTTCTAAGCTGCAACAGAACCAGCTCGCTATGGTAAATGCGAGCATATGTGTTCAGTCTATTCAAAGCTCTGGCTGGCAGAGAGTTCTCCATGGCTCTGTTAAAAACATGTTGCTACTGCAATAATGTGTTCCTCAGTTTTATGGATAACAGTGGAGCTGGTTTCATTTGGACTTTCAAAGGGCTTATCACAAAATGTGAAACATCAGGAGGTGTCTAATACAACACGAACATCTGATGGTTCTTCTGGACCTGGAAATGATCCTGCTGCCTTCTGCATTTGCAAGTTATAGCTGCTGCCTGATCTCAAATTGCAGGCTGAGCCTTCTCTGGAACTCATTCAAGAGAAGCTGGCCAGACATTCACTGTGAATGCAGGTTTGCAAGAGCACAATTAAAGAGGCCAATGTGCATCTGACGTTTTTTTATCTGGAGTTCTTTGAATGCTTTACAAACAGTAATTAAGCCTTGCACACAGGTAAAGTAAGCTGAGTGGTGTTGTTTGTGGGTTTTTAAAAAAATCAAAAAGCAGAAAAAAAAACCAAACAAGCACGGGAGATAAAGTGACACAACCACAGATAATGAAGGTTGGAAGGGACTTCAGGACGTAACGTCTAGTCCAACCCCCTGCTCAAAGTAGGGCCATTCCCAACTAGATCATTCCAGCCAAGGCTTTGTCTAGCCAGGTCTTAAAAACCTTCAAGGATGGAGATTTCATAGCCTCTCTGGGTAGCTTGTTCCAGTACTTTACTACCCTCCTAGTGAGAAAGTTCTTCCTAATCTCTAACCTCAACTTCCCTTGCTGCAACTTGAGCCCATTGCTCCTTGTTCTGTCATCTGCCACCGAGAACAGTCCTGCTCCATCCTCTTTTGAACCCCACTTCAGGTAGCTGAAGGCTGCTATTAAATCCCCCTCAGTCTTCTCTTCTCCAGACTAAATCAGCCCAGTTCCCTCTCCTCATAAGTCCTGTGCCCTAGCCCTTGAACCATTTTTGTAGCCCTCCGCTGGACTCTCTCCAATGTGTCCACATCCTTTCTGTATTGGGGGGCCCAAAACTGGACACAGTACTCCAGATGTGGCCTCACCAGTGCTGACTTGATAAGGGTGGGGAAAGAAGTCAGTCCAAGCTGGTGAGCTTCAGAATCCATGGGTCCAGAGTGTACACTCCAATCTCAAAGGAGTTCTCCTCCCTTACTATGTTTAGAGCTCAAAAAGTAAATCTATTTTTTGAATGTCCAGTCAAGTGGTAAAGGATGCATTGTGTGCAGGTAGGATAGCATTCCCTAGGATCAAAGCTTGGCACAGTGAACTTGGTCTCCCGAGTTCAACCTCCTTCTGACATGTTCATCTGCAAGTCTGGGTGAGTCACTTGTCTCCCCTGTGCATAAGTTGGGAATGGAGAGGTTGGTTTGAGCAATCAATACACTCGGATACCTTCAGGCAAGAGATGTCACCGTAAATGCCAGGTAACACTCCCTAGTTGTGACATGCACACACAGCATGGAGCAGGGGGAAATCACAGATCCCCTTGGCTCTCACTCCTGTTCCACGCTGTAACACATCTCAGGTCTCTCCTCAGTGTATAAACAAGGAAGAATGCCTGTACCTGTTGTTTGGGACAAAGAGCTTGAACTCTCGAACATGGGAAGAATCTTTGGAGAGGATGACGTGTCCTGTGAACTGGCCAGGGGAGAACCAGAAAGGGAAATCTGGAGGCTCATTCAACTGGAACTCAGCATGAATCCTGAAATGGGAAAACAGCAGTGAGCCTGCGTGCTCCAGCTATGGCCAAGGGACCACGGGGAGGAGAAAGCAAAGTCGACATGACTGCTGGTTGTCACGTCACGTGCTGCACTTCTGAAAGGCAGACAGTAAGGTGAAAAAAGCCATTCAAGGCCCTACACAGCACAGACAAGAAAAGAACCGTATGCAGCATAAAGCTGTTTGAGGAGCCAGATGCTCCTAAGCAGCATTATCCTTACAGCACTGCTACACCCTGTGACTGACCAGACCTTCCCCTTTCAGTTCAGGCCATCACCAGAGGGAAAGGGGAGGTTGCTAAGTCTTGTGGATTTGCTTACAGGGCAACAGTTCCTACACAGTTAGGAGCATGGGCTGCTTGTACACACTGTAGGGGTCTACTTCAGTTTAATTCTCCCTGAATTGAAGCGATGGGTTTTTAAGAACACCGCTTCAATTTAGGGAGAATTAAGCCAAAGTAAACCCCCGTGATGTGTACACAAGGGTCAGGCCTGACCCTTATCTGCCTCTCGGAGGTGTTTTATTTTGCTACATCCCAAAAAGTCATTTAATGCGCAATACGCCACTGACAGTATAAACAGCAGGGCCATTAATGCGTAATACTCTCCCGACAGTGTAAACAGCAACGCCATTAAAGCGGTGCATAAGGGCTTTTAAGCAGCTTTAAAGACCAATTTTGTGGCGTGTACAAAGGCCCATGGGCACCATCTACAGGAATCAAGGGAGTAACGCACATTAACAGCCACTTCCTGCAAGACTGGCCTTGGGAGAGTGGTCTATCTCCTCATCAGCTCCACATATAGGGTAGCAAGGAGGGTGTGTGAACACACAGCCCAACCCTGAACTCACTCAGCTTCTGGGGTGCATTCAAGTACACCAGCACCTGCTGCCAGGTTGGCTTCTTTAAGCCTCCTGCCTTCTCCCTTCCCCTAGTCTCTGGCTGTCTAGAGGATGAGGTCAAGACCTTTTTACTTGCCAAGTCCTTTCACACCCTTCTTCTACCCCACAGATGAGTTACAAAAACTAACATTTGAGAAATTTATAATCCTCAAATCTGTCACTTCCATTCTGATTTGATGGGGAAAGGGGACTTGGTCTAAAAAGAAGAATGATGTAGATCTAACTGAAAACATGCCCTATCCTCCTAGTTAACACCCCTGCCTCTTCTGCCCTCCTTCCCTCCCCCTGCACACACCTGCAGCCCCTGGGAGTTCTTACCTGAATGCTATGGTATAGTAAAACTCACTGCTTGCCTGGATGCAGGCCACAGCGCCTTGAGGCGCAAAGCGGGTCTTTACAAACGGACGTGGATGGAACATGCTCAAGAGTTTGTGGATTATGATCTGTGGAGAGAATCAAAGACAACAGACGTGAGACCAGTCACCTGTAACACACATTTCTGCTAAGCAGAGCTCAAAACCTACCCATTTAGACAGCCAGGAGGATTAAACAATCGAGACAATTTAGATCTGACTGAGATGTCTCATCTTACACTTCTCCCTGGCACGTTCAAAATCTGGCTAAGTGTATTTAATAATTCTTCTATACACTCTGCACTTCCAGAGCTCTTAAAAAAACATACATGAAAAGCACAAGGTTCAACACCACAGAAGAGCCCCCGTGCCATGCACCTCCCCTGGGTAAGAAGGCAGACTGTGATTCGGAGAAGGTGGCGTTCTTACCTCTTTGCCCTTGGGGGCTGGAGGGTAAAACCGGTTGTTAGAAAGGTACCCAGTGAAGATGTTCAATTCACTAGGGATAATCCACCAGGGATCACCGAGTTCCAACTTATTCTTTGGAGGGAGAAAAGCTTTGAACTGCCTGGCAAACATCATGTTCACCGGGGCCGCTGGGGCAGTCCAGTTCTGGAGCCCAGACAGAGCAACGTGAGAGATCTGCAAACGCAACAAGAGCATCAGAACAGCTGAAGAGGACGCAGGAGGATTTGAAGAGTTTTGCCATATGCAATGCTGATGGATACAAACTGGTGCACAGGGGTCAGCTGTCTGGAGAAGGGAAGCAGAGTCTATCCAAAACTTTGCCTACAATCAAGGGCTTCTTAGCAATTCCACTGCAGCTGGAAGTTTCTGACAAAATAACTAGTAATAAAATAAAACAGCTAGCCTCATCATAGTGATGAGCAGCATAGAAATGGCCATATATAAACACGGTGTCTGGAGTGTAACCGCCCCCTCTGAGAAAGGGGACTTTTCAGAGCTGAAGCTTCAGTTTTGCAAATTCCAGCTGAGAGTATTATGCCCAGGCCACACATGGGAGGTTCCTCTTCAGTGCATAAGCTTTGGAAGTACGTACATAGTATAAAAAAGGGGAAGGTACTGCAAAACCTTGTGAGGTCACTAGCAAAAGTGCCAAAATAATGTGCCAATGGCCTCTGGCTTAGTCTGATCCCTGGTCATAGAAAGAACCACCCTAAAAACAAACACAGTATATTCGTGTTGAGGTTATTCCAATGTCCAGAGCCAGCTGCATGGGTGCTGGTGAGAAACCGATTCACATGCATCCTGTGCACTTACTCCTAGAAAACCGTCTTTGCTCTTCGTCATCGTTTCCATGAGCAAGGGCTGGAATTTAGCAGCAACAGACAGCATCTCCCCACTGGGATCCAGTGTCTCTTCCTCTTCGTATTCAGAGACAGAAGTAACACCTAAACAAAGCAACAATCATTTAACAGCTGGGTTATTTCTTCCCCCACCCCCTGCAACCCATGATGAGATGATGATATGTTTACTATCGGAGCAAATTCATTCAAGAACCTCACAGCTGTCGCTTTGCTGCATTCGGTGGCCCTAAGAGAATTCAGATCCACCTCCTTCAAATAGCACAGGCCTCTGTTACTTGCTTTAAAGGAGAATTGCCCCTTAGCTGAGAGCAGTATAAAGCCTATGACCCAGCTGAGCTGGTCTGATTCCGATTCCATCTAGCCAGGAGCCGATATACACACTCCAGCCAGCTCAGTACAGCAGGATCAAACACACTGGGTATTTTCACTGTAGTTTAAACCCACCCGTGTGTTATCGCCATGATATTTCAAGCTGTTTGGCTTCCCTGAGAACCATTTGTTACAAAGGGATGCAGGTTCCAAACGGGCACTTGCTCAACCACTATCAGAGGCAAGCAGAGCAAAATATGAATGGAGCCCAGTGACTCCCAAATGGGCTTGGCCTCACCAGCGCTGAGCTGTATCTATCAGTTGCCTTCACCCACCCCAAATCCCTTTTACGCTCCAGACAAAAGTAACTTATGCGCTTTACTAGTCCAGCACCGGGAGCATCAGTCTGACAAAGACCGTGCTTGGTGAAAGCAGTGTCTGACACGTAAGCCTTTCCAAAAACACTTACAGCTTAGCGGCTTCTCACTGTAGAGGTTAACCCCTGAATGGCAGGAGGGAAAGAAAACGTAATGAAAGCCACTGCATACATGTTATGTTCAGATCCTCACTGTCCATCCACTTCACTGCACAGCTGACCTTTCAAGGTCAATACCTACCCGTTAACTTCTCAGCTATTGGCTTGAACTCCTCAGGGCTCAGGTACAGATCATTGTTAGTGTCCAGGGAGGAGAAGAGAAAAAGGCCCTCATTTCCCAGAGCCTTCAAAGCTGTCTCCTAGGTGAGAAATAAGAGGCAAAAGAGTCTTAATTCAAGCTGCTCTACAAAATTCATTTAGGCCCCCCCAGCTCAAGAGTTACTGTGCATCTTTAACAACTACAAACAGAGCTGTCCAATGCACAGACGAATGCTCACTGGCAATACCTTGCTCTATTGACAGTAAAGATTAGTGTCTGGGAACTGTTGACGGAAGTGTATTAAAACTAAATCTGGCTGCACAATTCACAACAAATCATTTGCTCTAGCTTTTCCCTCCTCTCTTTTGGAGTTGTCCCCAACATCCCTTGCTGAAGGCATTGTGGAGGCCGTCACAGAAAGTGTTTTGCAGGTAGTAGGCTCCCTGTTGGTCATGGGCAAATGAACAAGTTACAGAGAGTTAATGGGCTTGGGCATTTAGCAGTTGCTGTGCATTAATCACCTGTGTGCCTGTTCTTGCCGCAAGCGAAGGGGAAAGTAAACCATGCTAATTTTGCCCTGTTTCACTGAGAGCTAAGTTACTGTGGCTTAACTTTTATCTGACATAGGGTAAGACCAGGTGCACGGACATTTAGCACACACCGGCTGCTCCACAGCAAGTCCCCACCTGCTCTTAACTTGCTAGAATCGGTTCATTCATTCATGCGTTCCCACAAATGCCAGGGAACTATTTTCATAGCTAGGCATCTTACCCAGGGTATGGTGACTTGCCTTAATTACCCAACATCCTATTCAGAGCTTGGCAGTGATTATCTGAATGAAAGACTCACTTCACACAAGTGAAGGGAAAACTAATTGAGCCCTTGTACATTGGTAGAAAAGGAATAAAAAGCCCACAACGCAACAACATTCACAGCCTGGGTGTCAATGGTGGCCATCTAGAACCAAACCAGGATCTCATAAGCAAAGCAGGGTGGGATGACAGCTTTCGGTCCCTTGCCCCTAAGAAGGGATGTTGCCAGGTTAAGTCAGAATTCAAACGTTCCTTCCTCTGCTCTGTGAGACAGCGCGTAGCCTCGGGGGGGAGCAGGTCCAACCACCCCGTGCCTCACTTCCCACACTGAGACACAAAGAGTGTGGACAGACATAACAGTGCCACAGGTATTAAATTATACTGGTATAGGCTGTTCACACACTGACACAAACCACTTGAGTTAGCATTTGAATTTACAGCCATTTCACTTATTCCAATACAGGCCTGGAGAGAAATAACCATTATGTAAAATAGCCAATTCATGTGTCCAAGAGGTAACTCCTTTCCCCCCTTCCAAATGACTGAAAGTCACATCTGTCCTGAGCCAAGCCCTCTCGGGCCTCCCCTGAGCAGTGTGCAAGGCCTAATTCATTTCAGAAAAACATGCGGAGAATCTCCAGTGGAAGGTGCCACCGAAATGCAACTGTCACTTGGCAGAGACCTAAACAGATGGCTCTTCCAGCCCGTTCCTCTCCACTGCATTCAGAGCACGGGGGGAAAAAGAGAGACAAAACACAGGCAGAAGGAGAGCATCAGGATGCTGGGGAGAGGGGGAGATAAGATGGGGAAGGGAAGGAGAGGGTCAGACAGCCCTGATCCTCCTTGCCACTCTGCAGCAGACTCTGGCTCGCCCATCAAAGACCATGCTGACAGATGGGGCCAAGTCCCCACCAGCAAAGCCTCCAGGACCCAGAATAAATAGTCTTTATTCTTTTGTTTATTCTCCACTGCCTGCAGCACCATTAGCAGCCCCAGAGCTCCTGAACCCGTTTATTTTCCATCTGCTGTCTGCCAGCCTGAAACATGGCTAATGCAGCCTGGAAGGCTTTGCTCCTGTTAAGTGCAGCCAAAGCAGCACTCGGGGACTTCCAGGGTAGAGGGAAAAAGGGAGAAGGAAAGAAACCCCCCCGGCAAGGCAAACAACTGGCAAAGCACCAGTTGGTGACTTGGACTCACAGAGCATGGCAGGCAGGTCTCTCTGGGCCAGTCAAGGCCCCTTCATGAGAAGAAGGTGGGCCAGAGCTAGAATATTAATAAGGGAATGATGGATTGGAAGGGGAATGAGCAGTGAATTAATCCAGGTACTGAAGCTATCCTGGGCTTTGCCAGACAGGATCATGACTTTATTCCCTGTAGAAGGGCCCACAGTGCAGCTACACGCAAACAGGCAACCACAACGTGTTGCGGTGCTGTCCGGGCATGGCTCGCACGAGCTCCTGCAACCGGCGCAGCCAACTCGGGGCCAGTTTCACTGCATTCGGAAGTATTTCTAAAAACACACCAGGCATTTCAAACGTGCCCCCACCTTGCAAGTCAGCATGACCGGCTTCTGGCAGGGAGCTAACCCAGGAGCTGGGGAAACTCTTAAACATAAACAGCATCATACAAGGGCAGATGGCACCCGCGGAGCTCCGGGCAGGCATTCCCCAGTTGGATGAACCCCTGCCAGCCCCTGCGCCTTTCCGTCTTGTTTTCCCTTTGAACTTATTAGGTCAAAAATTTCACTGATCTGGGCCTCACGAGACTCCGGGCCAACAGCGACGGCTGAAGAGCCTTTCTGGTTCCCATGCTGCAATGGGCACAACACAACACAGCTTCTGCCTGTTCGGATGCTGCAGACACCAGAATTTAATCTGACTTTATAAATATAGAGAGGTGGGAGCCCTCCCCAAGCTGCATGCTCCGAGGGGTATCTCATTGTTTGCCAATGGGACAAGCAGTTTCCCCCGTTTGTATTGTATTAATCCCAGGCTGTGGGGGCCAGGAAAGATCCCTTCCACTCCCCAACTTGAATACAGTACTAGGCTTGTAGGGTCCCCACCCCCTGCCTTTTTCTGTACTGTCAGACTTGGACCACAGCTAGCGGTGAGCCTGCCTGGGGCATCCTGCTTCTCCAGCTGGCACCAAAAACCTCTCTGGTTCTTGGCTGGTGCATCTTAGTCAAGCACTCAGGAAAGACGGTCCCTCCCAGGTCCGACTGGGGAGGACCAGCAAGGGGGTTTCACCTTCCTTCACCCTGTGCGGCATGGTCCGCTTGCTCAGATCACCTGGACACGCATTACCTAATCGGTCCCAGGCTACCGGCAGTGCCCCCTGCTACTCCTGCTCTCCTTCACTTGGCATGCTGTTAAGCTGATTTGTACTCAGGATCCTACAGGTGTGTTATGGGATTCTTTGCGGCTGGGGTGCAAAGGAAAGCCTGGGCTATTCCTGGGGCCCCTTGCATGTTTTTTCCCCTAAAAGAAGCATTCATTCTTTGAACGACAACCGGGCAGAATCCAAGGGAGTTGAGACCTGTGAGAAGGGCTATAGTGTCACGTGCGTCACATGCCATCAGCCAGCTGGGGCGCACATATGTGGCATTGGGGTACAAATGGGCACCCCTCCGCTCCAAAAAGCACTCCCTGCCACGAGACGGGTTAAAATAGCTGCTCTTCCGGCAAAGCTAGTACCTGGGATTGGACAGGTGCTTTTCCAGGGGGTATCTGACCAGCATAGGGATAGCTTGGTCCCATTAGAAATACTAATAGAGACACAGCATAGGAGGCCTCACCATCCAGGGATAGAACAGCACTTCAGCCCTCTTGGAGACGATGCTCCAGAACAACGAAGGAGCAAGCTACCAAGGCTTTCAATATAGCTCACAAGCCAGTCCTGACAATCTGAAACCAAAGGAAGAGTAGAGACAACCTTTAAAAAAAAAAAAAAAAAAAAAGGTGGGGGAATGGACATGACAGGTTTGTGCCTTTTTGCTTCTCTACAGAATGCAAAAAAACAAAAACAAAAAAGAGAGAGAAAAAAGAACCAAGATTTATTTTCAAGGTTCAAAAAAACAGGCAGTATCAGAAATAATAACTGCCTTTGATGGATGGTGGAGAACCTGAGGCAGAGATGGAGCTCCCCTAGTCTTCAAATGAAACAGCAGGAGCAGCTGGAGGCTCCCCCAAGCCTCTATTGGTCATTTAAGGTAAAAAGGTGCTATTAAAGGAAGAGAAAATGAAGACATTTTAAACAGACTAAAAGGAAGATAAAAAAAAAAAAAGCCTCCCCCCCAGTATGAACGCTCAGCTGCTCAGATATCACGCTCATCTCTGGCTGCGTCCGACCCAGTCTCCACCATCGTCCCTCTGCCTGAAGGATTCAGCGAGTAAGACCTGCTATGTCTGATGCAAAGCGACTCCGAAAAGACGTTCAGAGTGGAAATCCTCTTCGACCCTCTCTGCATGTCCCACTGAAGCAGGAAGGGACAGAGCAGTCCCCTCTGCACTCAGCTTCGCGGGTTACATCCTTCCACATACCGGGGTGGTGCCCTGTTTCGGCCTCTTGCGCTCTGCATTCAAGGCTTAAAAAGGTCTATTTCAAAGAGGGATTTTGCCCCCGAGGAATCCCAGGACCACGTAGACAGATGGGCCTTTGCTGGAGCCTTCCTGGATGTCCAAAGACACACCCATGAGTCTTGCCTGCCCCAAAGATACTCATTACTCTCTGACTTTCCATTCATCAAAGACATCCTTTCTCCCAAGTATGGCAGAAGTCACCTAAGTTGCATACGTATAAGAACTACTTTAATGGGTTTGATGGGGAAAAAAAATCTATCCTCCTATTACGCGACTGTCGTATTTCCCCCTTTTGATGGAAGTCCTGTAGTTCTGCAGTCACGCCCCGTCTCCCCACACCTGGCACCACTCACGGCTCCTGCCTGCAGAGTCCCTCTAGGCCAGGCGTTCCCAGCCTTGCTGGACTCGAGGCACCTCTCCGTGACTTTTGTGAACTGAGCAGCACCCAAGTTCAAGAACTAATCTCTACATGATGGTGCGCACTTCCTTGCAGAGGTCTGGCAAGAGGGATCGGAGACTGTCCAGGCTCCTCTCCTCACCTCTCAGGGCCCCCTTCAAAAGACCTGGCAGCGCCCTGGTTGAGAATCACTGCTCCAGACCTGAATTCGTGTTCGAAAACATCCGCTGAAGACCTGCTACCTCCCAGAGACACAATACAGCAGCAAGGGAGGATGCAAAGGCCATTTTGCCCTCTGCGGGTCACCTTGAAAGCTGGCCCAAGAAATTCGAGCCCGCGCAGGCCTTCACCCTTCTGGCCGCGGTCTCTGGTATTGGGGCTTGTCGGAAAAGCACCCCCGTGTCTCCAGCTTGCCAGCTCTTGCCCTGGCCAGACGAGGCTCTTTGGGCAAATCCGATGTCTCTTATTAGACCCGCCCGAATACAAGCCAGCCAAGGAGCCCTGGCCGCCCAGGGGCGCTCGGGGCGCGCCGACGCGGTGGGCGCCGCCTCCTCGGGGTACCCGTCCCGGGCGTGCCAGGAGCCCCCTGCGCTCGGGGCCCTCACGGGACCCTGGTTCATCCTGCTCGCTTCCCGCCCCGCCAACTTTTCCGGAGCCCGCGCGCACCCGCCTGGCGTCGACGCGCTGCACGTGGGACGGGCGCCAGGCTCTTCTCGCCCGCGAGAGGCCTGG
>NW_017728939.1:1711693-1716112 GCF_001723895.1 Crocodylus porosus | reverse complement strand
GCTATGGCCCTACGCCTGCCTAGAGAGAGGGCTGCAGCAGCACTGGCTAGACAGTACACGTCGTGCGTAGGGAAAGCCAAGAGCTGGTATTTTTGGAGTGGGGTCTCAAGTCTACAGAGGAGACCTTGAGTCTAAGGTTAAAAACCCTATACAGAGAGAGAGCGAGAGCTGGGTCTAGGGCCCCCAACGCTGGTGGGATGCAGAGTTTAGAACGGATGGGGGGAGATGACAATGAGCTGCAAAGTCAAGCGACTCCCTCAGTGCTGCCGGATTAGAAATGTTGCTGCCACTGCCAGGGGGGTGGTTTTAAACTGTGGGTGGAGCAGGAACCAAAATGGCAGAGGGGGACAAATGCACCCCCTGGATCTGCCCACATCAGGGGTATATATTTGCAATTCAGACCTCTTCTTACCAGCCGGTTTTACTTGCTCTTGGCCTTGTGGTGTCAGCACGGCCTGCACCATGGGCAGGATGCCACTGGCTTGAGCCATAGTTGCGTTCCTCCAGCAGCCTGTTTAGCTCCTGGCTGCAAGTGGCATCTCGTCCCTGGCAGCATTGCCCCTAACCCAAGGATTTCAGCAGGCAGATAATCCATGTAGGGTCCAGCTCCTACCTGTGCAGCATAATGACCTTTTCAGAGCATATGGCCCACAGGAAATAGCAATTCTGCCTTCACCTGCCCTTCACCTCCCTGCTTTTGTAGCAAGTTTCTTTATAACAACCACCATCTGCTGATTCAGGATGAAAGAATCACCCCAGGCCCGGAGCTATTAAGAGTGCACCAAGAGATTTCTTGGGACAACCAAAGCAGTAACGGGGCAGGCAGGAGCAAGGGTCAGAGGTTAATAATAAGTGCTCCAAGGGGAAATCATCATGACAGGCCTGTGGATGTGCCATTCCCAATCATGGGCCAAAGCCCACCAAGTAGAGCTGTAAGTCCCCCTTGATGAGGAGGGCTTAAAACTCTAGCTGCCACTGCCTTGTGGGCGCTTCTTTGCAGGAGAAAGACTAAGGGACATCACCCCGATTGTAACGTGCCCTTGCTGAGTTAGGCAGTTGGCAGCAGTTTTCATCTGTTCCCTCTGCAGAAGCAACAACCACGGAGGCACTGCGTGTCTGGACTCAGTCTGCCTTTGGATTCTGTCTCAACGGTCTGAAGAGGGGCTGGTAGGTCCAGGGCAGCTTCCACCCCTCCTTCGGGGTACATCTTGAAGGTCCTGGTGTGATGGTTACAGGACTCCCTACAACTGGATCCATCAGGCACCCAACTAGATCTCTTATGCATGCACCATGATCCAGAGGATCAACAGTTGCCTGCCTTGATGAGGGGAGCCACTAAGGGCACATCACTGATTGCTTGGGACAACGAAAGGACAAAGTAAGGACAGGAGCGAAGGTCAAATGTTGGCACACTGTTCTTTGCAGGGTGCTAGGCAAGAAGGCGTGCACAAGAGAAACCCAGAGATTTCCCCTAGGAATCCATCGTAGTGTTAAAACTATCCTGCCCTGCTGGAGTCTGTCCGAGCTCTTTGCGACACAGAATTACTGTTAGTTTTCTGTAGTCAAGAAACAAGTGGAAAATTAAGAGCTGGCATTTTCCAGGGGAGGCCCTGAGTCTATCAAGGGCTTTCTCAAGGTTGAGAACCACTGCTGTAAAGCATTTGAAAAGTCAGGCTCATCTTGCAAAGGTTTAAGCACGTTCTTAACCTGAAGCATCTTAGTTTTTCCTGGGCTAACTAGGACTACTTAGGAGTGGTGCTAACGACCACAGCTGTGACAGCTACGGGTGAGAGCAGAATGGTTGTTATGTTTGGCAGCAGAGTCACTGCAGCACCAAAGAAAGCTCAGGGACATTTCTAGCATGACAGATGCTACTATAAAGCTAAAATGCATCTGCCAGCAAAGCTAAAGGGGTGTGGAAAACAATTAGGAAAGAAGAGAGTGATGAGAATACGAACAGGATTCCTAACAAATGGAAACTCACCCATCTTTTTCCACTTTGCATTTTTATGATTTTTTTTAATATGAAATTTTGGCATCTGTTTTGTTATAAAAATGAATATTAGCTTTATTTACGGAGAATCAAATATAGACAGAACGTCGAGCAAAACATTAATCTTAATTAAATGCATTTTCCATTGTAATCAAGTTTCCACAATTCCTATATAATTAGGGCAAAATATAATTACATTGAAGAGATTCAGTGCTCTTCAGTGAAACCCTTATATGAGAGTACACATGCATGTATGCACATACAGGATCCATTTAGTATTAATCAATTTAATTTGAAGACTCTTCTTGAAATTCCTAATAGTTTAGATTTCCCACACTCCCATAATTGGCTGATAAATCACACATGAAAACATAAGTGTTTTGGATTTCACTTTGGGTAGGGTGGTGACAAATACTAGTGCCATTACTCACAAATTTTCTTCCAAGTGTCGATCTCCAGTGTTTCCTGGCACTTGCATTTGCTGAGCTTGTCTTTATTGCTGCTGCAACGGGCTCGATTAACAAAATATATAGCAAAGAGACGTGCACATTTTTGCTTTATTTCCTTTTCGCTTTCCAGAACGAAGAGATTTGAAGATATACCCATTAATAAGCAATTTGTTTGTGCTGTTTAGTGTAATTTAAGAATTTCTAGTATAGGAATTTTCCAGAAACTAATTACCACCATTTTTGTGGCTTTAAAATTCAGGGAGTCTGCTGCCACAGAGACTCTTTTGAGACTGAATTTTAGATGGAAAAGAATTGTGCGTGTACCTGGCCAGCACTGAACGTGCAGCAGAACTGCTGGATCCATCTCACCTGCCACCCTGAAGTTTGCCTTTTCTTTAGGAGACAACATGGTCTTACCAAGAACCCACTTTCCTACGTGGCTCAGAAGCGGGGCACAGGAAGGTGTCACATCAGCACGCGAGCTGGGACATTTCAAAGGCCTGTTGAAGACTGGATGGGGATGGGGGACAACATAAATTAGTGCGAATGATGATGAGTCCGATGCCAGGATAAGTGGGGCAAAACTTTCCTGGATTGCAATGGCGCAGGGGTCCTCTGCTCCTGAAGTCACGAACTGGATTCCACCAGCCTCACGGAAGAAGAGCGGTCTCTCCCACCCCATCGCTCATCCCAGCTGGCGGGGCGTTCAACCTGAGTAAGGATGGCAGAATTGGGGCCTCTCCTTGCAGTGACACAGAACAGAGCAATGACACCTGAATGAGACGTGTCAGTTATTCCCATTTCTACCATCACAGTGCCCACAGGCCCCAAGTGGTGCTGGCTGTGTTACGTATACACAGGAGAAGACAGATCCTGCTCCCAATTTAAATAAACACCAGGTGAAGGGAGGGGGAACTGAGGCACCAAAGCAATGATGCAATTTGCTATCAATTATACATAATTTTGGCAGGACTTGATTTTTATCAGTAAATATGTCGATAAACGGCAGCTTCCTTTCACACTCGCAGACCTGTGAAAAAAGTATTCCTGACCTTAATCAAAATGGATAGAAAGGAGATGTAAGGAAAGCAGTGCTAATAGAGGTGTGTGACGACAGGTGGAGCAGCCCTACAGAGCCGTGCTGGCTGGAGTTTGGATGGCGACTCCCAAAAACCCCAGGAGACCGGGAACCAAGGAAGAGGAACTAACTGGCCAAGTGGATGAGGGAGATACGGGTGAGTGGAGCTGGGACGGATGGCAGCTCTGCTGGCCGCAGTCCTACAGTCGTTATGTTTGTTGCGGTGGTGGTTAAACTACACTATAATAATAGTCAACCGTCATTAAGAAATTGTTTGCCCCCCATGCTCCAAATTTCACACAATCCTGAAAATGTAAATCGTTAAAAAAATCTAAACAAATACTTAAAACTAAACATTGAGATTGTCCGTTGAAATGACAAATAAATACAAATCGAATTCTGCCAAGCCTCATCGTGCAGTGGGCTGGTGACCGAGCCAAGAAGAGAAGACAGGTCTGTGTAGTCTTGGTTAAACACTGCAGCTGCTTGACTGTGCAGTGTACCACCAACTACCCCCTGGCATTCAGCTTGCTATTGTAAGTCAGCAACTTAAGCATGTGCTTAAATCTGTCCCTACTTAGTAAAGCACCAAGACCCGGATGATCTCCACCCTAGAGTTCTAAAGGAACTGGCCGAGGTCACTGCAAGTCCCCTGGCACGGCTTTACGAGCACTCATGGTGCTCTGGTGAGGTACCAGAGGACTGGAAGAGGACCAACGCGGTCCCCATCTTCAAAAAAGGCAGGAAGGAGGACCCCGGAAACTATAGGCCGGTTAGTCTTACCTCAATCCTAGACAAGCTGTTTGAGAAAATTATGCTGGCACACATCCAGGAGGGGCCAGCAGGGGACTGCATGCTTGGGGGCAACCAACACGGGTTCATCAGTGGCAGGTCCTGTC
>NW_017728939.1:1665653-1710983 GCF_001723895.1 Crocodylus porosus | reverse complement strand
CATTTGACCCCAGTACTCTTTCCTACCATGGCAGGGGGTCGGACTAGATGATCTGCTCAGGTCCCTTCTGACCCTAGAAACTATGAAACCAATTCTTAACAGGAAACAAAGGCCAATTATTGTTAATCAACAGAGCTGTGGTGCTGGCTGGGAGCTATAATCATCACACCCCAAGACCAGGTGCTGCGCAAGCACAGAAAAGGAAGGTCCGTGCCCCAAATGAGAAACAACCAGTGGATACAGACAGATGGATGGGGAGCGCAGGGTAAGGAGACAGTCCTGGGGAGCCCAGCTTCAGTAGCCTCAGTGTAGGTGATGGTCTCAATGGGACCATGTACTTTGTTGAATCAGGGCCAGAGCTGGCTGCCTCCAAAATCCGAGATGGGAATGACTCATTCGTCTGGCTGGCTGGCCAGCAGGCTGCAGCCGGAGGATTGCACATTCCTCTGACCGTCTGGTTTTAGAAGTCGCACAGGGTGCGGCTCCCACCCCTCCTCTGGGAGAGGAACTGACAGCAACTTTGCCTCATAGCTGGAACGTGTTTCCTGATCGCCAGCCATTCACGTCCTCCCATTACTCCTGGTTATACCCCCGCATGCCACCCCGAGCCGTTCCACTCCTTCCTCGGCTTAATCCCCTCCAGGCTCTTCTACATGGCTGCCACAGCGGTCCTTAGCAGGGGTTTGGCCAAGCGATACATATTTAGTTCTTTTAATCTTTCTCCATAAATCACTGTCCTCAGTCCCTCCTCCCATGCAACCTTGCACTGCCTCTGAAATTCCCCAACTGCTTGGGAAGATTTAGTAGCATCTTCAGCTGCTCCAGGGCTAATAACGCAGCGTGTTTGATCTCTAGGAGGGTGGCAGGAAGCGTTAGGGATTTAACGCTTTGAGGTTCTGCCATTTCTTAAGCCGGCTTGATTGTTTTGTTTTAGGTCTTAAGGAACGTTTCTGCTGGAGAGGAGGAGAACATAACCAGCCACTGGCAACTTAGCTCCTGTGGCCCAGCTCAAGGGCATGGGGGGAGCTTTACCTCCTGAGAGCTAGGATAAAAGGAAGCCACTGAGGGCTACAGGGCATGCAGGAACTTCTCGAAGAAGGAAGATTGTAGCGGTCAAGAATATTCAGGGATACAGAAAGCAAGCTGGAAAGGAGGATGTCTTCCTCCAGGGGCCAAACAGGATTGGGAGAGGAAGTGTGGCCTTGTGATTGAGAGAGATTCTCGGGAGAGAGTGAGGCTCTGCTCCCTCCCCTGCCACTGATTCCCCATGGGACCTTGGTCACGTTACTTTTAATCTGTGCCTGTTTCTCCCCCTTTCTGTAAAATGGGGACAATCCTTCTCTATTTGCAGATGCTTTTAAACATGCAGGTATATAGGAGATACCAGAGTACCACAGATGTACCGAATGAATTACGATGCTGGAAATCAAGAGGTATCTGCAATGGTAGGAGGGTACAAGTAACTGGATTCACAGAGCATAGTAGTCTACTGTTTGAACTAGAAGACCTTTACTACTTAAACAGATGTGGCTTAAAGGGCCCGTAAGATTGAGCAGTGGGGTGAGAAGAGCTTTCCCTTCACTTGAATAACACAGCGAGCCCTTCTGGGGCGCACACAGGATGGAACAGCTCCAGAACAGAATAAACACACTCAAGTGCTGGTGAACAAACACATGCTGGAAGTGTTATTAGGTGACAAACCATGCAATCTAGTGGACACAGATACGACCTGACTGGATGGGCTTCACATCCAGAATCATCCTGGAGCCCGGACATTTGCCACGCCACCGGCTTTGGTTCAGCAAGGCAGAATGGAGCAAATGCTTTTCATACGAACACAAGGAAGGAAAGATTAAAGGAGAAATAGCAGAGGACATCTGCTAGGGACCAGCCCCCCTCAAAGGGGAGCGAACACAGCAATTCCTGGATCTACTCCGATAGTTCTTGAAACTCCAGATCACAGTACTCGGGAGGAATTTTAAATATCCGGACATCTGCTGTGTAACAAATGCAGCCAAATTTTCATGAAGGAGATTCTAAGATAGAAAGACGACAAGTAAAACCTGCTGGAAAAAAATTAAAATCAGAAGAGAAGCCATCCTGAATTTAGTTTCGACTAACAAGACGACAGGGACTGAAAATGTGAGAATAAAGAAAAAGCGGTGCCTGCACTGACAGGCTCCGATTTGACCAGAGTAAGGAATGGGCCCAGTTTAGGGGGTCCAAGCACAGCTGAAGGCCAGGATGTTGCATTTTGGGGGGAAGAAAGAAATGAAGGGAGGGATCCTGACACTACTGAAGCCAATGGGCAGATGCCCATTGATTTCCAGTAGGGTTCAGCTCTCACAGTAAGTGAACACAGTATTATAGTAAGCAGCATTAAAACCCCATGTGCATACACAAAGAGTGGAAGTGGCAGAAAGGATCAGACCCACAAAGTAGGGAAGTCTCAAGCAAGGCAAAGGCACAATCGTCATCCTGAACAATGCCAGGAACACGGGTGGCCAACACAGTTCCACATGGGAGCTTTCAAAGAATGAGGTAAAAAAATCCTTGCTGCAGTTACTGGAAAAGTAGCAGCAGCAGCAGCCAGAAAACAGCACAAATGAACAGCCCTAGGGGTCAAGGTGAAGGAATAGGACGTTTATTGTTCTGTTTTGAGGAAGTCGTTCTACTGTAACATGAGTACGTGTTGAGGGGAGGGGGTGAAAAGAAGTGCAACTCAAAAAAGGATGATGCATTCTGAAAAAATCCTTGCTTAAGAAAAATAAGAAGCTGAGATCAACAGGAAATGGATAAGGACCTTACAAAAGAATGAGCGCTGAGAAATGTGAGGCTATTTTCTGAACCCACAAACACAAATTAACTGTTCTTGCTGGCAAAGACTGCAATGTAACCGATCTCAATGAGAAAAAAAAGGCTCGTTAGACTGCGTTAGACTTGAAGCTCTTCGGAGCAATGCCTATTCTGTGTTTGCCTAAAACAGGGGGGCTCCAGCCTTGGCTTGTTTCAGGGCGGTGCTGTAATAACCATGATTTATTCAGCATAGAAGTGATCTTGACTTGCGTTCTGAGAATGTCATTACCGGGAACAGCACCACACATAAGAGGGGGCTCGGCAAAATGCAGGTAAGTATCACTGGTGGGTTGGAGGGACTGATTGCTGCGCCACATTCAGATCTCAAGGTAGCTAGGTGTTTGTGCAACTGCCCAGCTATAAGCAGGTGAGTAACCCTATTCACTTCCATGAGACTATTGCATACTTCAAGTTAAATAGTGCTTAAGTGCTTTTCTCAGTAAGAGCTTAGTGCAGTGGTTAGGCTCAAGGCAGCCCTTGGAAAATGCCAGCTCTTGGCCTGCACTCATTTTTTGACTATAGAAAAACAAAGGGAGCAATTCCTTTGGTGCAAAGAACTCAAGAAGACCACAACCGGGCAGAGTTTTCTTGACACTGGGTTCCTACCTGAAATCCCTGGGGTTATCTTATGAATCCAGTGTAGGTGTTTGTATACCTGACAGCGCTCACATTGCAGCACTCCGCAGCACCCTTAAAAGGATCTCATGGCATCCAGTGTGCGGCAGCACTCTGGTTGAGAATCACCTGTCTAGAGGCAATGGCTACCTATAGTTCACCTAATGCACAGAGGAAAAATCTGTCTACAAATATGTGAAGAATTCAAACCCCAAACAATGTCAGGAGAAGACATGTTTGAGGTAGAGGTCTTAGAGAACAAAAGGCTGGTATGCAATTCAGAAAAGAGTGATTTAGCTCAAAACTTCTGGGAAGTTCCTGATAGCAAGGGCTGTAAGTCTGTAGAGTAGTGTCCCAAATGAAAAAATAAAAGTCTGATTGCTTAGGACATTTAAAAGTAGATCAACCAAGAAAAGGCGGGCACTCGATTCCTACTGAATTGTAATGGGTTTGTGGGTGCCTTACTCCCCTAAGCTCCCCTGAAATCCTCGGATTTAAATGTTCAGTGGAAAATAAACCTGACAGAGATACAGAGCAGACAGCTTTCTATGGGGCTTTTACTTCACCAATTCCTATGATTCATGTAACAAGAAATATTTACAGTATGAGCTATGCAGGCATCTTAGTAAAAAAAAAAACAAAAAAACCCCAGAAAACCAAACCCTCCCCAATTACAGCACAGCCCATTTTTCAGGGAACTCTAGAGAATTAAGTCACAGATCCAATGCCAACCATATGTAACATCTGAAACTTAAGAACAGTTACCACTGGGGGCAAAACCCTAATCTGTCAGGCCTAAAAAAAACAAATCACACGAACAGAGCAGATCAAAAATATACATGGGGAAAATATTACAACTGCCAGGATCTGGAATTCAATAAGCAATTCTGCTGAAAGCCTTCCAAGGGAATTTAATAAAGCTTTAAAAATGAAGTGCAGGTTACAAGAAGATATATTTATTTTTTGAATGGTTTTGTCTTATCTCCTTGTAAGGCCAGGCAACAATTGACAGCCATTCTGCAAGCAATGTTTTATCAATACTGATATTAAATTTATCCCATCCTGGATGACTTTCAGCTAACAGAACCTCATTTATCAAAAACTTCTTATTATACAAATTAGGGTCGTATCTTCCAATGGTGAAAATTAATTCATGAAGCACTGATTTGGGTTATCTGGATTTGTTCCCATTCCCTATTACAGTCAGATAACCCAAGTAACATCACGTTTCCTGACCTGATGTGTCAAAATCCAGGGGCTGCCAGTGGGTGAAAACTCTGGTTTCACTGAAGTCAGTAATAAACTCCACTGACTTCAGGTGGGGGATTTTGTCCCTGGCAGCATGGTGAAACAGGTAAGCAGGAAAAAGCTAACCAGCTTTCCAGGTCCTTTCCATTGGATAATTAGAACTGAGAGTGCAATTTAAATGCATTATTGCTTTTCTTTACACACAATAAATTCTTTTTCTTGATGAAAACCAATAGGACATGAACCATACAATAAAATACACAAATGCATTCTCTTCTCAAAGAAGGATACCTACGTGCTTGATAGCATCTAACTCAGAAGAACAAAATGCTGTCATGCTTGGGCAAGATCCCCACTGAAGCCACGGAGCTTTGCCTGAGACTTGACTGTCAGATGAGGCCCAGGAAAGCATGGGGGAATGAACCAGGCAGTGTCTAAGATCCTGATCCTGCAGAGGTCATCATGATTTTATATTGCAGTAGCACCTAGGAACTCACCCTGGATGTGGATTTTGTTGCCCTAGGTGCTGTATAAACTCAGAACAAAAAGACAACTCCTACCCCAAGAAGCTTTCAGTCTAGATGCATGCTCTTATCTCTACTCATGTGTGTAGTCCCAGTGGCTTCAATCCAACTGAAATTAAACGCGGGCATGTGTACTGGCAGGAGGATGGCCTAAGACAGCAGAACGTACACGGACATTTGCAATGAATCCTTTCAGTGTGGTAGCTCTCAAGCAGTTGTAGCAGTGTGTTGGCAAGTCAGCATATCTACTTATCTAAAAGCTTTACATTTAGAACATAGGAGTGCATTGACTGGGCCAGACCCTTGGTCCATCTTGTCCAAGCTCCTCTGTCACACAGCAGCAGAGAGCAGATGCTGAAAGGGAGAGGGAACAGGGTCTGACCAGGGCTTTTTCCACTGTTCCTGTCCCACTTGCAATCTCTGGCATTTAGGATCTAGGAAGTTCTGATTCAGAGGTTGTGCCCCTCACTCCCATGCTCAGTAGCTACCAATACCCATTTCCTCCAAGAATTTGCCCAACACCTATTTGAACCCGGCTGTCAGCTTCCACCACATCTTGTGGTAACGAGTCTTACACCTGAATTACACATTTACATGCACAAATAAAAATCACTGTATCTGAGGCAACCATAGAACTGCTGGAAAGAAAAATCCCTTATCCAAAAGTATTTTTGATACTACAAATCCCACTCAGTTCACTGCAGCATCTGAACATTCGTGCAGAAGCAAGAATAAATGCATCATTCTGGTGTAATGCCACGAATCCATTTTTCAGAGGCAGCTGGAAGATGCCACTTGCTTTGTTTTTCATGACTTCACCGGGTCACGGGGCTGGCTATGCTATGAGCAGGACATTTTTACTTACAACATTTCTCTAATCCACTGTGAAAACTCTCAGGGCTGAGCTTACTTCCCAGTATCAAAATCCCTTGGATAAAATACCTCCCACCCAGGACTCTTTATTTACCAATAACCATTCCTCTAGGCAATGCTTAGCATCCAGTATCTTTATCCCTGGGAAAAAGTTAAGCCTCGCTATGACAAGCTTCTTCTCTCAGGGAATTAGACAGGCATGAACTGAAAAGCCCATTTTTGTTTTCAGAGCTTGCTTGAAGTGACTTTCCATTCCCAAGTCGCTGAATAAACTAAGCAGCATTTCACTGGAGCAGAGAGAAATGCAACCACCGCAAAGGGTCCCGATGCTTCCGACAGATCTAAAGCAATGAGGGAAAGGCTTTGGGAAGAAAAACGTTCTCAAGAGGGACATGGGAAGGGTGGAGGCTCAGCCAGATGTGAGCAAGCATATTTCAATGAGGCACAGGTGCTGTTCACCTCTGATGCCTCCCCAGTGGAAGATAAGGGCTCTCGGCCCCTTCAGGACCAGGCCTAGAGAACCCCACGTTGCTCCGATGCCCAGCATCACCTGTGGGTTCCACCGCCAGAATCTGGATGTGCTCATGACTGGGATGAATCATCTCACTGTAAGGTGCTGGGATACGTGGTTGCTAGTCATTGCAAGAAAGGACAGGAGAACCGAGCTCAGTGATTTCTTTGCCTTGCAGTTCATCCCAGAGGAATCTATGTGGATAGGGATGTTTGTGTGTGGAAGTGAGACAATTTGCAGGGTTCTTGCTACCGCAGAGATCAACTTGAACGTGCAGGTTTGGAGAACGGGTGCAGACTGACGTTACTGGTTAGAGAGTTGACAGATTATTCTTGAGCTCAATATTTACTGTAAATAATTCTTGAAATCAACCCAGCCACGTCAGCAATTCATTCCAAGAATAATGTGGCAAGTATCTGACAGGCATGGATAGCTGCCAATGTAGGATCAACCCGCAATGCTACTTATTTTACAAGACCTTTTTATTCTATTTCACAGATTTGACTATTACAGCAGTGAAATTATTACAAGTGACTCATAACATTTAGGGTCAAATTAAAGTAGAAAAAACACAAACACAAAGGAAAGTTACATGTGATGCAATGTGTTTTAAGAGCACAGAAAAAATATATAAAAATACGTTTGGGTCAAGAATTTTGCAGACAACTTCTGACTTAGTTACACAGTTGACGCCACTTAAAAAGCACAGTATTTGAAAAATGTAATTAGAAATGTGATAAAATCCAACAGTATATAAAAGGCAAAAAAATAAAAAAAAATGAAAGGAAGGACAAAGGGGAAACCTCTGTTTTATGGCAAACTTCCAATCCTTTGGCCACTAGAAAGCAAAGTCAGTGGATTTCTTATAAATTCTCTGTATAAAGGAATGTCTATGAACTGTGTGCAACATGGCCCAGAATCGACATCTCATTATCAGGCTAATAGAGTTCCTCACAGAGGAAAAGAAGGTGCTTATGTCATGGTTGATTCTTCCCACTATAATACTGTCCGCAATTGGACTAGTGCCCCCAAATCCCATTTTAGGAACGCTGCTAATTCCTTTAATGACAAGGAAACGCAATGACCCGTAGACTGCCGCGGAGGCAGGGAGCTCGGGCAATGACTTCACTAGTGCACACTTGCTTTAGCTTTAAAGTTCGTGTGGTTCACTGGCAGTGGGTGGGCTTCTGTGTTGAATACCCAGTCCTCCAGAGATAGCACATCATCTTCACAGAACAGAAGATAGAGGTACCTGAAGCCCCACGGTAGGAAGAGAGAAAAGGCAGACAAAGAGTCGATTACAGAAAAGCTCTAATGGGGTTCCCAGTGAACATGTAAGGTCTGATCCTCAGATGGAGTAAACAGGGATAGCTCATTATTACTAGAGCTATATGGTGAGGATCTGACAACGACTGCTATTACATCCAATGTACAGCTAAAATGTACTGCCCTTTGCCTAGGAAACTGCAAAAAGGTATCCCAGTCACATTCCCTCCCGCTTCTGTGGTAGTTTGGCAGATGCCGCATGAACACTCTCACAATCTTCCACAATCTGCACAGCAGGTAATCAAATGCTTTTTAAGATGAAATCATACTGTATTTTGCATAAAGATGAACAATGCTATGTAGGCCTTCATGCCCCAAGAAAAATGCTATTCTGAAAGATTTCTATGATATTAGACTTACTTCAATGTCTCTGCCAGGAAAAAGCTCTGTTGCATGTTGTCATGGTTTGGGGTGGTGGTATACACGTCTCGGATACCAGAGTAACCGGCCTCTACTCTACAGTGTTTTTCTAGTGCCTGAGGAAGGAAACTAAATCTCAGCAACACATGGCAGCATGGAGTAAGCCATTAATCATCATCAGTTGTGTTACAAGTCAGGTTTACAAATCAGATTCAGTTTTTATAGCAGCTTCTCTCTCACTGCTTATTACCCAGGACTTCAGGAAAATGCTAGATCTAATGAAATAGCAAGAGAAATGTAAACTATGTAAACTCATTGATTGATGGACCTTGGTGTTACACACAGATCAGCAATAGATCTCAAGTAGTAACTCTATGTTTATAAAGTATCTTCCCAAGACACTTGCGACTGATAGTCCGGCCACTGAAACACAGTCTCTATGGGTATTTGTGCATGTTTGTGCTGCAGTGCCAGGAGCTTTTAAAAGCGCCCAGAGCTGAGGTGCATACATTTGTATAAATAGTAAAATACATGACAGTGGTGAGAAAATGGCGGCAGCGCACTTTTGAACTAAAACACATCAAAGGTGTTTTAGTTCAAAAACACACCACCACCATTTGCTCAGCACTCACGCGCATTTCACCATTTAAACCAATACATGCGACACAGCACCGGGCACCTCAGCTCAGCTCACCTCAGCATGCGAAGCAAACTCAATTAATCCAATGTGTCGAAGCGGACAAATCTAGGTGTATAAACACCCTATATGGTATGCAACAGCAGCCAACTGGCCATCACACAAGATAACAGAGCTAGGTGGGGGGCCATGCTGGCTGGAAAGTCTCCTATGGAGGGGGGTGCGGCTCGTGTCCACACAGCACAAGCAAGAACTTGTCTCAGTCAAACATGTCATAGAAAGCTCACAGACCTACCTTTATAGGATGAAGACTGATAAATATGAACCTGTGGATTCAAGCAATCTACACGTTTTGGAAGTGTGGCTTAATTCTCTGGGGAGGGAAGGAGTATGGGGAGCAGACTGAGACCCCTGTAGTGAGGGAGAGAGTGGGGCTGGGGCAGGGGCTGCACAAGGGGATGGATGGAGCCACAAGCAGCTTGACCAGGGGGCACAGGGGTGGAGGGGGCTCCTGCTGCTGCACGCACCCCTGGACCTGCATGCAGGGCAGGGTAGATTGCCACTGTGGGTTTGAGACAAGGCAGTGCTGAGCTCTTCCTGGCAGGAGGCTGGGCCACGCTGCACTGGGGGCAGACGCTGGTGGTGCTGGGGGAGGGGCTACTGGGGAGGAGGGGGGCTGCAGCCACCCCAAAATTTGCCACTGCCCTCCTGCCCCCCCCATGCCCTCCTGGGGTGCATGCAGCAGCAGGAGCCACCCCCACCTCCCCACACCCCCCAGATGAACTACATGCAGCTCCAACCCATGCCCTGTCCCAACTGGACTGTGCAGTGCCTGCCCTTCCCCAGCCCCACTCCCTCCCTCACCACAGGGGCTTCAATCTGCCCTCCTCATACTCCTTCCCTCCCCCTGCCCCTTCCCCCACAACAGACTTACTCTCCAGACCCAGATGCTCTCCCTGCTGCCAGGCTGTACTGGCAGTCTGCATACTGCACTGCAGCTGCACGCATGCACGGGGTATTTATCAGCCACATCAGCCAAAAAAAGCTGACTGCTGATACCGTCAATTTTCCTTACATTGGTGCTGATCTGATATGGGACCGATATATTGGTGCATCTCTACTTAATACTGTTACTAATCTGGGGCATTTTTCCTCCAGGTCTCCCACATTTATTTATCTCAGGCAAAGCCTAGACAAGAATAGGAAACACTCTTTCACTGACCAGCAAAGAGATGAGAATCAATGAGGTTGATCATTGTATCTTGTAGGGTTGCTAATACATGCTGGTGAGCAGTGCAATGTAAGTCCCTTTTATTTTTTTCCTGTCCAAGGGGAAAACCTTTCATAAGAACCCTGCAGTCTGCAATGGTTAATACTGTATGTTTTGCGGTCATACCTGCACAACTTCCCACCCCCACTGTCTGTATTTTGGATCATGTGTCAGTCTCCACATGTACAGGTAGCTTTCTACCACTTCTGGGCGTAGAATATAATAGCGCTCGCTGAGCCTGGTGGCTGTGGCTTCGGTTCCAGAATCAAAGCGAAATGCTTCAGGGCCAAGTTTGGTATCTAAATGAAATGAGAACACACAATAATCACGATTTAAAATTAATCAAAGGAGAGGACAGGGTTTGAAAGGGCTTTGATAGAACCATAGCTTCCAGAGGGATCTAAAAATGGGATGAAGAGCATCAACCACAACAAAAGTTCAAGTCAAACCCAGTATAAACTCAGTCAATTCCACTGGCAAAAACAAGACACTTGGCAGGGCCAGCTCTAAATTCTGCTCATACAGTTCTGGTGAAACGTTTGGGTAACAGGTACTTCTGAGAATAGTAGTATGGGCCACATCAACATCATCAAAGATTGTGCATTACAGTCCACCCTGATGCAAGTAAGTACAACTTTCATTGAAGTCCATGGGTCCTGGCCAGGCTGTATTTTGGTCCCAAGACTCCTAACATGTCCTACAGAGACTTCTCCCACACAGCATTAAGGCCTGATCCTGGAAATGATGACAAGCACCCACATTTTACATTGAAATCCACAGGAGTTGAACAGCAGAGGACGCAGCTCTAAGGACCAGGCCCTGAATGAGAAGGATCAGCAAGGCAGCTCTTACAGCAGAGCACCAGAAAAGGTTCTGCTGACTCTGCAGTCAAGGAAATGTTTGTGTGATCCCTCAGATGGCAGTTTGTAGGCCTCTTTGACAAAGGGTCCCAGCCAGCTGAACCATTACTGCTGCAAATGCACAAGGGACCTTTTGAAAAAGGGTGGCCAGGAGTTTACGGAGACTATATCTGATGCTCTTTCCCCTCCAGTATATGAGCTTGTTTTTTTCAACTGGAGACCACCACAGAAACCGCGTGGATTTGCTTGATTTAAACTACAGTTTCTAATAATTAAATAAAACTGATCCTTGTGTGCCTTCTCCATGAGGGTGTCAAAACACTCTGTGCATGTTAACAGACATTCACTGCAGTCCTTATCTTTTACGCATAAGGAAAACAGAAGCATCTGGATTACTGGAGAGTCTCATGAAGTCAGTATCAGCTGGGAACAGAACTCAGGCTTGGTGGCCTGTGTTCCTGTGCTCTTACCACGAGGCCATGCTTCAGGGATCCGTTATGGTTTTCTCCACACACAGTTTGTCCTGCCTGGGCCCTGCTGCATGCATGAGCCTCAAGGGATGTTTAAGGCACAGACTTGCCCTGTTTGCTGTTGTCTGAAATATAATGAGCTGGCTGATGTGACAGTGCAATAGCTGGTAATGGAAGGCTTAGTGCTGTCCCTTCTATGCTGGTGGGTACTGCTGAAGGTGAAAATTGCCTCCAAGCAATCACAGCCAGAGGGCTGCTAGTTCAGGTGGCTAGTTTCACTTCTGGAAGCCCTGGGGGAGAAAAATGTGTTTGGAAGTCTTATTTCAATCTGCCTTGACGGTGATTCAATCTGCCGTAGGTAAATTAACTAGATGCAGCTCATCAGTACAGGTGCACAGATACTAGTGAGACACCACAGTATGATAGGGGATGGCTCTATGAACAAGTTACCGTGAGAAAAGCTAGGGTCGTGAGGGCCAGCCATGGCATAAATTTGCTTCGCACTCTCCCCAAGTGCCACTCTGATTCCTTTCCACTGCCCAGTGCACTGCTCTGCTGTTTGCTTCTCGCCCTACCTGCTGCTGTGCTGCCTGCTCCCTCCCTGACTCGTTGCATGCCCCACACAGAGGCTGGCATGTGAACCCACAGCATTTCAGTCACTTCATGGTACCTGCCTGAGTGCATGCTCTTACCCCACAGCAGGTGCTATGCAGGTTACCTCCCCCACACCGAGCAGGTGACATACTAGGGACACACCCTAGCAGCAACTCCTTGTGCAGCCAGACCTGTAAGGAACAGTTAAGCAAAGATGGAAGTCTAGCAGGCCAGACTCCCAGAGACAGAGCCGCCTACAGCTACGCACTGTGCAGACAGATGTGCTGCAGGAGCACCTACAAAGAAGGGAACAGTGGCATCCAAACTGAGACTGCACTTATGGTAACATGCTGCTTCTCTGCAAGATCTTTTCAGCTGTACGATCATAGTGGGTTAGGCTCTCCTCACTAACCGCTTCTGGCTTGAACCAGGGCTTGCTGAGGGGTGGCTATAGACGCCTTGTTAGTATGGACTGCTTTTTCTGTCTCGGCATTGCTGTCATAGCAAACTTGAAAGAAAATATTCAAAATGCTTTGAAAGCAAAGCCCATTGCGCAGCTGCAAGGGTTTCTCTGGACTTGAGAAAGCACGTGCATCTTGCCTTCTCAGAAGCTTTCTGGTTGTGCTTCTGGCTCATTTTAAGGAGGAACAAAGAATTCAGTGACAGGTTTTTAACATTCTACAACGCCCATAACTCTTAGCTGGACCCAGTTTCACGCCATGGGAGAAGTTAAGGTCAGATTAGCACTTTTCTTCATTTCTTCCTGAAGTGGTGATGTGACACCCAGGAGCTCAGACTGTCCCTTGATAAATGAGAAAGGGCAGTCTTGATATCTGAACAAATGACTATGATTTAGACTTGGGTTCAATTCCCAGCTCTGCCAAACACGGAGTAAAGCACGTAATCTCTCTGTGCTTCAGTTTCCCTCTCTGCCAAATGGAGATACCTGTACCAGCTTCTCCCATACAGGAGATTGGAGGAGAAATGAAAGCTGAGAGGCCTTATTAGCTGGATTGAAAGTGCCACAGAAACACATATAAATTACTGCGATCCTCTGGCATATGAGATTCAGCCCTTTCAAGGCTGTAAATCCACAACCCATCACAGTGTCTTATATGTAGGTTTTCCCCTCAGTCCGCACTGCTTACCTGACCGTGAATAAGATTCATGACAAGTGTGAGTTATCTCTGCAGCTAGATCCATATGCTGTTGCTTTTGCTCTCCTCCTGCATGTTCTGCTCCAAGGGCTATCATGCCACCAGAAAAGCAAGCCAAGTGGCCCATTTTGTGATCCAAGATGCCACCTCGCCACTCGGCAATGTAGGTTAATCCTCCAGCAGATTTTTTTACCAAGTGCTTTTCTATTGCCTACAAAATATGAAAATGGATACACTCACTCATGCAAAATAATTTTGCAGGTAGGGGAAAAACCAACACAGCAAATAAACAAACAGTGGACTGTAACACTGCTGTGGGCAAAGCAGTTGTTCATTAACACAAAGCAAATCAAACATGTCCCTTACCTCTAGTGCATCATCGTACATCTTTTTAGCTTCGGCATCTCTCTTATCTGACATCAACCAGGACTTGATCAGATATTCGTAAAAACTGTCCCCGAGTCCCCCAATGGAGACATGGTCTGTGAGGGGGAAAAGCCAGGGAGAAATTGCTGCACAACTATTTTGGATACCTGCAATCTGCAGCCCCTTTACAAAACAGAGCAATTACACCCTTATTTATTAGCATCACTCAAGTCTCTCTGCTGCCTTCTCAGTATCCTGTTGGTTGTTAGCAGTAAGAAAAAATACCGAGGAGTAAAGTGGAATCATAAGAAAAAAAAATACTTTGTTTTCTTACAAAGTGCCAGTTGCACTCAGTTTAATTTGGGGCTTTTACTTTGCAAATCATGTACATGGTCTCCTAAATTCCTGTTTATAAGATAACCATGATGTATCCTGGATTAAGAAACTCAGAGCAGTGGGAAGAACTGACAGATCTGCAGCTATGAGTCCACTGGTAAAGACCCCCTTCTTTTGCCCCCAGGCTTGGAACAAATGGAAGAAGGTCAAGAATTGGTTAAGTATCACAGCAGGAAAAGGAGGATTTGGCAGAACAGCTCATGGGGGCAGGCAGGTCTTGTGATTTATATTCCCCACATGGGGTAGCACACTGAGCTCATGCAGAGGCCCTGGGTTGCTTACGTATTAAAATAACAAAGGTTGGTGTGGGAGTACACAAGGAATATTGCCTTCTGAAGCAATCAGATTTTCAAGGCTATCTGTTCAGAGTACACAGTGTTTTGACCTTACCTAGGAGGAGAATACTAACTAATCACTCCAGGAAACAGGTAGGATGGTGGGAGTTTTTTGGCCTACAGGACTCTAAATGGGAATCTGCTGGACAGATTTACATCTTTAAAGTGCACTGGGGGTAGAGGAGGAGGACCCTAATTCTTTGGAACAACCCAGAACTCACTCACATGTCATATGAAAGGGACAAATTGCCTTTCCATCACCATTTCACTGGAGACTGAACTGTAGTCATCAACCCTGGCTATCCACCCAGGTGTCAGCATGTGTTAAATTTAAATGCAGGCAATTAGAGCAGGTTTTTTTCAGAAAAGCTATCCTGGTTCTTCTCTCCTTTTTCCTTGTGCATACATAGTCCTGAGGCTTATTCTGAATAAATCCTACCAAGAAAGATGAGGAGCCAGGCATTTTGCTGACCCAGAGAGCAAACAGATCTCATAAATTATGTCCAATGATGTACAGAATAATCCATGGCAAAACTATGGAGATTAGAAACACAGATTTGGGAAAGAGGACAGAATACTGTACGAACACACGTTGCCTTTAACCGGGAGGTGGGAGATCCTATGAAAACGCCAAAGCGAGAGTGCTGATATCCAATTGTTCTTCACATGCTACAAGTGTTGCCAGAATCTGCCTCCATGCAAATAAGCCCTGAATTTCAGCACAAGATGGTGCACTCATTTGCAAAAGGGAAGTGCATCTGTTCAAAAGGAGAGCAACTCCTGCCCTCTCTGGAGGTGTGATGATTTGTTCTAACCATTTTCAAAAGAGCACAAGGATTCCAAGAAAACAGCTTCCTGCAACTGGCTTAAATGAAGTGAAACAACACGAAAGGCAGATGCCTCTGGAGAAGTCTCTGTGGCAGGCAGCAGCCAAAGTCTACTCAGCTGACTCCGTCCAGCAGAAGCTGATCAGTCTGTTGCTTCCCTGGAAACAGGGTTCAAACCACAGAACTAGCCAACACGCTGCTCCACCCAGGAGATGCCCTGATGATGCCTCAGTTTGCTGGCGTGTTTTTCTTTAGTTCTGTGATGTAAACTCTGTCCAAGCCAACTGTTCAGGAACAATTACTTATCAGCTTGAAGACCACTAGGTACCACAGTGATTTGAGTGGGTTGGCTAAAATGAGTTAAATGAATGGATTTATAAAGGAAGCAACGGTGAAAGTCATGCTGAAATGGTGGCCAAAACCAATCAATGCTGAATTCCAAGTGGGATGTATGACCCACTCGAATTCATCACTTGCAATTAGAAGACTGTGAACACTGCCCTTTTGGAAGAGGATCGTTAACAGTGACTGGAAGGATAGATCTGCACGTAAGAGTCACGATGCCTTTTCTCCTCTGCGCATCAATGCTGACAGGATTAGTACAACATCCCAGACAAAAGGGCAGCACTGATGCTAAGTGGCAATAACTTAAAGAAAATTAACTTGGAGAAAGACGTACCCTGAGGAGGCAAAATCAAGTTTTCAAAACAGGACGTGTTGCAGAAACTGTGCCCATACAAATGGGGATGGACAGGTGAAGCCACTAAAAGGGGCTGTGGAGAGTCTGGAAGGCCTATTAATGGGATGTAGAGAACAGATTTTTTTTTCCCCTCACTGAGCTGAAGCAGAGTTTTAGTGTAATGGGACAACTATAATCACCCATGACACCTTGCTGGGAAGATTTTCAACCCAAGCCCTGTCAATTACCATTAGAGGTGTTGAGACAGCACGTTAAAGGTCAGGGATTGCTCAGAGCTAGCGCTGTCTCATGCAACAGCAGCCATGCAACTGCCCTGTCAATTATAATTATTACTGCTAATACAGTGGTTAAAAAGGTTGTGAGTGATCCAGGAGTGCAAGCTGAGCATGGCAGACATATGAAACAAGGGTGCGATACAATGAATGCAATGAACTTCGCTTAAATGGGACGGCTGCTTAATTGGGACAAATTTGAATCCACTGATGTGGCTGGATTAAAAACAGTTTCTCCCAAACTTCCCTTTAGAAAAGAAAACACAGAGGGCAGAAATGCCTATGATAAAATTTTACCAGTGATAGGCTGGACATGTGGGGAGAAGCCAGAGTCAAGACCTGACATTCGGATTGGAGAGCAACATTTTGCCCTTGGGCAGCAAAAATAGATCCTGCAGCTCCTCTCTGGAGACTGAAGCAGTCGAGTGGTTTAGGAAGAGGCAGGAATAGCAGAGTTTCTCATCTGGCTACGTCACTCCTATTGTTCCCATCATTCCTATGTCATGTTTACTAGATGTCCTTCCCTCTTCTAGGCTGCAGGCCTATCTGCTTAAATACTGGCCCCTTCCGCCTAGCTGCAGTTGTGGTCCTAACAGTGACACAGAAGACCCACATTGCACTCACTGCATTAGAAGGACGCTCCAGCAGCAGATGCCATGGTGATGGGTGCATTAGATGCGTGCGAGTGACTGGGCTGGGAAACAGTTTCCTTTGTTCCTAATGGTTCTTGGGCTGTTTTTGCAGGACCCCAGATTTCACTTCCTCACTATTCCCCCAGATGGTCCCTTACTGGCTGCATTAATACACAGCAAACAAATCTCTCCAGGCTTCAGCGTGTTGCCTACAAATCCCAGGGAAGCTAATGGGAACACGGGATACACAAGGAATGCAGGATGAGGCTTTCAGAGATATGCTGATTTTTAATATCTGTGCAATGAATCGTGCAGCATAATCCTTCCCTGAACACGACAGGCTCGACACCTCCTTCTGGAGGTAAGATAGGCAGCTGGAAATAAGGCTGCTGTGAAAGATGATTATACTGCATTCTCTGAATTGGGTTATGTTTATCTAATCACCATGTACGATGAACTCCTTGATCAGCATTAGCGAGGGCTTTAGTTGGCTGCTTATACCTTTCCTTGGCTCACTGGTCTTTCAGTTCCCCTCACTTTCTAAAGAATGATGCAAATGCTGAAATGCCTTTGTGGCTATATGTGGCTCAGATTAAGAGACCGATACATACGCTGCACCCAGTTCCCAGTGACCGGGCTGAGAAAGTTAGGATAAAGCCCCTGTGGTTTCTCAATTCGGTTCAGAACTTTGCGGATGTTCATGACCTACAAAGAGAAAACAGACAAGATGCTTTCTATTTCTCCATTAAGAAATCAAACACTGTTTTGCTCTGCATTGAAACTTTTGAAATTGTTGGCTTTGGACACCCAACTAGACAAGTAACAGGCCAGTAGAGGACTGACCTACCACAAATGCTGCTCCTGTTCCATGACTGGCAAATAAATATAGATGTCTGGAATCACTTAAAAAAAATCCTACTAGGTCCCAACTCGGCTGACTACTTACACACGTTCTTTAAGCACATAAACAATCCCACTGAATCCTGTAAGATTGTTCACTGGGGTTTGGTGTGGGGAAAAAGCAAAAAGACTAACTTCATGAGGCCATCAGTCATGGAAGACCACAGTAAAAGTCCAATGTTCTAGAGCAGTGGTTCCCAATCTGTGGTACGTACCACCAGTGATACACAGACAGACTGTCAGTGATATACTTTAACAGATTTGTTATAATTACTTTCTATGACAACAATTTGCTTGTGGTACTTAAGGTTGTATTGTTTTAAAATCGGTGGTGCGCAATCTGTCAGTTTGGGAAACTCAGTTCTAGTGTAAGGAAGACGTGCAAACAAATGATTTGCATGTTAAACAAATGTGCATTTACGAACTTGCTGAATCAGCCTTCGGCTCTGAATAGCCCCACTTCATTTTCAGGAAGCCCCTAATGGTTTTGTCCCAATTAAATCCTGCACATTTTTTCCATAAGGAATGAGAATAAATGGCACGACACTAATATATATTCTTTGTAACCTTCAGAGCAGTTGTAACCCACAGAACTCTAAACCAATAAAATGAGGTAAGTCTATAGCCAGCTTTTGGCATATAAATTAAGTCAGAGCTTTCAAGTAAGCCCACACATTGCATAATATTTACTGAAGTTTAGCAGCATGGCACTCTAATTGTCCATCTGAATAAAGGCAGAGATGGACATCATTCCCACTAAAATGGCATGCGTCCCAAGCTGCGAGTTAATGAGTTGATCAACTCGGCTGAAGTCATTTCCCTCCAGATGACTGTCTGAGCCCATGTCCTCCTGCACCTCCTCTCTCACAGCATTATTTTTAATCCAGTGCATTTGCTGTGGAATATAATGGCCATGTTTAGCCTAGGACAATCTATTAAAATGGAATTCTCACCCTCCCTCATTTGCTGGACTGGGAACCTAAAAAGGGAACTTGATTAGCTCTAGGACGACCAAATAAACCAGGCCCTTGGTTTAATAGACGACGGTGTAACATGGAACATAGAATTAAGCCTAGATGGAGAAGCAGTCTCCCTTTTCCTTGCCTCTATTTCTGGTGTTCGTTTGACCATAGTTTCATCCCTCTTCTCATTCCCACCCACTTGCCTTTCCACATCTTTGTTTCTTCACCTTTTTCTTACCTCTGAACCATTTACCCTATTTCTCATATATAATGTGCCTTTTCACCCCAACATTGGGGTGTGTATTAAGCTGGGAAATTGATTTTTTGCCCTGCTTTGATTCCTTCTCCACGGTGCATCAGCTCTGGTATTACCATTAAGGCAGCAAAGGGAGTCAATGGCCCATTGTTTTTCATGTCACAGGTGTTAACAATTATCTCTTCTTTTGAAGAGTCATTCTGCTAATCAAGCTAGCATAGCTCAGGGCAATTTTGCTGGTTGCTAGGGCTTCTGGTCTTGCTTCCTATTCCATAGCTTTGCCAGATCATAGCTCCATCCATGGAGACCAGTCTTCAGCAGCAGCTAGGGTTTTAGTTAAGCAGAAAAAGGGGAGGGGTGAGTAAGCTGAAGATTAGGCTCTGTATTTGCTCTGCAGCTATAGCTCTGGAAAAAAAACCCTTCTTCATAATGCCTTTCAAAAACAAAGTGTGTATTGTATTTGAGAGCATGAGATATGAAAAAAAAATATGGTCTCACTCCTGAATCATTTATCTCCCTTCCTCATTCCAGATTTCTATTTCCTCATCTTGACACTTTCAGAGTCCTTGGTTTTTACTTTCCCTTCATTTTCTGATTCTTCCCTCCCTTTTTTTTTGACTCTACCTTTCTCTCCCTTTCTTTTTTTCCATGGACTCCCTTATCTTCTCTGTTTCTCTCCCCTTCTGCCTGGTTCTTTTTCTCCTCCTGTCCATTCACTGAGTAAGCAGGTGGCTAGCAGGTCAACACTGGAAATATCTTGAAAGCAGTCTGTTCTCAAGCCATTTTACTAGAAAGGCAGGGAAAAGAATGAGTATTTTCACTACACTCTGGTGTGATCTATTTTCATCGGACTCCAGGGGGAAGTTCTGATTCTAACAGGAGTGATTTGTCTCCCTCAGAACTCGTTCCTTGGAGAACATGTGGTGAAAGCTAACGACAGCTGAAATCCAGCCGTGTTTTTATTACGTTGCTTTCACACACACGACAAGATCACTTGTAGAAAAGCTCAAGATAATGCATAATATTAATAGATTTTCATTTACAAGTTACACAAAAAAGAAGCCAATATGTCAACTGCCAAACCTTTCCTTTGCAAAAATCCCAATGGCTGGCACATTACATTTAACATCTGCCAGTCCACAAGTATGAGGCATTAATGTTAGGACATTGAAGCTAAACCATTATCTTGGTTACAGGCACTGGAGAGACAATTTAATTTAGCCCGTGCCTCTGTATTCAGCAGTGGCTTTGTGCTACAACTTGGTAAGACTGAGATACGGGGAGAAAACCCAAGGTGCTTCCCAGTGATTGTTTCTGTGAGAGGGAAGAGAACGGCAAGGCCAAAGGCAACATGAACAACTAAGGAACGTATTAAGACAGCAGCTTTCCAGCCCCATGGGACACAACAGCATCTCAGACTAATCAGAGCATGGCAACTCTACAAAATTAGTGCATGGATACTGATGGGGCTTGGTCCTGAGAGCAAGTCATAAGGAATCCAGATCTCATCATAGATACAGCTGCTAGCCTCCTATGCACAGTCTGTGTGGGGGTTCTTCAGTAAGCTTCTTTACAAAAATATGCTGACTCGATGTAAAACAGACCCTCCAGAGCATGGGCTTAGCATCAAATTCTGTCTTTGGATGCACAGATACGTACAAGCCCCAGGGCTGGGATCAGCTGAAACACTCATGCTGACACTTCCTAGGCTTGAATGCCAAGGCTGGAGGCAGGACATTTGCAGCGAGAGGTCTCCGCCTGTGGAACTTTCCCCCCTCCCGCTGTCTGCCAGAGCCCATTAGTGACCTTTGCAACCTGCAAAGCATGCATTTAAGATTGGGTGTCTAACTCTGGGTCATTACCAGGATGATTTCTCCACTGGCAAGCTGGGCTGTGCAAGGCAAAGGCAAAGGCAAAGGCAAAGGCAAAGGCAAAGGCAAAGGCAAAGGCAAAGGCAAAGGCTTCTGTGCTCCCCACCCTGAATAGCTGAATGTAACACGTTGCTTTACTTCTAGAGCCCAGACACAGAGGTGATGCATGCAGGTGAATCATTTTGGTAAAGTGCAGCTGGCCAAATACTTGCCTTCTCAGTAAATACTGGGTTTCCTGAGAGCTCCGTGAGGTGCAAGAATTCGAGATGGAGGGTGCCAAACTCTGCCAAGATGCTGCTTCCTGCAGATGCCCAGCCCCAGCTCCAGCTCATGCCACTGCAAAGGACAGAAGAGGGAACCTTTGTTACCAAGTAAACAGCTGCTTTCTCTGTCTGATAAAGGCAAAGCTCTTGTCCCCACTGTGTATTTGCTGTATGCACGAAGCCCATTCCTGACATCCAAGGACTGAAACATTGCACCCTTGACTGACAGGGATCAATGACATTTGCAGGTTCTCAGGGATCATTTGGGCTGAACAATTACCCCCTCAGCAAAAAGGATTAGCTGTAAGCCCAAAGCAAAGGAGCAGGTGAGGTGTTCTAGCCTGTGGGTGTCCAGACTGTCAAAGGCAAAGTCAAACAGGAGTCTTTTGCACACAGACACTGGGTGAACCTGCTTCACAAAGTGCATGTGATGGGGGAGACAGCAGAGCTAAGCCCTGCACTGAGAACCCCATCTTCCAACCTCCCAGGTCACCAAGAGGGCCAAGAGCTTTCTGAGGGCTTGGAACCATCTCTAAGCTGAAATGAATGCAGCACCTTGGATCCCAATATGCTTTATACATATCCACGTTTAAACCCTTGAGATGCAGACACCTGTGGCTGGCTACGGAAGCAACCACATTTGTGCCCGGCACAGCACCAAGAGTGAGGAGGGGGTTAATTTCCACACCTGACTGCTGGAAAAAGCACCGTGAGATCTAATATCCCTGGAGAACAAGGTTCTAGTATGAGATCCCCCAGCCCTGCTGGTGCTCCTCTGGTCTGTCCTGCAAGCACAGGAAGGGAGAATCTCCAGAGAGAGAGATTATATTGACCTCCATTTCTCACTTGTGGTGGATCCGTTTTCAGACCCACTGCTCCACTTTGCTCTCCTTCTCCTCCTGCTCTACACAAATTCCACCTGGGGTGGGGAAAGGTCTCTCCACAAGGCAGCATGTGTAAAGAGGGAGCAAATTCAGATGGTAAGGATAGTGGGTACCCACAGAGAAGCCAGTCTTACAAAGACTCTGAATCTGATCAAAGGGTGAGAAGGGCAGCAGGCTCTTCAAATAGATCACATGCTCTCACCTGCCTTCCATTCGCATTTGATTTTCCACAGGGCTGTTCCCATCTCCCAACCCACTGCTACAGATCACGGCTGTCTGCTGAGAGTCCATCTCTCCGAAAGCCATGCAGACAGGAAAGTGACCTTTACCTTTAGAGCTTGATCCCAAAATAGCCTCTGCAGTTGCTGGTCCAGGGAGGCTCAGAGGTCCTCTTTTTGGAAGTGATGCAAGCTTGATTTTCAGATCTCTTGATTACCAGGATTTTCAGTGGAAATTGCCAATGTTACACATTTCTGACCCTTCCCTTTTTGGGGTAGGCAGGTGGGGTGGGAAGAAACACTAGAGGGCGCCTGAAAGCTTCTATACTAGGAAAAATAGGGATATCTATTTACAAAAGGCTAAAACTAAATGATCTTTCCCCAGAAAAATGTTTCCCTTCGAGGAAAAATGCAGAAAGCATCTGCAGGTGCAGAATTACTTCCAGCTCCAGACAGGAGCAGCAAGCCTCTCCCTTCAAGGTACGTCCCTCCACATTATCTAAGCGGGTAGAAGACTCTTCTGTCTTTGTCCCAAACTGCTGGGTAGTGCTGCTGCATGCAGTTATATCAGGGAATGCAGCTAGGATTGTTGCCTGTGGAATCCCATCATCCCCGTCTGGTTAAAAAGGGCTTGCATGCCTTTTCACTGTGGTTAAAGGGCTGCAGTACTTCCATACCACATATGGAAGGAGGCACTGACTGATCTAAGTTCTCCTAGCTTTACGAGCCCCCATTTCCATTTTCTTTAGCTGCCGCAGTGAAAGGATGTGAAAATAAATAAATAAATATTATCTCGTGCCCAGGAATCCCCCTGAAAGCTGCTTCAGACAGGATGTGTTTGAGTGAAGCAAGCACAGCTGAAGACTGTGCTCACTATAACAGAGGTGTTCCAGGCTGATTGGAGCTGAAACAAATTGCCCTGAGACTCCCCAGCTCAGATGCTGCAGACAGGGTGTTGCTGGGAGGCTGCAAAGGGCTGGTCTGCAGAGGGGGCAAGGACCACTGGGAAAAACTGAAGTAGTACCTACATAACTGGTAACCTAAAGGGGCCCCTCTACATGGCAACAGCCTGCACCTTCCCCAGCTCTCAGCAGTCAAGGCCAGCCTGACGTGGCACTGGTCAGGAGGGATGGTCTAGCAATAGAGCACAAGCAGAGCTGGTCTCCACCTCTCTCCTAACCTTTGGTCAAACACTCCCCCCTAGGAGGACGTTCCCCAAGACAAAGGAAGGTGTGCAGGACGAACCCAATTCCTAAAGGGGCTTTAACCATGATCCAAAGTGACTCAATAGCTTGGAGAAGTAGACAGCACTTTGCAAACCTAGGCTACAGTATGACTGCACCTGACGCCCCTCCAAACAAGATCCACATAGGAAAGAAACTATCAGGCAGAAAGTGAGGTTGATTTGGATTCAAGCAGTTCCCTAGGTTAGCAGGGTGAAGGACATCCCTCTGCCCTGGGCCTGGTTGGCTTTTTGGGCATCAGCAGATCTGCGTAGTGAAATCCCATAGAAGTAGGAAGAACAGAATTGCAAGCCTGGGCTCAAAACCTTCCCCAGCTTCTGCTTCATGCTGACAGGGGGCTTATCCTGGTGTTTAGATTAAATGCCCCACAGGTTCCAGCAATTTCTCCATCAACTGTACCCTGAGCTCCACTTTTCTTTGCAATACATGCCTCCTACTCAAGTGCAGGCTGTTCAACATAGCCAAGCTATATACACCATCCTAAGACTCAGTGATCCCAGCCTCCTCATCAGCTTCATCGCCCCTCTAAGAGCCCAAGCCAGTAACCCTCCAAACAGTCTCCATTTTTCTCCCTGTTAGCCAAGACCCTCAGCAAAACATTTTGGGATGTCTGGGTGGAGACAGGCTGCTGCGCTGAGTGGCTCTGCAAAGGGGAGAGAGAGCAAGACCTGGCAATTCTGCAACAGGTTAAGTTTGTGCTGAGCCTTCATCTTTGAGCAAAGGGACAGAGTGTCATTTCTGGAGAGGAAACAGCTAAAGGTGATGGACAGGCTCCCAATTTTCACTGAGACAACTGAAGGGTGACCGTGATATCCCAGTGATGGATCAATCCGAGTGACATAATCAACAGAACCCTGCAGTTGGTGAGAAAAACGGACCGAGTGGGAGATTTGGGAGTAACAGATGAATTAAGATGTTCACAGCAGCTGCTCCACATGTTGGGAGAAGTAAAAATGAAAGGCTTGTGTTAACCTGTATTTAATGCTCTCTGTGCTCCTGCCAACCTGCAGCTGGTACCCAGGAGTTTATTTGTGAGCATTAAAACAAACAATGATGACCTTATTGGCAGCCAGTGACAATTAAAACCAGATGCTGGGAGTCAAGGCTCCAGGATTGTACGCTCATCTCTTCACCCACTATGGAATGTACTGTCTCAATCTCCCCCTTTTATCTGAGAATGTTCCCTACCTCACAAGCAAAGTGAATTTAAATCTATCGCCAGATCTAGTGCAGGCAGGGAGATCACACAGATGCTGGATTCTCACCCATCCAGATGAGACCCTGACAGTTAGGCACGTAAAACGCATTTCTCAGCTCCCCTGCATGGACCTAGGTGCTGCATCATGCACTCCACTGGTCACATTGCAAAACTGCAAGTACAGATCAAAGATGACTATCTACACCAACGTACAAACATCACAAAGGAAACCATGAGCAGGAAAGCACTCCTCCAGCGTGAAGCTTGGCTGAGAGGTTGGGAAAGAAACATGAACTAGCAAAAAATTGATAAAACCCAGCTGGATTTAACTTGAGTCACCTCTGCCTACTCCCAAGGTACATCTAGGAGCACAGGTTGACAAAATGAATGTTCTCTGAGAATCTGGATGCAAGATTTAACAGAGGCAAAATGCCCCTAAGGAACAGCTGTTACCGACTGCGTTCCTTTACAGACATTCAATGAATAAATACCATGCTCTCCAAATGACAGCAGAAATAATGATATATGTCTTACCTGCCCAGATTTATGACACCTCGTGGGATCCCAGTAGGGGTGTTGAAGGCTGGTAAGAGCTTCTCTCCAAGTTCTAGAGCTTTACTCTTGAACATCTGTTTACAGAAAAGGAAAGGAAAGGAAAGAAAAGGAGAAGTAAAATGTATCCTGTATGGCTTGCTAGCATCAGCAAGGCTGGCTTTCTTTAAACTCACTTTTCTATACACGCACTACTACAGAATATGCAGTATGGCTCATTACAAGGCTATCAGTTCAATGAGTGAAGGTCGGGGTCTAGGCCTATTATCTGGAATCGACCTGACCAAACAGTTATGGGAAGTATTAATCTGGATCAGAATTTTTTGGATAGCCCCTGGAAACCTAGACTCCAACATTGTGATCCCAGCATCCTCAGACTCTGGATTTGGATCAGCTAAACCAGAGCTGCAAAACTCCTTCAGAATCAATCTCTCTTTGTTGCCAAATTAAATGTTTGGATTTTTAACTTCCCAGAGTCCCAGGCTACCAAGTTGAACCTTTCTGGTTCAGTATGAACTGATCTTGCAGAGTGTCCCATGGAGGGAAAAGGTCCCCTTCCCCTTTTTTAGAACTTTTCCTGGGAAGGCCAAAGATGCTGAGAAGAAGTAACAGAAATCAAATTTAAAGGAGCTCTTTCAAAGACAAAATACAGCAGGATGGATAAGGCAGACTGTTCCCAGCCCAGGTCATTCCTCATTTCAATTAGATCTGCTTTCTATGTACATGCAGCCCATCTCCACGAAAGACCCATGGAATTATCACCTTTTTTCATTCCTAATACCAAAGTCAGGGCTTTCAAATCGAAGTATGGCTCCTGGCAGCTTGCAGCACAAAGCAACCATATATAATTATTGCAGGACAAACCGATAGCAGCAGTAATCTGTGCTTGAGAGATTAGACCCGATTAGGGGAAGCCAGTAAGTGACTTAGCACAAGCCTTTTACCTCTAGCCTCCCCATTTCAATTCAAGCTGTCACAATAGTCGCATGGAAGCAGGAAATTGAGCATTGAAGAGCCCAAGGTTTCACAGGGGTCTGGATCCAAATGGGAAGCCAGGAGAAAGTCATTAGGTTCTATGACCTGACAGACACTGACCTGCCTGCAGGCTCAAGTTAACACTGCCCAGGCTTTGGGAGCCAGCTGGCTGCCAATCTGAAGCCAAAGGAAGCTGTGTACATAAGGCAACAGAGGACTGGGCACTGGGCCTGAGAGAGCTTTCCCAGCAGGAAAATCACAAGAGGAACACTTTCCTGTAACTCATACAAAATGCAGCCTTAATAACACAGATTTTCCCAAGGCTCCACAAATCAATGGCACCACTTTGCAAAGATGAGCCAACATTTCCCAGTAGAGCAGACAATTCTCTGCAGCAAACAGCAACCTGGAATAGCCCAAGGGGTTAGTGTAGGGTAATGTACGTTCACGCTAGATCCTGCAGTTCTTATGTCAGCAAAACTCCCATTGAGGTCAGGGGGACCAGGCCCTTGGTATGCCTCCAATAGCCAAGGCAAAGAAATAATCTCTTGATCTCCCTGCATCTACTTGTAAAATTCCAGCACAACTATATTACAAGGAAGATTATGGCATGAAGCCCAGGCCTCTGTTGGAGAGGGGGATGGGGAATAGGGAACTGTGTTTGCAGTGGGAGCCTTCTGACTCCACTGGAATTTGCTGTGGGCATCTTGCCCAAGGGACTGGTTGCTGTCACCATCTGAAAGGATGGAGAGTTTAGCTCACCACTGCTGGCTCTGTGGGCATGAGTTAGGGTGCTCACTTCTGCCTGAATCTTTGCTTCTGGGGAGAAAGGCTTTTTGCACCCTGAATGATGAAAGTCCCAAGTTGCCCCATTGCTTTATCAGTGCAAAATTCTGCTACAGCAAAAAGCCTAATAAGACAGGCAGTTCAGGACTGTTAGTACAGCAGATCGCACTGGCAAGTCAACCTGCTGCCCAGGAAGGCACTTGGAAAGAGCCCAAAGTCTGTGCTGTTTCCTCTGCTTGGGGTGCAAAGTGATAAGCGCAGAGGGGAAGACAAAGGAAAGCAGCATTTTACTGACCAACATACCAAGCTGCTGAAATGGTCCAGTGGAGTAATGATTTTTTTTTCCAGAGGAGACAGGCACGGCATGTGCAAGCTAATTATGCAACACAATTAAAAGAACACTGGTGACATTTCAATAATCATAAAAAGGTTTGGGTTAGGCTGCTGTTAAAAAAGGACTGTTTTAAACTCAATGGGGAGCTGCTGGGAGCCACCATCCATCCAGAAACAGCTTACTAGAGCCACAATGCCTGCAATCACACAAGGGCTTTGGGGCTTCTGGAAACAAACCTCTTCTCCAGTTAGGTAGTACGCAGCCAGCAGACCTCCGACATAGCGGATGTTCACTTCAAACAAGGACGCCTCTCCATTCTGCAAAGAACACCAGCACGTGTTAGCTGGCAGGTACAAGTCACATCACATAGTGGGTGCGTTGGTGGGGGGGAAGAGGGGCCAATGAGAAGGGTTTGCAGAGTTTTCTCAGCATGCTCAAAACCCTGCGATCCTTGTTCACAGCTTAATACTGCTCTGCCTTCTTAGGGGGTCTCCACCTGGGATCTCAAAGCAGTCCACACGCATCAAGGCTCACACCACGGGGAGGTAATGTAAGGGGTATAAAGGGGATTTTCCTACTAGTGAAATGCTTCCACAGTAGCTGCCTAATGACACAGCAATGTTAAATAACAGCCTAAGATGGAGTGTGAGCAAAAAGATTTTCTTCATTTGAAGAGGGAGGGGGAATTCAGGCTGGCAGAAAATAGCTGGAATCCAAAAAGGACACGGGAGCTGACACTCTTACTCCTTTAAGAAGCGCCAAGATACTGAGCTGAAGAGTCTGTTACTAATGCCCAGAGGGTGGTCCCGTTCTGCATGCAGCCTTCCCACACCATAGCAAAGTGCTGGGTCGGTATCGACACTGTGGGGATGATGCTACCTGCCAAATCACCAAGCCAGCCTCCAGTATTAGCCACACGGAGGCCTCCTAGTTCAGGCCTTAATCACCTCCTCCCCCTAGACTGAGAGCTCCACAGTACGAAGCAATGATGTAGCTGCCTGCATGTTCACTGAGACAAACAAAAGTCCATGCTCTGCTAGAAGCCAGCCAATGCATACGGATGCAGTTTGCTAGTCCGATGAGGAAGGCGCTCACCTGAAACTAGTTAAGACCAATTCTTGTCCTACTCCTCATCAGCAAATGTCAAAGCAATTGCTTTCAAATTGTGTTTTTTTTTTTAAATGTGCTCCAGACCTGGGAGGCTGCATGGCAAAACGATTTCTCCCCCCCAGACAACACATGGAACCATGAAAAAACAGGAGGATCAAATGGCAGCATGGCAATGTCAGTGAGTGGACTCCTTTAACCCCAAATATCATCTGTTCCTCCCCACCAACACAGTGGGTCACAAATGAGAATTCACGTCTCCTCAAGATGAGGGCTGAGATAGAGCTTGACACCCCAGGATGGGAAATGAGCAGAGGTAGCAGTTAAAAATCACATCCAAGTTTGAATTAGGACAGTAAGCAACAGTATGGTGAAGGGGGAAGGAAGGAGACCTTCCTTGCAACTTGGAGGAGGGAAGAAGTGACTCAGGTCTGGAAACAACATAAATGTCTACAATTAACACCTAGCCCAGCATTTCCTGGGTGCCAGTTCTAAGACTACAATGGACCAAGACCTGTGGGTGCTGCTGTCCACACCATCTGGAGTTGGGAAATGCAGTCTCAGACAAGGCCCAGTTTTGCTCCCAGACTCTGCCGTGTTCTCTTTTAAGCTAAATCCAGGATTTCTGTCCCTCTGCCTCACTGTGCCATACTCTTCCTCGCGGAACTGCATTAACCACATCATCCATGGTCGGCCTCAGCTGTTGCACCTGCTCTCCCCACCCCCTCTGGCATAAATCCAGAGAGCTGATCTACAAAGGATCTGAGGGGACACATTTCCCTGCTGCTAGTATAAGGCAGTCCCTATGTTTATGAAAAAGTCCTGGTAAGAACAGCAATTTTTCAGTTCATGCTGAAGACAGTGAGGTGTGGGGTGGCTGGGACTGTGAGCCACTGAGCATACACAGTCTCCAGCATCCTCACTGCTTGAAACTTCAATCCTGTCCCACAAAAAAAAAGCACTTTTGGAAAGATCCATCCTTCTGCAGGGATGGCAAGAGACATCCTTCAGCAGATTTGGGTCTAGCTCTCTGTGACCTGCAACCATACCTCAATCTTTCCACTGCCTTTTGAAGTAAGCAAAGCACTGAAACAGAGTGCTCTTGTCACCTGCTGCTGAAGCCTCCTGTTTGCTTTCCAGTTTCTCCCAATCCTGGCAAATTCTTTCAAACCCCACCACTTCTGAAGAGATGCCCGGCTTCCTGATCACTCATGTCTGAAGCCTCATGCTGGAAAGTCAGTCCCTCTCCATCCAAAGCCTCCAACCCGCCCTTTCCTGACAATCTGAGCTCCTTGTCACAAAGCCAATTTTTAATTAATTTCAATCCTTTTCTCTCTGCACTGCGCGTTTGGACTCCAGCAATCAATCTATTTATTGCATTCATTCCAGTCTTTGCAGATCAATCTATTGTGTGGGACGGGATTAAAAGCCTTTATGAAATCCAGATAAATTATCTCCCCGTCGACTTTGTCCCTTGTTTATCGATTCAGCAACATTCTTAAAGCATTCAATGGCATGTATCAGATGGGATCTTCCTTTTATGACTATATGCCAACCAGCCCTTCCCCAATGATACTTTTCTATAAAGGCAGCTGTGTGCATTGTTCAAATGGGGAGAGCTATTTTTCACTGTGGATTAACTAGGGCAGGCATAAGAAAATCAAAGTTTTAATGGCATTTTGAGTGTAATGGCCTGCATATGCCATTGCAGCACACTGCAGTTCCACCAGCTCTCGCAAGTAAGGAGCAACTCAGCATCTGGATGGCAGGGGATCCTGGGGAAGCAGTGCTGTCTGCTGGTCTCCCTCAGAGTTGATCTCTATCTGACACTTCTGCATTGTTATTTTGATGGAGAGGGAAATAGGCTGTGGGTCTGGAGGTTGGAAAGATCAGATTGTCCCTTCGGGCCTACAAATGTGGCTCCTCCTCCCTCATACTCTCTTCCTTCTTTCACAGATGTTTTTAGCAGAAAGCCTCATGGTCAAAACCTCATGCCAAAGGGTGGTCCAGGCACCCCCACAGCCTAGACAGCTGTTTCCAATTACTGACTCACCACATTCAAGTCAAAGCTCTTCTCCACCCACTTTTTCGCTTCTTGGAATTCCTCCTCGAGCTCCATGATGTACAGGGTGTCTAAAGCATCTATCACCGTCGCCCCTCGGAGGCCTCCTGCATTGGCAAACAGAACAATGTGATTCACTTTTACATCAGCTTCCCCATTAGTTTCAATAGAGGGGGACACCCATTGTGACAATTCCCCTCTGCCACTTCTCTTCCCAATATAACCGGAAGGCTTCAAATATATGCCCAGGGGCTTTTGGAGAAAAGTTCTTACTTTGGCCCAGTTCCTTCCTCTCTGACAACTTTTACATTAGCTATTTTAAACAAAAATAGGTTCAGGGCATACACTTTTGTGGCATATCAGAATGGATCTGATGGGTTCATCTTGGGACTGAACATTTCAAAAGACCTCTTAGTCCCTGTTATTCTTCTACTTTGCACAGGAAGTGCCTACACAGAAGCTGTCATAGGAAGCTGGATCCAGGTATACTTTGGGGAGGAGGGGGAAATATGAAACATGGTGAACTGTTAGCAAGATTTGAGTTCTTGGCCCTTCTTTATTAAAAACCAAAACCAAAGTCCCCATGACATATAATATACCAGCATTCCTGAAAAGCAGCCTTTTGGATCAGGCCCCTTTTCTGTTTTAAACTCTTGCCTTTTCCCTTAAGGCATCCTGGCCAATTCTGCTGATGTTATAGGATCAGTTTTGACACTTCTCAAGCAGTCAGCACATCACTGCTTTAATAAAAACCCAAACTAGAGTTTTATTGCACACCTCAATATTGCTGGCTTTTAGATGCTGTCTGCATCAAAAACCAGGGGGAAGTAAAAGTAGGGGGAGGAAAGGGAAGCTATGGAGTCAATCACTGGAAATTCATTCATTCATTCCGACAGAGTTGGGAACGATCATCTACCCAGTGCTATCTACAAAAGTGCTGTAGATGGAGTCGAGCAGCCACGAGATCTCCAAGCTGGTTCGAAAAGAAATGCTGACGGCTATGCAGCATGTTTACAAAATGCAGCGACCATGAAAAACAACATCAGCTCAGTCAGAGTGGTTTTTATCAACTCTAATGATTCTTCAATATTAACGATGATGTGATTTTTATGCGCTTTTTTATTAGGGGGAAGAAATGCACCAGCACTGAACAACATGGATGTAAGCAAAACACTTCAAGGGGGAAAAAAACCCAAGAAAAAAACCCAAAACATTGCCCAAGGCAGAGCCTATTACTGTGATATTCTGAGAGAAACACATAAATGGGTTTGTTTTAATTTGCAGATATAGTCCACACAGCCCTTCATAATCTGCAAAGAGACCATTAAAGAAAAAGTTGGATCTGTTCACAGGAATTGAGGACAGAGACAATAAACTCCATTCCCTGGGATGATTAACTGAAAAGAAAATATCATCAGAATTTACGAAGCCTTTTAGATTTTCAGCAAGCAAGGGCTTTAAACACATGAAGTGCATCGGGGGATTGGAAACATGCTCAGCTCTTTCTGGCAAGATGATTCAGAGATGCTCTGCTTTCCTCCCCTGTATTTTACACAACAGAGGGTGCGCTTCATTGATGGTTTCTCCTTTGTACCATAGGAAGCTGTTGTTTTAAATATTCCTTAAATGCCAGGCTATCTCAAGAGCCATAGGGCTCCATGTTCTGAACAATCACCTTTTGGATGATTCCTTTCTTCTGTGCCAGCTTTGAAGTCACCTAACAAAGCTCACTGCAAATAAATGAAATGATAGGCACCAAGGAAATTGTAGTAGTCTCAAAGCAATGATTAAACAAGTTTCCGTATGCAACAAGTCTATGCCTGTCCAGGTCTCCAGTTATCTCTCTGCCTTACACAAGGGCCTCAAGAAACTTCAGGAAAGGTCCCATATCCTGCTGTTCTGACCATGTGGTTCTTTGCCACTATCAGCAACAAGGGAATCTTCATCAACAATCAGATCTATGGGACTTAGGACACACGGTTGAAGGGTGAAGACGTGAAAAAGGTGGCTTTCCAGACACACCTGCTCTTTTGTTACAATATACTAGCACATTTCTAAAGGTGAAACTTGGCTGATGCAGTGTGAGACCCTGAGAGACGGTTAAACATTTACTCTTGCAGAAGTATACATGCAATCTGAGAGAAGTAGCTCCAACAGGAAAAAAATCAAAATCCTATCCTGTCAATCTTTTTATACTTGCTGTCACTTCCCTCTTTAAATTACTGGTTTTACCCTCTCTTTGTTATGGGATGTATAACTGAAAAACAAAAGAATCCCCAGAAGAAACCCTTCAGGAAAAACAGACATGGGAACTATCAGTTTTACAGCAAGAAATTCCCTCCTCAACACAGATTATTACTCACACTGACTAGCTCATTGTGGGCTGAGCCATGGGGCTTTTATTTAAGTTGAGATCAGGGTCCAGCAATCCTTAAAAGAAGATGACCTACTGCTACAGCACCAGCTACAAGTATGGAAAGGAGGTATTCAAGCAACTTGCCTTCCACCCTCATCCAAGAATTGTTTCATACAAGAGCTTGTTCCACTTCCAAGCAGAATAAAGGCAAGATATTTTGGGGTCTGCTAGCTTCTCTCTCCAGCAAGAGACTTTGAGCCATCCCCACAGATGGCCATGGACTATGGTTTAAACCAGCACTGGGTGAAAGCTTACAGTGTCCAAAACTGCTGCTGACTGGGAAACATTTATTTTCTATTATACACATGCCGTAGCCATAGGCAGTGACCAGCCACTGTATTCAGGTCCTTGCAATGGTCCACTTAGCAACCAAGAGCTGAAAAAGTAACTCCAGCTTTTTGACAAAATTCCTGATCCACCACAGAAATGCAGCCAGGTGTAGGGGTGAAACGTGACCGTGCCTCTATGCTGCACGGCAAAGTCACGTGCATGAAACTTCGGACAGGAACGAAGAACACCACTTCCAAGTAAAACAAGGGGCAGGCAAAAGTTCTGGCTAGGGAGGACTTCAGCCAGGATCCTTGAGTGAATACTTAGCTCGCTGAAGACACCATGGCAACTTTTGTGACTGTAAGTAGCAGGGCCTCTGCTTTCAGTTCCTTTGGAGAGAAAACAAACAACAAGCCCCGAGAAGTAGCCTACAGTAGTAATACAACCATTCAAATCTCTGGCTCCCTGCTTCTAAGGGAACCTTGTACCACCCAGCCCTAAGCCTCAAGTGCATTTATTCCTTTGTACAGGAGAAGAATGGAGACATCCAGGAAGACAACAAGGCTGCTCTGTTCTTAATTCCCCCATCCGCTCTCGCTAGCTCCGTGCTAACAAATCTGAACAGTCATTAACGCGACGGTTGTGAAAGGTGCTGAACGGACAGCTCTGAAAACAAGGTGACGGCTGTACAGCGAGATGGCAAAGCTCCCGCCCTTCCCAGAGGGACTATGCCCCATAGCCAGCCGGTGGGGACAATGGCTAAAGGCAAGTGTGGAATCGAGCCTCTACAGCTGGTCAGTCTGTCTAATGAGATCAGGGTCTTTGTGAAGACTATGGGAGACCCCATCTCTGCAGACACCAGGACGAAGCAGAGCCCTGGCGAGCGATACGGCAAAGACCATCCTTGCGCTGGCAGGAGCTCATAGGCTGCGTTCCCTGCACTTTCCATGGATGGCCTCTCTCATGAGGCTGTCAAGAGCCATGTGATGGTTTATAAGATAAAGCAGGTTGCCAAGGGCTCACTAGGAGGTTTAGCTCCTGTTCATTGGCCAGATGGGGACTACTTTGAAGGCGCACGTCAAACTGCGCATCCAAAGGCACTGACAAGTAAATAAGTCTGACACATAATGACAGCATTCAATTCCTCCGTAACCACAGATGAGGGGGCTGTGGGAACCCCATGATCAATTCATGTTGATCCTGACAGGGGAGGATAACAACATCTGAACATAACGGGACTGAGGAATAAGTGAGCAGTGCAGCCGCTGGTTCATTTTTAGGCCAACACAGAGGTTTGCATTGATTATATTAAAGATGAACCCATGGACTTAGGCCAGTCAGCAACAGATGTGTGGTCCTCACCACAGGATGAATGATGATAATTAAGGGGGAAATGAGAAGAAGAAGAAAAAACAGGCTCCATTCACCCAAGTGAAGTATAAAGGGAACACAGAAGTAGCAGCTGGGATTGCCTGGTACCGCCACACGCTTCTGCCATCGCTACGTGACTGTGGCCATGCTCTTGTTTGGGGTCTCAGTGGTGAATGGGAAAGCAAGCGGAAGACAATGTAGCATTAGTCACAATATACAGTTCAAGGAGAGGCCCCCGGGGCTGCGGGAATGTATAGAATGGGCATGCCACCACCTGCCAGGAGTGCTAGGGCTAATTAGAGCTTGAAAAGTGCTTTGAAGATATAAAGTGCCACCCAGGGACTAAGCATAGCTATGGCAACAATCGCAACCGTGACGGCATCTGCAAACCTCCTGTTAGCAGCCCATCATTCGCAAATACAACCCACCAATTTAAACAAAAGTGGGTAGGCCTTGCCCTCCAGCCTCCTGTTTGAGCCTCTAGCAGAGTAATAAGAGTTTACAAGCTCAGTCGCTGCAGCTTTTTTAAGCCCAAGATTCATGCGTGAAATTCATCTGGAGTGAACGCAGGCTGATCTGCACTGGCTTCGGTTTATAATCAGGGTCTAGCCAGGAGTCACAAGGTGCTATCACAACCTACACGGTGCTAGGACCGTGCTACAATACGTTCAGACAGCGTTCACACGTGCTGACTGGGTGCCCCACTTACACAGGGCCTCAAGGGCAGAGTTAATGTTCTTAAAAGTAGGGCAGTTTGGTAAAAATTCTTTTCTTTGTTCAATAAAAGAATCTCTTTTCCAAGGAACGGAGACAATATCTCAGGCCTAGCTCTCTTGTGGTCTCTGTGGGAGCTGCAGGTAGCAAGGGCATCACGTACAGAAGCTGCATGTCTTTAGAAGGCTGCAGGCCTATTATCTGGAGCCAAAGCCAGTGGCCTTCAGTTTGAGTGAGACAGGGTGGCCAAGCAGAGCACTTACCCCTAACATCCTATATTCAGACATCAGCCAAAAAAAAATTATGAATGCCAGGTAGATTTCTCTTTGGGGCTTCCCAGCAGGTATGTGCAAGCAAGAGCATGAGAAGGGACAAAACTCAGCAAGGAAGCGGAAAGAAGGAGGAGGAGAAAGCGAGCAAGAGAGAGAGAGAGAAAATATGCAGGAAGCAGAAAAGCATAGACCCCTGGGGAGTTTAAGAGATCACAGAGAGCATTGTGAGCATGTTCCCTTGGCACCACGAGGGCTCCAGACAGCCTATTGTGTTGTCATTGGTCTCAAAAAAATCAAACAGTTTGCCATCCCCCACTTTGGGCCTGTCTGATCAGATCAAACTGTGAAGGCATCACCCATAACTCAGGCAAATAACTTCCTGGCTCCCAAGCAGTGCCTTTGAGTACAGCCCAGAGTGCATTCAGAAAGCCACTTGTATCATGGGGATAGGCTGGCTCATTCTCTGCAGCAAGGACAAGTTCAGGGGCACGGGTAGGTACTCTGATGTGTGGACCCTGCTAAGTAAATGACAAGAGCACAAGACACTGGGTTACTCCTACAGAGACACTGCAGAATCATGTGCTCACAAAGCAGATCTCGTCTTCCCCAGAAGGCTTCAGTTAACTTGGAGTGCAAAAAAGCAGCCCTAGAGGGAACAGACCCCTCACTTTACAGGGTCCCTGAAAGCTGAGATACTAATGTAGGAAATCTTGCAGTTATCCGTGTGGACCCAGCACAGAAACTGAACCATTAGTGTTAATCCCTCTTTGAAACCCTTTTGCTTTTCCAGTGTAATCCTACAGGTGCTGACTGGCCCACTTGGCCTCAAAGCTGGGCAATAACTCCTCAAAGTGGTCTTTAGTCAAAAACTTCCTCTCCCTTGATGATATATTGCACAGAGACATATCAGTTATGATCAAGTTTTCTTCCAAAAGGTTTCTGGGGTCTTGGACAGAATTCTGAGTCTAGATCATACAGAGAAGCCGATCCCTGCCAGGGTCTGGAGACCCCCAAATACAAGTCTCTCCTTTGCACTGAATCCTAGGTCTCTCTACTCCCGAGTGAATGCTCTGACCAACAGGGTGTATATGTAGTCAGCCTCTCTGTCTGGTTTAATGAATAGTTAATATTTGTACAAAGTGGACCAGTTCCAACAGAAAAGATGCACCCCTAAAACAGCTGCTAGCTCCCATGAGGGTCATCAGAGCAAATAACAACAAAGGCCAGGCCTGCGACCTCAGGGGGGGACTTGCAGCTAAGGGTCCTTTAAGACAGATTCATCCATCCATCCATACATGACGTTTTCATCAGAGGTATAGCTGAAAGGACCACAGCTGACTACAGGGGGGCTCCTAGAGGAACTCATAGAGCATAAGGAAATTCCAAACAAGGCATCCCACACTTCTAGGCTGGCTGCCAACATCCAAAGGGCTTGAAGAAGATGCCTGTTCCCTTGGGGATGCAAAGAGGTTCTTCTGCACCCCTCCCTCCCCACAGATAATCTTGTATTTTCCCCAAGATCAGCCTTGGGGTCCTTTCCAGTCTGATGCATTTATAGTCCTGGACTTGCCTCCAAGAATGTCCTTATCCAACCTCACCTCTGCTCACAAGGCCTTAGCTTTGCTCTTGATAGCTACTGTCACCTTCACCTGGCTGGAGGAAGGATACATGCATCACAGTCAGCAGATCCTTCTCAGACAGGAACAGACACAGCGTGGTTCTCACTGGCAGCGCTAGTTGTGTGTAAGGGTTAGTGATGAGTTTAGTGTGACCCTGAGATTGCTTATTGCCTCTCTGACATGGTGGAGGGAGTGAACCTGCCCCCAGCAGCAAACAGGGGCAGGGTCCTCACCAGCTCCACAAAGTACCTTCCCTTCTCAGTCAGCACCATTTATCTGGGCTTAGCTTGAGCCACGTGTTCCTCATCCATCTGGTTCTCTCTTTCAGGCATTATGACATGTGCCTGCCTTCCCCCATCTGCTGTGAAAGATGTGCCATGCTGGGTACGATCAGTATACTGGTGACTTGAGTACACAGGCCCCTTGGTGAAGGCCATTAATTGCACGGAGAGTGGGCAAGTGCTGCAGCCTTTCTAAAAAAATGAATCAGCAGAGAGATGAAGAAAGCTGTGTCACGTCACTGGGAACAGAACCCAGGAGTCCTGGCTCAGTCACCTACTCAATACTCCCGCCTGGAGTTTCTCGCTGAACAGGATCCGAACCTTTCGTTTTCAGCAAGACGGGTTTTCAAACAACTGTATAGTAATCCATCGTGTCAATGCTCCAAGTGAACAGCACAAACCATTAAAAAGCTATCATACTTAATCTTGCATATAGCGGGACTACTTAAATGCTACAGAGCAGTGAGTTTTCAAATGGCTTCTTGCTAACTTTAATAACTGAATTTACGACTGAAAGGAAAGCGAGAAAGGAGGAAGGAATTCAGATCATGGCAATGTAAACCCAGATCAAAAATGAAAGGTCTTGACTCCCACTATTCTTATGTCAAATCATATTTGTCAAAACAAAAATTAGTGCTGAAATCTTGTTTGGAATAAAAATCAGGATGCGACTGCAGAGGAACACAAGGAATTTGCTAACTGTCAAGGCACAGAACAACACAGCCACTACATGAGATTTATCTTTACCTGTGGGGGTGCTGCTGCATTGCAAAGGGAAGAACAAGGACTACAAACACTGAGGTCCTTTCTTCCGGGGAAGCAACCACTGGAGGCTTCAAAAGATTGAGTGGGATTTGATTAAAAATCAAGGCCTTGTTAAAATAAAAGCTAGACAAGAAGCCGTCCCTCATTTGGCTTCTTGCTTGTAAATACTGCCCAGAGACCAGGCTGAACTTCTGGCCTTTTGTCCAGCAACTCTGGCAAATCCTTCGCTTGCTGCCTGTGATCACATCATGAAATGGCTTCCAGGTGGAAGCACATTACAGAAGGTCTTCACAGATGGTTTTACACAATTTGCGATTTATCTTGGCAACAAAATAAACTGTGAGGATCACTAGGCCTTGGGCAATTCCACGTCACTCACTACACCACGGCTTGGAAAAATCTGCTTGCAAACAAATGCTGTGAGTTTCGCGCATGGAATGGTTTAGGGGCCGAGATGGCATGGGACTTGCAGCCAGGAACCCCCTCTCCCCTGACATCAAAATCTTGGTCTGTTCAAGACTGTAGGCTACTCACTTGGCTCTCGTGTGCCCTAATCTCACCTACCTGTAAAGGGGCATGACAATCATACCAAGCAACCTCAGATACTGCCCAATTATGTTATTGCTCAAGAGCCCTTTTTTTTTTGTTTTGCCCTAATATAAGACTGCAAGAGAGCTGTTATCACTCCCTGAATTAATCTAAACCAGATCCTTGTTTGTTTTCAAATGAAAGAAGAATCTGTCATAACGAACCAGTTGCCTGAGCTCTTTGCAAAACCTTATCGCTTACAGCTCCACAATCTGATTGGAAATGAATAAACTAATACCAGTACATACTCTTGATGCTCTGATAACAGAAAACTGCCCCCACACCCAGGCCCTGTCCTTCAAAAGAGCTTAAAAGTAGGTTTAATAATATATCAGCAGCTCCTATCTAGTATGTTTTCTCCCTAGACCTGAAAACTTTTTACAAAAAGAGACTTCTGTTGTAATTCCCATTTCACAGGCAGAAAAACCGAGGCCACAAGAGGTGAAATGACTGTCTTGGCTCACCAGCTGGTCAGCAGTGGAGGCAGCACTGGAATATTTTGCCCTAAGCCCCTGATTTATTGGCAGCTCTGCTTACTCACAGAAAAACAAGTGCAGCAGCGGTGCGGGCTTCCCAAACTGCATCACAGCGGGGGACCAAACTTTGAGCTGAAGGCCAATCTCTGGGGCTGAGGAGGGGAACTCAGTGACTGAACCTATTTCTCATTAGCACCAAAAATTAAAAGGCCCCTCAACTGTGCAGCTAGTTTTGTACGTGGCTACTAAAAACCATGTGGACACTAGGATAAAAGAGCTTTGTGGGGAGGGGAAGGAAGAGGCGTTTGCAGAGTTAAATGAATCATTTCTTGAAACTGGTACAAGTTCACAGAACAGGTCTGGTATCCCAGAATCTGCTGCTTCTTTTTTTTTAAGCCAAAGAACTTTCAAGCTGCTCTTCTCAATCCTGATGGCAGCAATGCTATTAAAAAAAAGAGTCAATAATACACAGGAGGTTCACAGCACTCTCGGGCACAGCTCTGATCACACAATGGTTTGTGCACTGGCCTGCTCCCAAAGTTTGATCACAGCTCTAGCAATTTCCCCATCTTCATTTATTATGTCCTCAATTTATTTCCCATTCACATGAACTGGCTTGTTCTTTGCTTCCTCTTCCCAAGCACCTCCAAGCTTGGCAAGTTAGCTATTTGTGCTCCCCGTGTGTTGGCATATTTTGGCTAAAATAAAATACTGTTAAACCTTCAGCTTGAACCTTTCCTGACAGACCAAAGCAACCATTGTTTCAATGTTGACTTTTCCTTTCTTAATTATAATCTAGCATGGAAAAAATCTCTAAGCCACTGTTGAGTGATATAATCCGTTCTAGAGGAGTGAGAAGAAGGAAAATAATAAATGAGATCAAACCAGCTGCTAATGATTTTTATACTATTGCCAGCTCACTCAAATAAAAGGGCTAGTGATCATTCAACAAAAATCAGTTGCATTAACTTAAACTAAATTAAATTAAACAGAAAAACTAAGTTAATGTAACAAAAGCTTTATAGACCTTTTAATGAGGAAATGGAAATTCTGAATTAAGTCCTCATTACTGTCCTTGTGCAACTTGGTATTTCAGCTGCCTATAAACCGCAACATCCGGGGTTGTGAAGCAATGTTATCTACCCCTGATGAATCCTGCAATCCCAACGACAACCTTTTTCTGTTAATACTTTACTTCTGTATCTTTCCTGTTGAGGTTGTCTGTGAACCTGAAAACTTAACACCATATAAATTTGCTCCCCCTTTTGTTTAAGGTAACGCAAACTAAAACTAAGTGCGAGCAACCAAATAGCACTAGAAAGATAAAAGACACAAAAAAAATCAGTCTAAGAATTAGAAAAGATCAATTTCTTTTCTTATCAGCACATTCTCTTGCAGCATGGGAAAAAATCTATTTGCTTTTGAGAACCCTCGTTTGTCTCTGCTTTCCAAATGAACCACTGCATGCATGCGTCAGCACTTCAGTTACAGGACACTTTATATTCAGAATGTTTCTGTCTCCTCCATATTTGTCCTCCATTCTCTACTTTTTGTGCGTAGACCCAAATATAGAAGCCCTAAGCTATCCGACATATTACACAAGGAAGTGAAGCATACAGCCACTCATTCAAACCGAGATGTCTTCCAACTCCCAGACAAACGTCTGCCAGCTTGAACAAGTACCCATAAACTTCAACACACTCAGGGCAATCCAGGAGTGCCCACCCACACTAAGTATGGACACCCAAAACATGCCAAGAGATAAGCATATGCTTTCTTGGACTAATTGCTTCCTTTTTAGCCCAAAGGGAAAAATGATCAAAGTGCTGATGATTCCTCGGAGACAGCCTTAGGGAACACAAGCGTGCATAGTCTTCTGTCCCTGGCTTGAGTATGGTAAGCCATATTGTACATCTGGCTGAAAATGGCAGAACTTGGAGAAAAGTGTTTCTCAAATGAGAATACTTCACTTCCCATTCGAGCCAGAAGAATTCTAACAACTGTGTTAGCAAGATCTGCCCAAACTTCTGGCCACATTCTGGTTTTCTCTGTCAACATGAGTTGATCCTCTGAATTCACAGGAAGTGATAATGAATCACACAGTTCCACCTGAACAATGTGTGTCAGCTTATGTACGGCAGAGTCCCTAGGTAAATCTGGCATCAAATACAGGACTGCACCATGAAGTGTTAGCTTTTAGGCTGTTAAGATCAAACTTTAGACATGGAGTTCTCCAGCTGGGGAGGAAATAGTTTTCTTTCTTGGTATTAGAAACTGGTCGTGCTGTTCAAATATCAATTTCCTTCAAAGTTGTAAGTCTCTCACATTCAGCCTGAACAGTCTGCAGTCTCTCTCTGGGCAAGCAGAGGATGAGGGGGAGGTGGAAAAGTAGTAAAAAAAGAAGAAAAAAAAGTTGAATTCATTTAGAAAGGTTAATAGGGCAAGGTAAGCCACAGCTGGAGGAGGTCAAACTGGCCAAAGCCACTTGAAAGCACTCTTATCGTGCACTGAAAAACCGAAAGGCACTCAACAGGAAAATTAATGCCCACTGTAGTGAAAGTCCCTTAGATAGTTACTGCCCTTCCACTTGGCAGGAGAGAAAGCTCATGATAAACATCTATTGCCAGGCGAAGCTCTACAGTATCTAATACCTAGTGGCTGATCCCAAAGGTTAATCCTCTGTGCCTCAGTTTCCCCATCTGCAAAGCCCATCTTTCAGGGCTCAGCGGTTCCCTGCTGACAGGCACGAGGCTTGTGTGAAGTGTCAACAGCATTAAAAACTAACTTTCTTGAAACTCAAATTGAAGGGGGATTTTTTGTTCGGGTTTTTTTTTTTGTTTTTTTTTATTACTCAAGAGCTTCCCAAAGGACAAACTGGTTTGACTGGACCTTTGGAATAAACCCCTTAAAGCAGTATGTGCTTTGTACATGGTCTAACCTGTTTCCTGTGGTCAAGATGTTTTATTGCAGGAGTGCAGGTCTGCGATGGAGAGCTCGGTGAGAAATTGAAAGCAATAATGGTTCAAATAGTCCTTTGGGAGAAAGGCTTTCTACTCTGCCAGCGCGCCAGGGCTGGGATGCCAGTGAGACTGACATGATTATTTCCAAAGTAGGTTATTTGATGACAAGTGATGAGTAAACCTGGAGATGCTGGTTCAGTAGGTTAAAGGAAGGGGACAACAGAAACATTATTGGAGCAAAAAGCTTCTCATCAGTCCCTGAAATTAATATTAGCCTGGCTAAAGGTAATGTGATTATATACTCTTTACTTCTTCGTATGCCTCCCTGAGGAACTGCACTGCTTAACATACGGGGCCTCAGCAGGCCTATTAAAAGGAACACACGCATCCCATCTAAAACAATTATCCACGGACTTCAAGAGACACAGCTAGCAGTTAATGAGCAGAGACTGCTAATTCATCTTGCAACACAAAAAGAGAGGCCGGCGCTGCTGTAATAATCAGAAAGAAAGTACCCTTCTATCTTCCACATACATTTCTTCAGCAGCAGCAATGGCAACGGCAGATGCGTTATGACAGCAAAAAAAGGCAAGAGGAAACTTATAATGCTAGACAATACTTCTCCCTCCAAGAATAACACAGGTGCTCTTAGAGCAGATGGAATATCTGCTTTGGGAGATTAAGGATTGCCCATCTCCTCAGTGACACCATAGGCCAGGTAAGCCACGAACTCAACCTTCCCAATGTGTTGGCAGAGGGCCTATGCACAGACAACACAAGCAGCAAGGGCTGAAAACCGATATAGAAATAAAGCTTCCCTCTTGCCCCAGACCCAAGGCAGCGCCCCACTGCACAGCTGAGTGGGAGGTGGTGGGCCCAGAAATGCTAGACTTGGAAAGTCTGAAGCGGAGTCTCTTCTTTATGGCTAAAAGCGGCAGTTTTACAGGTAGCTGATTAGGTCCAAGTTATCAAGGCTGCCTTATGCAGCAAGGTTCCAACAAATGAACTAACGGAGCAGCCCCTCAGAGATGGACTGGAGTAATGATAAGGAAAGGAACTGCTTTTTGACGATTAGATGCAAAAATCAAAATGCTGCACTGATGACAATGTAGTTACAACTCTGCGTGTGCACAGGAGTTGGGACATTTAAAGTGTCAGTCCTCCCAGCAACCAGGATTCTGCTTGCCAGGACAAAGGGACTTTTCAGACTGGCACTAGAGTTTAATTGGAGATGCCTCATGCATGGACATTGCTCCTGTGCAGCCAGTGGAAAACTTTCACCCTCAGCCATGGGTAAAACATAAGTCTTAGTTCCCTCGCCCTTGAATTATTTGCTATAACTGTAGTGTGTCATGCAAACTTCTGAGGATCTGTGCAGGTGCTACGGGTGACTTATGCCTGCTACAAATCTCTCTGCTTGGAATTTTTTGACTCCAGGGCACCTAACATTTTAGCCAGAATGTTCAATTCATGCAGTTTCCTTGCTCTTTCCTCCCCCGAGAAGAAATTAAATCTTCATGGCATCATCCATTCAAAAATAAAGCACTTGGCCTAAAAATGGAAATAAGCGTAGGTGCTCTTTATGGCACGTTTGTAAATCTAAGCAACCGTACTCTGTGTACGTTGACATCAGTATGGAAATGAATCATGCCTCTGTAATAATATTTTCATCTGCAACATCTTCATATCCTGAACCAAAGCTTTTCTCTTCAAGTCCAATGCAATCTTACTTTGCATCGAGGACTACATACAGTGAGTGCTATGGCACAGTATAATTTTTGAGAACAAACTATCATAAGAAGTGTGAACCGTTCTATTAAGAACCCTCCTCTCCACACACTTTCACACAAATGACTCAAGACAAGTCACAAGGGATTTTCTTCAAACTTCTATTTTTTCCCCAGAGAGGTGAGAACAAGCCAAGGAAATTTTAAAAATACTTGCTTTTTTAAGATGAAAAAGTTGTAAGTCTTTACATTAAAAGTGTCTACTGCAATACTATAAATACATGAAGCTATAACCTTGAAATCAGTGACAAGGCGGATATGAAAGTTGATGTCCTTTGGGATTAGGTTAAATCTGTATTAAATGGAATGAGAGATTTTCTTCTCATCCCAAAAGGCAGCATGTTTCAGCAAGATGAAAGAATAGGAGGAATGTGGCAGATACCTAGAGAAATTACAGAGGGAATTGCTGTAAGAAAACCCAAACAATTCTACATGAGACCATCTGGAGTCAATGAAAAACAGCAAAGTCTAACACTAATCTAGACAAACAGTTGATGAGAAAAAAACAACAAAAAGGCAACGAGAAATTTCAGTAGCACCACTCCAAAAACAAATCTTACGTAGGACTTAGGTGTTAAAACTGGGTGGATGGGAAGGACATAGGAGGTTTTTGTAATCTCTTAGGGGTTCCTTTTTTAAAAAAAGGGATGAAAAGGAATAAATTACAAATAGAAGAGAAGAAATCTGCTGTTATCTAGTTTACCCAACTCACCCTTTCCAAGTAGACAAGGACAAGCCAAATGCAGAAAAGTAGAGGTCACAAGATATTTTCAACATAGAAAAATTATAACTTTATTGAATAAAATGAAGTTCTAAACTTGCTCCAGTTTTCTGCAAAGGGCCTAGCATTCATCTGGTTTTGATTTTCACGTTTGCCAGACAGAAGAAAGAAGGAAGAGAGTGATAGCCAATGCCCAAATAGATTAAGATACCAGTAGTGATGCATTCACCTTTGGGAATTTCTATAATGCATGCTGGAGCTCCACCCCACACCCAGATCTGAACAAGACAGATCTATGCCCAGTGATTTCCATCAGTCCCTTGGGAATCTACCATGCTCCACCCATGCAAATCCAGGATCTTTCTAGCATAGTGTACAACATCTAGTGAAACAATTCATGCTGAGAAGATTGTAGGATCATAGGCAAGTGAGGCTGGGAGGGACCTCAGGGGGCCACTTAGTCCAGCCTCCTGCTCATGGCAGGACTGTCCCTGGCTAGATCATCTCAGCTATAGGTCTGTCCAACCTGCTCCTGAAAACGTCCAAGGAGGCACACACTCAGAGGCTGAATCCTGGTTCCTTTGGACATACTGGAGAAAAGCTGCAACCAGAAGCCAAGTATGAGCACAGCACAATTACTGCATGCTGT